>NC_082646.1:41804548-42107578 GCF_028023285.1 Balaenoptera ricei | reverse complement strand
GCAATGTATTTATCGAAATCATTAAACTCTTCTTTGGTTGGATGAAATACCATTATTCTACAACTTGGGTTCTGGGCCCAGTTGGACTTAGACTTCATAGCTTTCATTAATAAGCGGGAACCTCCCAAGTTCTGATGTATGTTCTGGGCAGGTGAGGATGCTGGAAAACACTACTTTTTCAAAAATGGGTTGGAGTATATCAGCAGGAGCCCGCAGTAGACTTTAATGCAATGAGTTGATAATATTTCTTAGGCTTGCTGATTCTCCAGGGGACTCCACGCTGGGCAGAAGCCTTGCTCAGGACTGATGCCGGCTGAGCCTGCAAGTCTGTGATGTCCTTGGTTGACACTTGGCTCTGTCCTCTTGAGATCTAGTGAATCACCCAGCCCTGGCTGGGTATCCCAAATGCAGTGTCTTCAGGGCAGAATTGAAAGCAAAACCTAAAAAGAAAAAGAATAGAGACAGGTTGAAAACTGATGGTTGGAAATAGTTACAAGGGAACTACAAAGAAAACACCACCATGGACTTTAATTGCATATTCCAATAAAGGCGAAAATTTCATAAGTTTGACAATACAAGAAATGGTGTTGTTGTGAACAATGGAAATTCTTGTACTCTAGTAAGGAGAACGGAAATCATTACATTCACTTTGAAAACCTATTTGGACAGTATCCACTAAAATTGAACTTACCCATGTGCTATGATTCATGCCTAGGATATGTGTATGTCTGTGCAATGAAAGTCAAGTCCAAGAATGTTCAGAACAACGTGATTTCAGTAGTCAAACACTGGAAACAACTCAAATGCCAGTCAACATTAGAATGGATAAGTACATTGTAGTATATTCATACAATGGAATACAATACAGGAATGAGATCAACAAAAACTACATGAAAATTAAAGAATAATTCTATAAACATAATACTGAGCAAAATTATCCGGACTCAAAAGAATACCTATTCTATGCTTCCATTTATATAAAGATAAAAAGGTACCTATAAGATGATGATATTTTTTGGTACCAACGTAATCTATGTTAGAAGTCAGAGTAGTGGTTACCTTTTTGAAAGAGAGAGGTTGTGAGTGGGGCTGTGAGGAAGTCTCTAGAATAATGTGAATATTCTGTTGTGAACCCAGGTACTGGTTACACAGCCATCAGAATGACTCATTGTCATAATTCTTCAAGTTATGATGATTTTCACAAATTTCTATGAAATCAATTTTTAAAAATTTATTTAAATTATTTAAATAAATTTAAAATTATAGTTTAGGGTGAAAAGCATTAAAACAGAATGATATCTTTCATTGTACCAAAAGGAAAAAGAAGGGTGATTGAAAATATATGAACTAAACATTCAATTGAAGAAACTATAAAATAGAAGAAGAGAAAGAAGGGGTAGGAGTCAAAAAATAACAAAGAATAAAGACAAAATTAACGAAAGAAAACACATACAAGACAGAACACTGATGACCAAAAATATTCTTGGAAGAAATTAATGATAGCAATACACCCTGGGCGTAACTGAGCATAAGAAAGAAGGGGAAAATAAACCACTAGGAATGAAATAGTGCACAAAAGAATTTTTAAAATCTCGAAAGAGAATCTTAGGAGAAACTTGCCAGCAACATTTTCAAAAGACAAGAGAAAAGAATAAATTTCTGGAGAGGAAACATATCCAAAATGGATGCAAGAAACACCAGAAAGCTTGAATAACACCCCAGTATAAGAAGCTGGTTCAAAGTATGACCCCTCAAAGTCCAGGAGACACATCATTTTGCATGTGAATCTAGAAAACTTTCAAGAAACAGTTAACTCTTATTGTGCAAATTGCTTCAGATTATAGAAAAAGTTGGAAAGCTACTCAGATGAGGCTATTCTGCTCTCTGATAGCCAAACGAAAAAAGGACAATAAAAAATAAAGCTACAGGCCATTTTTGTTTATAAGCATAGAGGAAAGCATAAAATGGAATGTTATCCAATGAAATGCAGCAATATAGTAAAAGAATAATACATCATGACCAAATAGAAGGCAAGTATGATTGAACATTGGAAAATTTAATGATATAATTCAGAATATTAACAAAGTAAATGAAAAATATCATCATCTTATAGGTACCAAAAAAGCATTTGATGAAATGGAAAATCCATTCATGATTTTAAAATTCTTACTTGCAAAGCATCAAGAGAAACTTTTTTTTGTAAGATAAAGAATTTCAAGGTAAAAAATAGCAATGATCATTCTTAACAGTGAAACAAAAGTAACATTCTCATTAAAGTTAGGAAAAAGAGATGCATCAGCATGAAAAGCTGCTCAATATCACTAATTATTAGAGAAATGCAAATCAAAACTACAATGAGGTATCCCCTCACACCAGTTAGAATAGGCATCATTAGAAAATCTACAAACAACAAATGCTGGAGAGGGTGTGGAGAAAAGGGAACCCTCTTGCACTGTTGGTGGGAATGTAAATAGATAGAGCCACTGTGGAGAAGAGTATAGAGTTTCCTTAAGAAGCTAAAAATAGAATTACCTTATGATCCAGCAATCCCACTACTGGGCGTATACACAGAGAAAACCATAATTGAAAAACTACATGCACCCCAATGTTCATTGCAGCACTATTTACAATAGCCAGGTCACGGAAGCAACCTCAATGCCCATCGACAGACAAATGGATAAAGAAGTGGTGGTACATATATACAATAGAATATTACTCAGCCATAAAAAGGAACGAAATTGAGTCATTTGTTGAGACGTGGATGGATCTAGAGACTGTCATACAGAGTGAGGTAAGTCAGAAAGAGAAAAACAAATATCGTATATTAATGCATGTATGTGGAATCTAGAGAAATGGTACAGATGAACCGGTTTGCAGGGCAGAAGTTGAGACACAGATGTAGAGAACAAGCGTATAGACACCAAGGGGGAAAAACCGCGGTGGGGTGTGGGTGGTGGTGTGCTGAATTGGGCGATTGGGATTGACATGTATGCACTGAGGTGTATAAAATTGATGACTAATAAGAACCTGCAGTATAAACAAACAAACAAACAAACAAAAAACAGCTAATACTAAACTTTCTTTGGGTTATTTGTATGGAAATATGTTAATATAAAGGTTTCAGACATTACATGAAATTTCCAGAAATCTTATATCTTCTGGTCTAATGTTATAAGTCATAATTCTAGTTATTACTTTAAAATGTATATCTCAGAAATAACAAAATTTCCTTGTCAATTGCATTATTATGAACTTTCATCCAATCTTTAACCGTGGTCATTTTCAAGTCTTTTGTCCTTTACAGACAGTTCTGGGTGTACTCTGATGCTTTTGCAAAAATGTTCCTATAAAAGGGTTTCATCTTCAAGAAATTCATGGAAAAGACTCTGACAAGTACAGGTTCTGGTAACTGACTATACTGCTGAACTGAATGAATAAGCATGTTCAGAACACTAATGGAAAACTGATGAATTCATAAAAGTGCTAACAAAAGATCAAGATGAAAAAAAATTAATTAGATGGGACTGAGTCAACTTATGAGGATGATTTAATTTTTGTGACTTTCTGTTTGAATTAAAAAAAGAAGAAATCCCACAAGGACTCAGAGGCAAAAAATATACAAATCAATTTCCACTGCAAAGTAAAGGAGTTGTTACAGTGGAGGATTACTGGACTGAATGTCAATATTATGACATAGTATGAGTGAGTTTCGTGTTGGGTAATTGCAATCGTTGCTTTTGTTGTGGTCATCCATTTACAATGCTTGGTGTCAGTTTATTTATCCCTTATAAAAATAAAATACAGTGTGTGTGTGTGAAAAGAAAAAACATATTGAAAACAATGTGAAAAATAAATCTCACCATGTACACTCCACTTTCAACTTGAACTGTGTAGAGCAAATGTAATAGTTATGATTTAGGACAGAAAATATATGTGTACAAATAAGAAAACAAAAAAATAACCAAAGCAAACTATCTCATTAACCCAATTTCAAGTGCTCCCTTATTACTGTTTCCTAATCCTCTTAAGCTCCCCTAATTTCCACCATTCAAATATTCTCTCTCACTTTCCCCTGTCCTCAAACTTCAGGCGCACCTATTCCACCCCACTAGGAATCCTCCGAATGTCCGAAAAGTCCCTAAGTGGTCTGGCCCACCATCACCTCTTGACCTCACCCCTTTCTACCCTGTTCCTTGCTCTCTCATTCCAAACACATTCCTGGCTGTGTCTCAAAAAAGGCCGGTATACTCTTGTCTGATGGTCTTTGCACCCAGGCAACTCTCAAGCCTCAGCCCAAACATCACCTTTTCAGGGAACTCTCCTCTGATTGTCTTGCTTTGGATAAAAGTAGAGACGATTTTCCTTCCAGGAAAACAGGTACTCTCTCAACAAAACATTTCCAAATGAAACTTGAACTGATGGTCAGTACCCATGTATCTCTTCCAGATATACTCACATCAGCGCCATGGTAACTCCAACATTGCTGATTGCATCACAATGGAATCCAACTGGCTCTTCCAACTGTCTACTAAAAGGCCTCCTTTTTAAAGTTATCAGCCCACGAAACACAGGTATTTTGCCTGAAATTTTTCCTTTAAGATTTCTTACAAGAAAATATATGGGATCAAAAGGTTATACATATTTCAGGGTCCTTTTAGTTACAGCGGGATTTCCCTGGGAAAGCTGCCAGAATGGGAGGAGCTAGCACAGTTGTCAGGGCATTAAACACCACTAGTATTGGGTCAGCACAAGAACCAGGGAGAGGAGCAGAAAACCATGCTACAGAAATCGGTGAGGAAGAGCTCAAATGCCTTTAGAGAACAAAGGCATTTCATCTTCCTCACCCTGTAGTCTCCCCAATAAGACTTCGAAAGATCAGCTTGCCTGCCATTGTTCCAAGTGATAGAAACTCCCCACTTCTCCTATGGTCTGCAAGAGGTGCCCGAGGTCCCTATATCTTATCTGGGATCCATTCAAGACAAGGGGAAGCTGTGGCTGGGGCCCAATCCTCTACCACCCCTCTCCCCAAAGAGGTCAGCACAATTGGGCTTCAACATAAAACATTTCTCCTTTGGATCTGGGATCAGGGACAAAAAAATAGCCAAGGAAGGGCTTGCTCTCTGTGACCCCTGCTGGTAGCTTTTGTAAGAGTGCATCAAAGGAATGTTTGCTGCAGACCCGAATACTGGTGGCAGGGGCCCTTTGAGTGAGCGGTAGTAGCTCTGTGTACCTCTGCCCTGGAGCCTCATGCACCATGGAATGTGCTGAAGGAAGGTAATGGAGCATCAATACACTCTTCTCCTTTTCCAACTTTAAGGTCAAAGGATCAAAGAAACAATCTCGAGGTTTCTATAGAATTTCTTGGTAATAAATGGTGGGGAGGGGAAGTGGCTGACAATCTAGTTCATCCTTGAGGGGGTGTGACAAATGCAGTTCACTTAGCCTCTAAAGATTGGGTGGAAGTCAAATAATCTCTCTCTTCCTATTCCAGAAACACCTGATGAGCACTCAAGGGTCTTGGGGATAGATTGTTATGAAGGAGAAGCATTGTTCAAACATGACCCTAGATGTTCATCCTAAGATGCCTGAACAATAGGCTAGCCTAGACTCCTTCCATGACTGGAGGGCTATAGCATCCAAAAGGGCCCAAGGTCCCCAGGTGCCTTCTAACGTACAGGGCTGCTGGCTTTCCCGGACAGCTCCTGTAAACGGCTGGCATGATATCTAGGCCGCTTAATTCCCCAAGCAGTCCGAAGCTCCCTTTCCTAATAAGGTTGCTGTCATCAAAGCCCTATATGAAGGAAGAGCACTGGGGAAGGGGCCTCCACTAGAACAAAACCCTCCTCAACATGGGATGCCTCTCCATGTAGACGCTGAGGAAATGCAGAGCCTATGTGTGCCTTGGTCTTGATGTGTTTCCTGAACTCATATTGTATGACTCTGTGGAATTTTCCTCCATCGACAAGGGGACCCAAAAGATGGGAAGAAAGCAAATAGTAAGGTTTCATCAGGGTTAGGGTTTTCCAGCCATGTGTATCTCAAGGAGAGAGGAACAAGTGTCTTGATGGATTGGATGGAGGGATAAGAGAGTGATTACAATGATGGACCAGTAAATTTATCCTGGCTAAAAAAGGAAATGAGAACATGAGGGCAATGATGGAGAATGAAACAGTGCTCGATTCATAGGCTAAATGTCTCCATTAGGTGAAATACTTGTATTAGAACCCTAGGAAATGTAAGCTAGCAAGAGAATGGGATGCTTGAAACATAGCTGGTACTATCATTATTCCCATTGTATGGAGGAAGAAACTGAGGTGTAGAAAAATTTATATTTAACTTCATAGCTTGTGTTCTCAGTCTCTAGAGTTATTTTTGTGCTTGTCTTATCTTCCATATAAAACTACTTTGAGAGCATTCTCTAGGTCTTGTTCATCATCATATTTTCCAAGGGATCTTGGTACTCTATATGGTGCACACTCCAAACATTTTTATTAGAAAAATAAGTAACTAAAATCATTTGGCGCACACTGCAGCCTCTCTCCTTTGGTTACACCCCATCTTTCTCCCTACTCTCCTATCTCAGGGGAAGAGAAGGTACTCCCCCTCTCCAGAGCTAATCTTGCCATTTAAACTCGTTAAATTGACACCTCCCATGCATTCCAAAACTATGGTCAAGTAAATGATCACTATCACCTCTGTAAAGACTTAAATCATCAGTCATCAGTCTGTTTCCTGATTGAAGCTACATCCTTTCTCTTACCTTCCTTTCAATACCGAACATGTCAAAACATAAACAAAAAAATCTACGTTTACAAAACCATTTCCTCATCTCTCTCATCTTCTGATTCTGACCCCACTTCTGCACTGAAATTGATCTCTGTCAATCATCACATTGTCTCCCAAGTGCGCCTCCATGGGTTACACTTTATCTCTCTACATCATTGATTCATGGAACACCTCCTTCCTCCTCAAATGTCTCTGACCTCTAGGGTACTGATAGTCTTCTCCGGTTCTTTTCTTTCTCCTTGGTTCCACTTCTTTTTCCACTATACAAATGCAGTCTTATTTCAAAGCTCAATTCTCATCTCTCTTTTAACTCTTTTTATTTCTCCCTTTCAATCTCCTTTTTCTGTTCATGGCTTTCTTTAGTATCACACTCTCTCTCTCTTTAAAGATATTATTTATTGCCATAGCTTTCTCTAATAGCACTGACTTTCTCCTGCGCTTCTGATTTGCTTTTCCTTCTTGACTGGCCACTGATCCCCTGAAAATCAACTTGTTTAGTACAAATTGATCATCTCTCTCCTGAAATTAACTTCGTCCTTTAGAAATCTTTTTTTCTAACGATGGGAGTACAGTATCCTAGTTACCGTTGGCTATTACATCTCCCTCTCCCTAGACATATAGTCGGTGATGTCATGGGATCCCACGACAGTCTACTGTGAGGCCCCAGGGACATCTGTATACCCCAGGGAGGCTTCCTGTGCTCTCCTTCCTTATGTAAGGAGGCAAGTATCCAGCTTGCCTTCCTCTCCTCCTTATAGCTGTCACCACTCAAGCTAGACCCTGAGGATCTACAAGTACCCATCACCTGTATCATGTGATAATCTCCCCATCTCACCCTAATTTTTAATCTTAAAAATTCTTCTACAATGATTTTATTTAAAACTATATAAATATATAATCAAATTTTTCATTCTATATGAAAACTTCCTCTAAAGAAATGAAAAGAGAAGAGTGAAACAATTTAGAAGGAAAATTAATGTCAAAAATTTAAATACTATGCTAAGGGTCTTTCCCCTAATGAACCCTAAAATGCTGATTATGAATATCACACAGGCCCTCATTTCTTTTTTTTTTTTTCTTTCTTTATTCTTTTTTTTTTTTAAACATATTTATTGAAGTATAATTGCTTTACAATGGTGTGTTAGTTTCTGCTTTATAACAAAGTAAATCAGTTATACATACACATATGTTCCCATATCTCTTCCCTCTTGCATCTCCCTCCCTCCCACCCTCCCTATACCACCCCTCTAGGTGGTCACAAAGCACCGAGCTGATCTCCCTGTGCTATGCGGCTGCTGCCCACTAGCTATCTATTTTACATTTGGTAGTCTATATATGTCCATGCCATTCTCTCACCCTGTCACATCTCACCCCTCCCCCTCCCCATATCCTCAAGTCCATTCTCTAGTAGGTCTGTGTCTTTATTCCTGTCTTGCCACTAGGTTCTTCATGACCTTTTTTTTTTTTTCCCTTACATTCCATATATATGTGTTAGCATACAGTATTTGTTTTTCTGTTTCTGACTTACTTCACTCTGTATGACAGACTCTAACTCCATCCACCTCACTACAAATAACTCCATTTTATTTCTTTTTATGGCTGAGTAATATTCCATTGTATATATGTGCCACATCTTCTTTATCCATTCATCTGATGATGGACACTTAGGTTGCTTCCATGTCCTGGCTATTGTAAATAGAGCTGCAATGAACATATTGGTACATGACTCTTTTTGAATTATGGTTTTCTCAGGGTATATGCCCAGTAGTGGGATTGCTGGGTCGTATGGTAGTTCTATTTCTAGTTTTTTAAGCAATCTCCATACTGTTCTCCACAGTGGCTGTATCAATTTACATTCCCACCAACAGTGCAACAGTGTTCCCTTTTATCCACACCCTCTCTAGCATTTATTGTTTCTAGATTTTTTGATGATGGCCATTGTGACCGGTGTGAGATGATATCTCATTGTAGTTTTGATTTGCATTTCTCTAATGATTAATGATGTTGAGCATTCTTTCATGTGTCTGTTGGCAATCTGTATATCTTCTTTGGAGAAATGTCTATTTAGGTTTTCTGCCCATATTTGGATTGGGCTGTTTGTTTTTTTGTTATTGAGCTGCATGAGCTGCTTATAAATCTTGGAGATTAATCCTTTGTCAGAGGTCCTCATTTCTTATTGAATTCTTAATAAACAACTAAAACAAGCCTTGAGTTGAGTATTTGTTTTTGTTTTTGTTTTTGTTGGCTTTGCCACGTGGCATGTGGGATCTTCGTTCCCTGACTAGGGATCAAACCCGTCCCTCTGCAGTGGAAGCACAGAGTCCTAACCACTGGACTGCCAGGGAAGTCCCCTATATTTGTTTTATAAACTAAATTATTTCCTTTTTACATTTCTAAGGATCCTAGGAGGTATGCGGCCGGGCTACCATCTATATAAAATAAATAATCTAGATACACATTAGTCTTCAGATATTGAGCATCCAAAGGAAACACTCTGATTTTGTAAGTGTAACTCTGTGCTCAAATCAAAACTCAGAATTTGCCGTGTACAATTACGGTGAACCTTCAGTGCTCCAGGCAAATGTCTTCTCTATGGGTCTCAGATGGTTGCTTTTACTGTGAAACTGCCTACATGTTTCTTTCAATTGGAGCCACAGGTACTAGTTGAGAATAAGTACCCTTACATTTCAGTTACTCTTCCATTTTACCCTTATTCTTGGTATCCCCAGTAACACAGAAATTCTTCCTCTAAGGAAACTTGACAATTCTGACAATTGAAGAAAAGTATTTTTATCAGAATGATTAGACTTGATGGATTTCTGGAAATTAGGAGTCTTTCAAAAATAATTCCTTGGGCTTCCCTGGTGGCGCAGTGGTTGAGAGTCTGCCTGCCAAGGCAGGGGACACGGGTTCAAGCCCTGGCCTGGGAAGATCCCACATGCCGCGGAGCGACTGGGCCCGTGAGCCACAATTACTGAGCCTGCGCGTCTGGAGCCTGTGCTCCGCAACAAGAGAGGCCGCGATAGTGAGAGGCCCGCGCACCGCGATGAAGAGTGGCCCCCACTTGCCACAACTAGAGAAAGCCCTCGCACAGAAACGAAGACCCAACACAGCCATAAATAAATAAATAAATAAATAAATTTAAAAAAATAATAATAATAATAATTCCTTTAAGCTTTCCTGGTGTGTGTGTGTGTGTGTGTTTGTGTGTGTGTGTGTGTGTGTGTCTGTGTTTTAAACTGGGGAAGGTAAGAAGTGAAGTAAGTGTAATAAGTCCTCTCACTGTGGCCATTGTCCCGATTGCTTATTGTACAGATTGCTCAGCAATTTCAGGACAGCAGGAAAGCCTTCTTGTCTTTCATGCTCGGTGCATATTTCAAAGCTATTCTTTCAAATGAGGATTGTTGACAGAATGCCTCAGACGTTAGCCATTGTTTCCACTGACAGCCAATATCTAAATGCTGTGTTTAATAAATTTCTTCTCACGTTAGAAAGTCTACTTACCGTTTATTGAAAATAATTATAACCATCATATTTGATGGCTAAATAAATTCTATTGGATGGAGATACGTGACACAACTTTCCCCCTATTATTGGACAGTTATTTTGTTTTTTACTTTTCCACAAGTATTACTAATCCCTTAAAAATATCCTATATTTCAGTACCTAGATCAGTATATTTGGTAACATATTAGTTAAATAATGAAATTCCTTGGATTAGATAACTAGAAATGGAATTACTGCATTGCAAGATTTAAACATTTAAAATCCTTAACATGTATTTCCAAAACTTTCCAGAAACATATCACTTTACATCCTCACCATTAACGTTACTCTGAAAAAATATCTTTAATAATTTGGTAAGAAAATTATTGTGAAAAATTTTGGTGAAAAAGTGTAGCTCCAGGTTTAATCTATACTTCTTAGATTACAACTAAGATTGACTTGTTTTTCTTCAATGAATGCTAGCCATTTGTATTGCTTCATATCCTTTGCCCATTTTTCTCTAATATGGTTCTAGTGTTTTTTCTCATCTACTTACATGAACATTTTATGTATTATGTGAGTATTCTGCATATTTTATACAGTATATGAACATTTTACTTGCTCATGTGAATATTTTCCATATTAAACCCTGTGTTTAATCTGTTCATAGATTTTTCCCAGTTTACCATTTCTTTAATTTATATTTAATTTTAATTTTAAACGTTTTTCGTATATATATATCCGTTTAATATATTAAAATGTTCAGTCGGTCTTTTCCTTTGTAATACCTTTCATGGCCTTTATGTTTAGAAAGTGAGAAAGTTATTTTCCCATCCAGAGACAGATAAATATTAACTTATGGAGATTTTCCTTTTTATAGGTTAATTGTACTTTTAATTTTGATTTTAATTATACCTTTAATTCTAACTGGGGTTTTGGGTTTGTTTTATTAACTTTTTTATTGTTTTGTGAGTATGGTACGAGGAATAAGGGAGATGTAAATATGATTCCTAGTCCTAGTGTGCTGTGTTCCTCTCTAATAGTTTATAAGAGCTTTTCTTTGTCCCAGTGCTCTTAAATTTTTTCCGTCTCAAAATTCTGGTTCTTTAGTTTTATGAAAGCTTTTTAGTTACTTCTTTGACAGCTTCCTCTAGTTTTTCCCTCTGTACATTAACTCCTGTATTTGGATATCAGACCTCATGGACCGGACCTCCAATTTTTGTGTCTTTTCTTCTTCCAATTTTATATCCCTTTATGACTGTGCTTTACCTTCTGAAATTTTTTCTTATCTTTATCTTGTAAACCTGCTTCTATTGTCTTTTTCATTTCTCCTATCAAACTTCTAATTTTTAACAGCTCATTTCTGTCCCCTTAGCTTTTTCAAGTGTATATAGCTTCCTTCCCTGCCCCCCACCATTGTCTTATTTTTGTTTCACAGGTGCACTTCTTTCATCTCTCAGAAAATACTAAAACCCGGACCCATATTGAGAAAGCAAGCTTCATGTAATAATCCTTATGCTTAAAATTGCCATTGCAATCTAGTATTTCTGTTGTGTTCTATTTTGTTCCCCTTTAAAAAATACGCTGCTGGTACCCCATAAAGTTGTGTCTATGACCCACGAATCGCTCATGTCCTGCAGTTTGGAAAGATATATTCTATAAATCATGTTGAGGCTTTTGATTTTTCAATGGCGGAGACACAATCACATTTGCTTTCTGGGCAGAAATGGGCAGACTGGAGTGGCCCAGAATGAATGAAGAAAAACATGTATAAAGATCCAGATGAGAGATGGTAGCTTGGAGTGGGGTGGTGGTTGAGACAGAAGAAGAGCGCCTACTAGGGTGCCTTCACTCACATCTTATTATTTACTCTTATTTCCTCAGTGTGCCACGTGGGGAACTGGACCAGAGCATTCAGATGCTTGTCCAAGATGGCATAATCAGTGAGTCCTGAGCCAGATTTGAGGCAGGCCCGTCTGCTTCCTAGGCCTGGCCTTTCCTCTAATCAAAGCAAATCCATGATGTGAGCCTATAAAATAGGAGAGAAATTGTCAGAAGAGCACATTCTGGAGCCTAATAACCAATTCCTTGGAGGCTTCAATACCTGAAAAGTTTGACTACGTTTGGCCTCTGAAATGAAACCTAAATTTATTTCTTAATTAAAAAAAAAAAAAAACAAGACACATACAGTGTGATGTCACAGTAACAACTAGACTTGGAGTCCCCTTTGATCTGGAGTTGATGACCCTGGTCACGTGGTACTTGTCCCTCAGCCAGGTCATCCTTACCCTTGTACACCTCTGACATGTCCTCCATGGGAGGCTGTGAGGATTATGGTTTTCATGGGATTTTTTAATATTTATCTTACTATCTGGGATTATACATGTTCCCCAATGTCGATTCATGTTGTCAACTCTAAACACAATTAAACAACTAGAAATCAATCCCTCTCTTTCTCATGTTCTTTATACATGCTCTATTATGCTACTTGTCATGTAAGGGTATTAATCATTCCTCTGTCTGTCTTCTCTACTAGATCTTGTACTTCAGGAAACAGGGTGGTCCCTTCTTAGTCTCTGGGTCCCATTGGCTACCACAGCATCTGGAATAATAGATGTCAAATTTGAGGATTCTGTTGTGTTTGAAAAAACGCAGAATATAAAAATAAATTTTCAGTTTTTATGAGTAAAGCATTTATATGATTTTTATTCACTGTTTTTCAAACTTTCTTGATCCCTGCCCCCCCTTTGATAAGCATAACTATCTCTGCCACTACTCTCCCACCTCCTTCGGCAAATTCTAGTTTTTCCCCAGAATCCTGTCAGTGACCAACACGCACATAACACAGAACATTTGCACATCCCACAGCCAGGGCGATATTGTCTACTTTAGATCCTTTTAGTTTATAGTACAGACAAGAGAGTTTCTTTTTGTTTCCCTGCTTTCCAAAGATAAGTTATATGATGATACTGAGTTTGCTTTTGCAAATTACAAAGGTCCTCACCCCAAGATTGTAGAACACAATATGTCATGGGAGTACCTTGATCTAATCAAAGTTTTTACTGACAGCTCATTCCAGGGGAAGCCTGTCTTTTACAGCATCTTTATGAGCGATAATTCACTGTCTCCGTTTGATCACCTCTGGTCCCTTTTCTTTGCCACTGATGCTCTTCTCCTGGGGACGAGGTTTCAAACCGGATCCTCTTAGGCTCTGCACTCACACCCATGCCAATCCAACATCTGTCGGTAGCTGTCAGCAAAGACCTGAAGGGGAAGAATAATGGCTGATGTGGAATAAAATGACACTCTACTTGGATTTCAGTGGTTTGGTTGATTCTATTCCAAGCTGTTTGAAGACATGAGTCAAAATCGACCCTTCTCCAGCCCTGCAGTCCTCATCTCTCATACCCAGTTTTTCATCCCTTCATCCTCGCCAATCCATTCTGCTGCTGGAGTGACTTCCTAAAATAAATCTGATGACATCATCCTACTCTTACAGCCCGTCAATCGCTCTCCATTTGCCTTAGGGTGAAACCCTGCTCCCTACCTGACCCCCAAAACCACTGAGATCTGATCCCTCCCTCTTGGGCCTCACCTGTGGCCTGTGCCACCTGGCCGTCTATGCTCTGAGCAGTACTATTCAACTTCTTGCAGTTTCTACCACAGACAGTGCTCTCTCGTGTCCCTGAGACTTTGCATCATAAAATACTTACCTTGGCCTGGAATTCTCACCATGTATTCCCATCCCTTCATCTCTTTCATTGAGCTTTTTTTTTTTTCTTTTTCTTAAACACAATCCAGCTAAACATTAGTTCCTCAAGTATCCATCTTCCTAACAAGCATGTCCTCACTCACCACTTGCCCTCCTCCTGCTCTACGTGAGCTTAAGGGCCCTTTCTGATTGTGCCTTTTCTTTTTTGCAGCTTGTGGGATCTTAGTTCGCTGACCAGGGATCGAACCCAGTCCCCCTACAGTGGAAGCATGGAGTCCTAATCATGGACCACAAGGGAATTCCCTGATTGTTCATATTAATCCCAGTATTTCCCCTGTACCTAATTGCTACCTTCCTCCTCAGACATAAACATAGTGCCTGCTATACAGTAAGTATTCAATACAGTGAGTAAATAAATGAATAAAAGAAAGGGAAAAAATCCCTTCCATGAAATTTCATTTGGAGTCTCATGGCTCTAGTTCATTCATTCATTTTCTAAATGTTTTAAAAACATCTACCATTAGCACTGGCTAGATGCCGAGTGTTCAGGGAGGAACAAGGTTAGACTTGGTCCCTGCTCTCATGCCAGCACCTCACAGGGCTCCATGGGTAACCAGAAAAGAAAGCAGAAGTCAACTGATGCTCTGCCTTAGACCGGGAAGGGCAACGCTGGGGAACTTTCACGCCACGAGTGAGTTCTGTAACGTAGATTTCATGCTGTGTCACCTCTAGCCCAGGGCAAGACAGATACAGAACTTTGTACCACAGAACTTGAAGTAGTAGGGAAGACAGACAGACAGACCAGACAAAGGAGTTCCGATACAGTGTGAGAAGTGCTCTTTAAGAGAGCTATGTGCTATGAGGGCAGAGAAGGGTTGCTGAAGCTAATCTAGGGAGAAGTAGCTCTGGAAAGACAGTAGCAATGGGGTAAAATCATACTTAATGATGAGATATGTTGAAACTGTGGCTTGTAAACTGCAATAATGATTCAATTTCTAGGTCCCTGAAGCTACTTCTTAGTCACTCCTCGCTGTTGATTGCCAAACACTTGTATGAAATTGACAGGTAAGGAGGAATTAACCCTATTTGGATTATGAGGAGAGGCAAGGAGGCTGAGGAGTAGCTCCTATTTGGGTGAGGATGCCTGATTTATTTTCCTAATCATGACTAAACCTAAGAAAGCATACCAGGCTCAACCCTCAAGTGAGAAGCAGAAGGCCTCAGAGTCCAAAGTGGTGGTTGACACCCAAGCCCACAGGAGGCTGAATCACGCTCTCCTGAAACTGTGGACAGAACTGTCTTCTTTCTAGCAAAGCTACACCTTGGATGGTGTCTAGAAGTAACGCTAGACAACTGCAGGCCTCATAGAAGGAGCCATGTGTCCACAGGCGCACTCTCACCCCATGAGCGTGCACTAAAACAGACACATGGTCCATAGAACTCCTGAGCACTTCCGGAGTGCTCAGCTTTGGGATATTGGTCCAGATGTTCGGGGACAACTGCAGACAGGAATAACTTTGAGTCTCCTCATGCAGAGAAATATTTAAAATACCTTTTCTGAAACTTTTTTTTTTGGCTTTCCTTATCTGCAGGGAGAAGAGTGTGGTGGTTATGAGCTGGGCCCTGGAGTTCGACTGTCTGGGTGCAAATGCAGTGTGATCCTCGGCGCATTGTGGAACCTCTCTATGCCTCAGTTTTCTCATTTACAAAATGAGGATAAGGATAGAACCTACCTCCTAGAGTTGTTTTAATTATGACAACGTGCATTAATATACCAGGTTTCATTGATTCTGAGACATGCATTTTTCACATTTTAACATGTCTGAAATTGAGGTGCAATTTACAGTCAAGAGAATAGCATAGTTTAGTTGCCTCAGTGGTATGAAAAATAATGGTGTAGCTTATGTTCAGTGGACTCTTAGATGTGATGAAATTCAGGATACAAAGAGCTTAGAAAAATACAGAGCACATAAACAGTACTAAATGAATATTTAATAGACGATATAGATATAAAATATATATAGCTCTTCTAACTTCATCAGAGCCAATCTATATAGCTCATTTTTAAAGAAATGTCCAAGATAGCAATGGCAAATGATAACATGACTGACCCATTTCCCAGGAAAGAGAGAAGCTGCTCTTCATACTTGGCCTGGAGTTGGTGGAAGCATCTGGTACCCATCCCTTTATCTTAGCCAAGATCTCAGAAAGGTGATAGAACTGAGACCCACTGAGATGTGGATACCTTGGACAAGTAAAAATTTGATGCCTCTTTAGATCAACATTCTTTTCCTAATCATTTATTAGAGCGACTGGTACTCTGAGACCCAGCAGAGAAGTAGGATCTTAAAGTCACTGAGTATTTGAGGCCCTTGTCTTTGCTTTATTAATCTGCTCCACATGGACCCAGGGCCCAACAATGAGGGCATCTGTTACAGATCTAATATTAGCAACAAACACAAGTCACGTCCTCTTGCATAAAGAAAATAATGAGGGAGAAACATTCGGTCACTAGCAGAGACGTGGCCCCATTAAACAAGGGGCTGTGTCTAACGCTGGGGCTGTCTGTCATTCAGGGAGGGCACAAAAGAAGGGAGGGAGAAGATCGGAGAGTGTAAACCGTCCTTTCTTTCCTTCCGTTCTGCTGTCCTAGGGAAATACGACTGCCCTGCACAAGTCCTACCATATCTGGCCCCAGGTCAGGCAGAGAGGTCCCCTGTCCCCCTAGGAGGACATCCAGAGGTCTTAGGTGGTGAGTGTCAGCAACAGCCATGCTTAGGCCTCTGGAAGGTGTGCCTTCAGCAGAGGGGCTACCAAACTAACAAGTCATTGGATTAAAAACCCTTGGCCATGTGGCTTAGGGGATGCCAGGTGTCTCCCCTTTTCTAGCAGCTCCAAAGGTCCAGCGAGATCATTTGGATTAGCCTCCATGGCTTGTGGAATCTCTGCAATCCCAATCGGCTGTTTAGAACAAGGGGCAAGTCTGAGCTGAGGAAATGTTTTATTTGCCTATCAGAACTTGGAAATTTTTTGTTAACTAGCTGTCAACATTTACATTTTTTTTTCCCATAAAACCCCAAGTTGTTAGCTTCTCTGGAAAATTCAGAAAATGACAACCCCATGACGCTCATTCCCACAAAACAATAGTAGCCTGGCCCCCAGGAGAGTCCTTGGCCTTAAGATGGGGCATGAGCCATCCTCCTCACAGCAACAGTCACTTAGATAACCAGCCTGAACCAGGTGGGAAACGGAATTTTCTACCAGGGGTCAAGGGTCTCACAGGAAAGGTCAGCAGGCTCTGGGTGCTGTGAGCAGTGGGCAGGAGTGGATGAAGGAAGGAGATGAACCCCATTTCAAGGAAATACAAACTCCCAGCGCCCAAAAGCCAAGCCCCAGGTACACGGGCCTGACAGAGAGACTGCCAGCCAGCCCAGCCTGGACACTGTGACCCACAACCAGAGAAACAAACATTGGCCAAGAAGCCTGCACAGAGCCTTGTCATGTGTCCACAGTTGGAATGAAGACGGGGAATGGCAGGGGCGGGAGAGAAGAATGTGTTCTCTCCATGTCCCTCCATCCTTCCACTGGGCCTGACGAGAAAAAATACAAACCCTCTCACTGGCACTTGCTGAAGAAACTAAGCTCCCATCCATCCCTGCAGACTAACTCTCCATGGGCCAGAAGATAGATGGGTGGGCGTCAACCGTGACTGCACAACAGTTTTAGCATTTGTACTGCAGGCAATGGAGCTGCAATTTTGAGGTGGTGAGAGGTTGGGGGGAGGGTCTACACAGCAGTGTGTTTCAAATGTGATTCCAGTGGGTCGAGGACCAGCGCACTGGAGCGGTGCCTCTCCACCTTGAACATGGCCCTGACTCACCTGGGATCTAGTTTCAAATGCAGATTCTGAGTCGTAGGTCTGCGGCCGAAGTCTGAGCTCCTGAACTTCACCAAAGTCAAAGGCGATGTCCGTGCTGTGGATCTTGTCCAGGCTTTGGGTGATAAGGAGCTACAGCCTTTTCCAAGAGGCACAGGAAAAGATGTTCAACATCGCTAATTATTAGAGAAATGCAAATCAAAACTGCAGTGAGATATGACATCACACCAGTCAGAAAGTCTATCATCAAAAAATCCACAATGAATAAATGCTGGAGAGGGTGTGGAGAAAAGGGAATTCTCCTACACTGTTGGTGGGAAAGTAAATTGGTATAGCCACTGTGGAGAACAGTATGGAGGTTCCTTAAAAAACTAAAAATAGAGCTCCCCTCTGATCCCACAATCACAGTACTGGGCATATATCCGGAGAAAAACATGGTCTGAAAGGATACATGCACCCCAATGTTCATTGCAACACAGTTTACAATAGCCAAGACATGGAAGCAACCTAAATGTCCATCGACAGGGGCATTGCTAAAGAAGATGTGGTAAATATATACAATGGAATATTACTCAGCCATTAAAAAGAATGAAATAATGCCATTTGCAGCAACATGGGTGGACGTAGAGATTATCATACTGAGTGAAGTAAGTCAGACAAAGACAAGTATTGTATGATATCGCTTATATGTGGGATCTAAAAATAATGTTACATAGGAACATATTTACAAAACAGAAACAGACTCACTTAGACTTAGACTTAGAGAACAAACTTACGGTTACCGGCGGGAAGGTGGGAAGGGATATTTAGGGAGTTTGGGATTAACATGTACACACTGCTATATTTAAAATGGATAACCAACAAGGACTTAATTGCATAGCACAGGGAACTCTGCTCAATATTACCTAACAACCTAAATGGGAAAAGAATTTGAAAAAGAATAGATACAGGTATATGTATAACTGAATCACTTTGCTGTGCACCTGAAACTAACACAACATTGTTAATCACTTATACTCTAATATAAAATAAAAATTTTAAAAAAAAGAAGAAGAAGCTATAGACTTTTCTTTTGTCATTCTCCTTTCAACACTTTAGCAGGGACAACCCCAATCTGTCACCTCTATGTCTGAAAGTAATAATAGTAATGAATAATATTATTAAAGTAATACAAAAGAAGTAATAATAATAACTTCAATAATAGCTAGACTTTGTTGTGTGCTTCTTGTCGAACACTGTGCTGAAATCACACTTTTTTAAACAAAATCTTCAACTAGATGTGAAATAATAGCTGTTTTTACCTCAAGCTGGTTACTACTCTAAGTCTCTTACTTATATGAAGTCAGTTGAGCTTCACAACCATCCTATTGCTGTGAGTACTGTTATTATCATGTCCAGAAGCAGCCTGCCGAGGTCACACGGTTTTATGAGCGCACCCCTGGTGTTTGGACACAGGGTGTGTGCTGGGCCCCGCTGGCTCTCCCAGGAGCAGGGGCCTAGGAGTGCTGTGTCACTTGCCCGTCACCCTAGCAAAAGGCAGGGCTGGGCTTCCAATCTCCATCTGTCCGACTCTACAGACTGAGCTCTTGGAAAGAAAAGTGAACAATGTTTACAAATTGGGAGTCACAGTTTTTGGCACATTGTAGACCCTCATAATATGGTAACCACGTTTCCTGTCTCTAGCCTACTTGTTTTTACCTTTCTCCTAGAGTAGCCAGTGTGAACTGTAGACAAGCAGTTACAGGGGTGTCTTTATCCATTTGGGCTGCTAGCACAAGGTACCATAAACTGGGGGGATTGAACAACAGTTTTTTTTCACAGTTCTGGAGGCAGGAAGTCCAAGCCTAGGGTGCCAGCATGGTCAGCTTCTTGGTGAGGGTTCTCTTCCTGCTTTACAGACAGCCACCTTCTTGCTGCATCCTCACATGGTGAAGAGAATAATCATCTCTCTTTTTAGAAGGGCATTAATCTCATTCATGAGGGCTCCACCCTCATGATCTAAAGACTTCCCAATGGCCCCACCTGCAAATCCCTAATCGGAGATTAAGGTGTCAACATATGAATTTTAGGAGGACACATTCGGTCCATAGCAAGGGGGGAGAGAGTGGGAAATCGGAATGAAACACAAGAAATGGAATTGAAATGCCCCGGCTCCTTAAAGGAGCCAAGGAATGTCAATGTCATGGGCGGAGGAAGGGAGGGATTTCACAGTAAGCCACACTCATTCCTAGAGTGAAGGAGCCAGTGGGGACATTCAAAGCCAGTCCCATCCCCCTGCAGTCCTGGTAAGAAAGGAATGCCTGGGGCAGCCATCATTCTCCCAAAAAGCTGACCTGTGTCCATTTGTCAGGTACGATTGAGAAAAGTGAACAAGAGAGCTGCCATGAGGCCGAGAACAGACTGAAACACGTCTGAGAGCCCCAAGAGGCTTTGGCCCTGAACTTGAGGCTGACTGATCCCAGTAAAAGATAACTTCTTCAGAGGCTCTAAAAGCAGCAGTTTGGGGGAGAGCTTGGCTATGTTTATGGTAGCTGGGAAGAAGCTGTGGCGTGGTGAAACTGCCTAATTGCCTGTCTGTCTCCAAGCAGGTCATAAACTTCGTATTATGTTCCCTTAGCATGTAGTACTAGACTGGCACGGTGAGGGGGCTTAACAATATTTGTTGCGTCAATGAATGAAGGTCTCATGCTAGAATAAGAGAAACAGAGTTTATTCTCTGGCTCTGTAAGTTATTTCAACCCCCTCCTTAGAACTGGATATCTTATTTCAAAAGACATTTAACATGGAAGCAATTATCCTATAATAGGAATTATTTATTTATTTTAGGTGTTTTTATGATGCTAGCTCTTGTTTCATTTCTACTGGTGGTTTCAAGTCATTCACTTAGTCGACAATTTTCATTGAGTCCTCACTGAACAGAGAAAGCCAAGAAAGGTAATTATCAACTGTATTAATCTGGTTCAATCCATGAGCTAATCCATAGTTTAATAAAGTTCTCAGGGTCCTAAACGGTCATGTGTAAGTACAGTCAAGGTGATACACCACAGGAGAGGTGAGGTTAGGTCACCTGCTTACTAAGGAGTTTCTCCGGAAAAAGAAACTTATGCAATAGACCCTTGACATTCCCAGGGGAAGGATCCTGAGCGCTTTCTTTGCAAATTCTTAATCCTAGCTCTTTCCTAGAAATTATCCTTATCTGGAGCCAGGATTTCCCATGCATAGCCTGAAATTCTAAATCTATAGCCCATTCAACTCTGACACCTGATCTCTCACCTGGTAGCCGTTTTTCCAGAGAACTTCTCCTGAAGTCTCCTGAGGAGCTTCCTTCACTGCTCTCCACATGATTTGAATATGGGCCTCAGCACAATTCCAAAATATTGACTGCCTTGATTTGGAGTTGCTCATAAGTAGCTGGGATGGCTGTTGTCAACTTAGTGAATGCCAGTGATCTGCTGGGTCTGTTAAAGTCCCACCTAATTCAATACGAGTCAGAAACGTGACCTGTCAGCTGATACAGCAGGAAACCAGAACCTACAGACCTTCTGCTCTCAGGATTTGCCTCTGGGAGGAAAGATAGAGCCATTTCCAGGGATGGCTGTGAATTATCAGTGCTTTCAAAGACTCTGGGGCCCCCAAATTCCTCCATCCCCAGCTCACCTAAAACACCAATGGCCCCGATCACTCAGTGGGAGGAGTTTGCATTAACTGGGTTAGGACATATTGTGCCTTCCCCTCGCCTCAGCTCCCGCCGCCTCTGTCCTGCTCTCCAGCCACGTTGCTAATCTGTGAGCACCTTAAGGCTGCCCCCACCGCAGGTATTTGCATGTGTTGTCCCTCTGCCTAGAATGATGCTCTCACTCCCTTGTCCACAAGGCGCACTCGAAGACCACACTCCCAAGAGGCCACCCTCTCTGACATAGCAGTCCTGTCACTCTCTAACCCCTTACTCTGCTTTATTTGTTCTCCTAGCCCTTATGACTGCTTGACTTGTTATGTGTCTCTTTATAATGGAAATATAAGATCCAGGAGAACTGAAACTTTGCCTTTTTCACTGTTGTGCCCCAATTCCACAAACAGTGCCTGGTACATGGTAAGTGCTTAGTAAACATGTGCTGAATGAATGAATGAATGAAGAAGTGAGTGAGTGAACGGGCCCTGAAATATATAGGCACCATGTGAATCTTTTGAGAAGAGGCTCTCTGAGAGATGGGACAAAGAAAAGATGCTCTCTGAGGTCTACAGGCCTGGACGTAGCTCTGTGTTGGGTAGAGGGGCCTGAACATTTAGGGCACGAGGATACTGGATGCCAGGATCCTAGAAAAATCCAGAAACCCGGCCACACAAATGTTGCATTTTCATAGAGTGGCACCTCCAACATGTTACCCATGTCCAACAGGGCTCAGTTCTGCCCTTCCTCTGTCCTCCCTGAAATTGCTTATCCCCCTAACACCCACCACTTGCTGAGGAACCGTGAGAAGGGTCTCATTATTACCCTGTAATCACTGCAGGTCAATGACAAGGAGCTTGTGAGGCATTTCAGTTTGAGAGGCTGGTGAGCAGAGCGGGATGGGCAAGGGCTGTTCCTCACCAGGATCTGTTCAACTCAGATCAGCGTCCATTCCACTTATCTCGGTAGCCAATTCCTAGCATCTGTTTGTGGTTTCCTATTTAAAGTGATGAAAGGTAACACAAACATTGGGGGGAAAAGCAACTTCAAAACCCATATATGGGGCTTCCCTGGTGGCGCAGTAGTTGAGAGTCTGCCTGCCAATGCAGGGGACACGGGTTCGGGCCCTGGTCCGGGAAGGTCCCACTGCCGTGGAGCAACTGAGCCTATGCGCCACGGCTACTGAGCCTGCGCTCTAGAGCCCGCGAGCCACAGCTACTGAGCCTGCGTGCTGCAACTACTGAAGCCCGCACGCCTAGAGCCCATGCTCTGCAACAAGAGAAGCCACTGCAATGAGAGGCCCGCGCACCACAACGAAGAGTAGCCCCCCGATCGCCACAACTAGAGAAAGCCCACGTGCAGCAACGAAGACCCAGTGCAGCCAAAAATAAAATAAAGTAATAAATAAATTTATTTAAAAAAAACAAAAAAAAACACAAACCCATATGTGGTCACCATCTAATGACAGAAATATCATGGTGAAGTTATTTCTAAATATCTGGAAAGGAATCCTTACTCACACGGAATCTGAATTGGTGTAATGGTTAATCTCTAGGAATAATTCATTGTGGCCAGGTAGTCAGACAAATCCATAACTGATGCTTTTTATAAATCTTAGAGGAGTCCCAAGACCCGAACTCCAACCTCTACAAGTTACGTTCAAATACAGGTTCTAATGTTCATCTTACAACTTTGGGTCCTAAGTAATAGTGATAATAGGTAATATTTAGTTAGCACAAATTATGTTTGCCCGATCTGAACTTGTTATGTGCAAACTCTCTCAGAGGTGCAATGTGGCTAAGAGCTCATTTTGCCTAAACTGGCAAGTGGAGAGCCATCGAAACCTGATTTGTTGAAAGACTACTAAACAAGTTGGTGTAGGAGTCTGAATAAGGGCTGGGTCCTCTGGCTCTTGACTGATTGTGAAATCTTTACCTTGCCTTTGTAACACTGTAACAAGGAGAAATACCCCAAGGAGTGGAATTTGCAAATGGGTATGTGTGACCTTTTGTGCAAACATGAGGTAGATCAGGAGCAAAAACAAACAAAAAACAAAGATAAGTTTTCTACCGGTAAGAATAATTGGCAGTTTCTTACAAAACTAAATATAGTCTCACCATACAATCCAGCGATTGCACTCTTTGGTATTTACTCAGATGAGCTGAAAACTTACATCCACACCAAAACCTGCACACAAATGTTTATAGTAGTTTTATTCATAATTGCAGAAAAACTGCAAGATGTCCTTCAGCACATGAGTGGATAAATAAAGGTGGTACACCATACAATGGAATATTATTCAGCAACAGAAGGAAATGAGCTATAAAACCACTAAAAGTGGAGGGAACTTAAAGGCATATGATTGCATGAAAGAAGTCATTTGGAAAAGACAAGACTATGGAAGCTTCTTTGACAACTTCCTCTAGTTTTTCCCTCTGTACATTAACTCCTGTATTTGGATATCAGAACTCATGGACCGGACCTCCAATTTTTGTGACTTTTCTTCTTCCAATTTTCTCTCCCTTTATCACTATGCTTTACCTTCTGAAATTTTTTCTCATCTTTATCTTGTAAACCTGCTTCTATTGTCTTTTTCATTTCTCCTATCAAACTTCTAATTTTAACAGCTCATTTCTGTCCCCTTAGCTTTTTCAAGTGTACATAGCTTCCTTTTCTGCTCCTCACCATTGTCTTCTTTTTGTTTCACAGGTGCACTTAATTTCATCTCTCAGAAAATACTAAAACCCAGACCCATATTGAGAAAGCAAGCTTCATGTAATAATCTTTATGTTTAAAATTGACATTGCAATCTAGTGTTTCTGTTGTGTTCTATTTTGTTCCCCTTTAAAAAATATGCTGCTGGCAACCCACAAAGTTGTTTCTATGACCCACGAATCGCTCATGTCCTGCAGTTTGGAAAGAAATATTCTATAAATCATGTTGAGGCTTTTGATCTTTCAATGCTGGAGACACAATCACATTTGCTTTCTGGGCAAAAATGGGCAGACTGGAGTGGCCCAGAATGAATGAAGAAAAACATGTATAAAGATCCAGATGAGAGATGGTAGCTTGGAGTGGGGTGGTGGTTGAGACAGAAGCAGAGTGCCTACTAGGGTGCCTTCACTCACATCTTCTTATTTAATCTTATTTCCTCAGTGTGCCACGTGGGGAACTGGACCAGAGCGTTCAGATGCTTGTCCAAGATGGCATAATCAGTGAGTCCTGAGCCAGATTTGAGCCAGGCCCGTCTGCTTCCTAAGCCTGGCCTTTCCTCTAATCAAAGCAAATCCATGATGTGAGCCTCTAAAATAGGAGAGAAATTGTCAGAAGAGCACATTTTGGAGCTTAAGAACCAATTCCTTGGAGGCTTCAATACCTGAAAAGGTTGACTATGTTTGGCCCCTGAAATGAAACCTAAATTTATTTCTTAATTAAAAAAAAAACAAGACACATACAGTGTGATGTCACAGTAACAACTAGACTTGGAGTCCCCTTTGATCTGGAGTTGATGACCCTGGTCACGTGGTACTTGTCCCTCAGGCAGGTCACCCTTGCCCTTGTACACCTCTGCCATGTCCTCCATGGGAGGCTGTGAGGATTATGGTTTTCATGGGATTTTTTAATATTTATATTACTATCTAGGATTATACATGTTCCCCAATGTCGATTCATGTTGTCAACTCTAAACACAATTAAACAACTAGAAATCAATCCCTCTCTTTCTCATGTTCTTTATACATGCTCTATTATGCTACTTGTCATGTAAGGGTATTAATCATTCCTCTGTCTGTCTTCTCTACTAGATCATGTACTCCCGGAGACAGGGTGGTCGCTTCTTAGTCTCTGGGTCCCATTGGCTACCACAGAGTCTGCAGTAATAGATGTCAGATTTGATAATTATGTTGTGTTTGAAAAAATGCAGAATATAGAAATAAATTCTCAGTTTTTATGACTAAAACATTTATATGATTTTCATTCACTGTTTTTCAAACTTTCTTGATCCCTGCCCCCCCCCTTTGATAAGCAAAACTATCTCTGCCACTACTCCCCCACCCCCTTCGGCAAATTCTAGTTTTTCCCCAGACCCTGTCAGTGACCAACACGCACATAACACAGAACATTTGCACATCCCACAGCCAGGGCGATTTTTTCTACTTTAGTTCCTTTTAGTTTATAGTACAAACAAGAAAGCTTTTTTTTGTTTGCCTGCTTTCCAAAGATAAGTTATATGATGATATTGAGTTTACTTTTGCAAATTACAAACGTCCTCACCCCAAGATTTTAGAACACAGTATCTCATGGGAGTACCTTGATCTAATTAAAGTTTTTACTGACAGCTCATTCTAGGGGAAGCCTGTCTTTCACAGCATCTTCATGAGTGAAAATTCACTGTCTCTATTATTTGATCACCTCTGGTCCCTTTTCTTTGCCACTGACTCTCTTCTCCTGGGGACGAGGTTTCAATCCAGATCCTCTCAGGCCTCTGCACTCACACCCATGCCAATCCAACATCTGTCGGTAGCTGTCAGCAAAGACCTGAAGGGGAAGAATAATGGCTGATGTGGAATAAAATGACACTCTACTTGGATTTCAGTGGTTTGGTTAATTCTGTTCCAAGCTGTTTGAAGACATGAGTCAAAGTAGACCCGTCTCCGGACCTGCAGTCCTCACCACCTCATCTCTCATACCCAGTATTTCATCCCTTCATCCCCGCCAATCCATTCTGCAGCTGCAGTAACTTCCTAAAATAAATGTGATGACATCATCTTACTCTTACAGTCCGTCAATCGCTCCCCATTTGCCTTAGGATGAAACCCTGCTCCCTACCTGACCCCCAAAACCACTGAGATCTGATCCCTCCCTCTTGGGCCTCACCTGGGTCTGTGCTACCTGGCCGTCTATGCTCTGAGCAGTACTATTCAACTTCTTGCACTTTCTACCACAGACAGTGCTCTCTCTTGTCCCTGAGACTGCATCATAAAATACTTCCCTTGGCCTGGAATTCTCACCTTGTATTCCCATCTCTTCATGTCTTTCATTGAGCTTTTTTTTTTTTTTTTTAAACACAATCCAGCTAAACATTAGTTCCTCAAGTCATCCATCTTCCTAACAAGTGTGTCCTCACTCACCCCTTGCCCTCCTCCTGCCCTACATGACATGAAGGACCCTTTCTGATTGTGCCTTTTTTTTTTGCAGCTTGTGGGATCTTAGTTCCCTGACCAAGGATCGAACCCAGTCCCCCTACAGTGGAAGCACGGAGTCCTAATCACTGGACCACCAGGGAATTCCCTGATTGTGTTTATCAATCCCAGTATTTCCCCTGTATCTAATTGCTACCTTCCCCCTCAGACATAAACATAGTGCCTGCTATGCAGTAAGTATTCTACACAGTGAGTAAATAAATGAATAAAAGAAAGGGAAAAAAACCCTTCCATGAAATTTCATTTGGAGTCTCATGGCTCTAGTTCATTCATTCATTTTCTAAATGTTTTTAAAACATCTACCATGAGCACTGGCTAGATGCCGAGTATTCAGGGAGGAACGAGGTTAGACTTGGTCCCTGCTCTCATGCCAGCACCTCGCAGGGCTCCATGGGTAACCAGAAAAGAAAGCAGAAGTTAACTGATGCTCTGCCTTAGACAGGGAAGGGCAACGCTGGGGAACTTTCCTGCCACGAGTGAGTTCTGTAACGGAGACTTCATGCTGAGTCACCTCTAGCCCAGGGCAAGACAGATACGGAATTTGTACCACAGAACGTGAAGTAGTAGGGAAGACAGACAGACAGACAGACAAGGAGTTCTGATACAGTGTGAGAAGTGCTCCTTAAGAGAGCTATGTGCTATGAGGGCAGAGAAGGTTCGATGAAGCTACTCTGGGGAGAAGTAGCTCTGGAAAGACAGTAGCAATGGGGTAAAATCATACTTAATGATGAGATATGTTGAAACTGTGGCTTGTAAACTGGAATAATGATTAAATTTCTAGGTCCCTGAAGCTACTTCTTTGTCACTCCTCTCTGTTGATTGTCAAACGCTTGTATGAAATTGACGGGTAAGGAGGAAATTAACCCCATTTGGATTATGAGGAGAGGCAAGGAGGCTGAGGAGTAGCTCCTATTTGGGTGAGGATGTCTGACTTATTTTCCTAATCATGACTAAACCTAAGAAAGCATACCAGGCTCAACCCTCAAGTGAGAAGCAGAAGGCCTCAGAGTCAAAAGTGGTGGTTGACACCCAAGCCAACAGGAGGCTGAGTCACGCTCTCCTCAAACTGTGGACAGAACTCTCTTCTTTCTAGCAAAGCTAAACCTTGGATGGTGTCTAGAAGTAACGCTAGACAACCGCAGTCCTCATAGAAGGAGCCATGTGTCCACAGGCACGCTCTCACCCCATGAGCTTGCACTAAAACAGACACATGGTCCATAGAACTCCTGAGCACTTCCGGATTGCTCAGCTTTGGGATATTGGTCCAGATGTTAGGGGACAACTGCAGACAGGAGTAACTTTGAGTCTCCTCATGCAGAGAAACATTTAAAATAACTTTTCTGAAACTGTTTTTTTTCGGCTTTCCTTATCTGCAGGGAGAAGAGTGTAGTGGTTATGAGCTGGGCCCTGGAGTTCGACTGTCTGGGTGCAAATGCTGTGTGATCCTGGGCGCATTGTGGAACCTCCCTATGCCTCGGTTTTCTCATCTACAAAATGAGGATAAGGATAGAACCTACCTCCTAGAGTTCTTTTAATTATGACAACATGCATTAATATACCATGTTTCATTGATTCTAAGACATGCATTTTTCACATTTTAACATGTCTGAAATTGAGGTGCAACTTACAGTCAATAGCATAGCATAGTTTAGTTGCCTCAGTGATATGAAAAATAATGGTGTAGCTTATAATCAGTGGCATGTTAGATGTGATGAAATTCAGGATACAAAGAGCTTAGAACAATACATAGCACATAAACTGTACTAAATGAATAGTTAATAGATGATATAGATATAAGATGTATATAGCTCTTCTAACTTCACCAGAGCCAACCTATATATCTCATTTTTAAACAAATGTCCAATATCACAATGGCAAATGATAACATGACTGACCCATTTCCCAGGAAAGAGAGAAGCTGCTCTTCATACTTGGCCTGGAGTTGGTGGAAGCGTCTGGTACCCATCCCTTTATCTTAGCCAAGATCTCAGAAAGGTGAGAGAACTGAGAGCCACTGAGATGTGGATACCTTGGACAAGTAAAAATTTGATGCCTCTTTAGATCAACATTCTTTTCCTAATCATTTATTAGAGCGACTGGTACTCTGAGACCCAGCAGAGAAGTAGGATCTTAAAGTCACTGAGTATTTGAGGCCCTTGTCTTTGCTTTATTAATCTGCTCCACATGGACCCAGGGCCCAACAATGAGGGCATCTGTTACAGATCTAATATTAGCAACAAACACAAGTCACGTCCTCTTGCATAAAGAAAATAATGAGGGAGAAACATTCGGTCACTAGCAGAGACGTGGCCCCATTAAACAAGGGGCTGTGTCTAACGCTGGGGCTGTCTGTCATTCAGGGAGGGCACAAAAGAGGGGAGGGAGAAGATCGGAGAGTGTAAACCGTCCTTTCTTTCCTTCCGTTCTGCTGTCCTAGGGAAATACGACTGCCCTGCACAAGTCCTACCATATCTGGCCCCAGGTCAGGCAGAGAGGTCCCCTGTCCCCCTAGGAGGACATCCAGAGGTCTTAGGTGGTGAGTGTCAGCAACAGCCATGCTTAGGCCTCTGGAAGGTGTGCCTTCAGCAGAGGGGCTACCAAACTAACAAGTCATTGGATTAAAAACCCTTGGCCACGTGGCTTAGGGGATGCCAGGTGTCTCCCCTTTTCTAGCAGCTCCAAAGGTCCAGCGAGATCATTTGGATTAGCCTCCATGGCTTGTGGAATCTCTGCAATCCCAATGGGCGGTTTAGAACAAGGGGCAAGTCTGAGCTGAGGAAATGTTTTATTTGCCTATCAGAACTTGGAAGTTTTTTGTTAACTAGCTGTCAACATTTACATTTTTTTTTCCCATAAAACCCCAAGTTGTTAGCTTCTCTGGAAAATTCAGAAAATGACAACCCCATGACGCTCATTCCCACAAAACAATAGTAGCCTGGCCCCCAGGAGAGTCCTTGGCCTTACGATGGGGCATGAGCCATCCTCCTCACAGCAACAGTCACTTAGATAACGAGCCTGAGCTGGGTGGGAAAGGGAATTTTCTACCAGGGGTCAAGGGTCTCGCAGGAAAGGTCAGCAGGCTCTGGGTGCTGTGAGCAGTGGGCAGGAGTGGATGAAGGAAGGAGATGAACCCCATTTCAAGGAAATACAAACTCCCAGCGCCCAAAAGCCAAGCCCCAGGTACACGGGCCTGACAGAGACACTGCCAGCCAGCCCAGCCTGGACACTGTGACCCACAACCAGAGAAACAAACATTGGCCAAGAAGCCTGCACAGAGCCTTATCACGTGTCCATAGTTGGAATGAAGACGGGGAATGGCAGGGGCGGGAGAGAAGAATGTGTTCTCTCCATGTCCCTCCATCCTTCCACTGGGCCTGACGAGAAAAAATACAAACCCTCTCACTGGCACTTGCTGAAGAAACTAAGCTCCCATCCATCCCTGCAGACTAACTCTCCATGGACCAGAAGATAGATGGGTGGGCGTCAACCGTGACTGCACAACAGTTTTAGCATTTGTACTGCAGCCAATGGAGCTGCAATTTTGAGGTGGTGAGAGGTTGGGGGGAGGGTCTACACAGCAGTGTGTTTCAAATGTGATTCCAGTGGGTTGAGGACCAGTGCACTGGAGCGGTGCCTTTCCACCTTGAACATGCCCCTGACTCACCTGGGATCTAGTTCCAAATGCAGATTCTGAGTCGTAGGTCTGCGGCCGAAGTCTGAGCTCCTGAACTTCACCAAAGTCAAAGGCGATGTCCGTGCTGTGGATCTTGTCCACGCTTTGGGTGATAAGAAGCTACAGCCTTTTCCAAGAGGCACAGGAAAAGATGTTCAACATCGCTAATTATTAGAGAAATGCAAATCAAAACTGCAGTGAGATATGACATCACACCAGTCAGAAAGTCTATCATCAAAAAATCCACAATGAATAAATGCTGGAGAGGGTGTGGAGAAAAGGGAATTCTCCTACACTGTTGGTGGGAAAGTAAATTGGTATAGCCACTGTGGAGAACAGTATGGAGGTTCCTTAAAAAACTAAAAATAGAGCTCCCCTCTGATCCCACAATCACAGTACTGGGCATATATCCGGAGAAAAACATGGTCTGAAAGGATACATGCACCCCAATGTTCATTGCAACACAGTTTACAATAGCCAAGACATGGAAGCAACCTAAATGTCCATCGACAGGGGCATTGCTAAAGAAGATGTGGTAAATATATACAATGGAATATTACTCAGCCATTAAAAAGAATGAAATAATGCCATTTGCAGCAACATGGGTGGACGTAGAGATTATCATACTGAGTGAAGTAAGTCAGACAAAGACAAGTATTGTATGATATCGCTTATATGTGGTATCTAAAAATAATGTTACATAGGAACATATTTACAAAACAGAAAAAGACTCACAGACTTAGAGAACAAACTTACGGTTACCGGCGGGAAGGTGGGAAGGGATATTTAGGGAGTTTGGGATTAACATGTACACACTGCTATATTTAAAATGGATAACCAACAAGGACTTAATTGCATAGCACAGGGAACTCTGTTCAATATTACCTAACAACCTAAATGGGAAAAGAATTTGAAAAAGAATAGATACAGGTATATGTATAACTGAATCACTTTGCTGTGCACCTGAAACTAACACAACATTGTTAATCACTTATACTCTAATATAAAATAAAAATTTTAAAAAAAAGAAGAAGAAGCTATAGACTTTTCTTTTGTCATTCTCCTTTCAACACTTTAGCAGGGATAACCCCAAGTCTGTCACCTCTATGTCTGAAAGTAATAATAGTAATGAATAATATTATTAAAGTAATACAAAAGAAGTAATAATAATAACTTCAATAATAGCTAGACTTTGTTGTGTGCTTCTTGTTGAACACTGTGCTGAAATCACATTTATTTTTAAAAAATCTTCAACTAGATGTGAAATCATAGCTTGCTTTTACCTCAAGCTGGTTACTACTCTAAGTCTCTTACTTATATGAAGTCAGTTGAGCTTCACAACCATCTGATTGTTGTGAGTACTGCTTTTATCATGTCCAGAAGCAGCCCGCCGAGGTCACACGGTTTTATGAGCGCAGCCCTGGTGTTTGGACACAGGGTGTGTGCTGGGCCCCGCTGGCTCTCCCAGGAGCAGGGGTCTAGTAGTGCTGAGTCACTTGCCCGTCACCCTAGCAAAAGGCAGGGCTGGGCTTCCAATCTCCATCTGCCCGACTCTACAGACTGAGCTCTTGGAAAGAAAAGTGAACAATGTTTACAAATTGGGAGTCACGGTTCTTGGCACACTGTAGACCCTGCTAATATGGTAAACACGTTTCCTGTCTCTAGCCTACTTGTTTTTACCTTTCTCCTAGAGTAGCCAGTGTGAACTGTAGACAAGCAGTTACAGGGGTGTCTTTATCCATTTGGGCTGCTAGCACAAGGTACCATAAACTGGGGGGATTGAACAACAGTTTTTTTTCACAGTTCTGGAGGCAGGAAGTCCAAGCCTAGGGTGCCAGCATGGTCAGCTTCTTGGTGAGGGTTCTCTTCCTGCTTTACAGACAGCCACCTTCTTGCTGCATCCTCACATGGTGAAGAGAATAATCATCTCTCTTTTTAGAAGGGCATTAATCTCATTCATGAGGGCTCCACCCTCATGATCTAAAGACTTCCCAATGGCCCCACCTGCAAATCCCTAATCGGAGATTAAGGTGTCAACATACGAATTTCAGGAGGAAACATTCGGTCCATAGCAAGGGGGGAGAGAGTGGGAAATCGGAATGAAACACAAGAAATGGAATTGAAATGCCCGGGCTCCCTAAAGGAGCCAAGGAATGTCAATGTCATGGGCGGAGGAAGGGAGGGATTTCACAGTAAGCCACACTCACTCCTAGAGTGAAGGAGCCAGTGGGGACATTCAAAGCCAGTCCCATCCCCCTGCAGCCCTGGTAAGAAAGGAATGCCTGGGGCAGCCATCATTCTCCCAGAAAGCTGACCTGTGCCCATTTGTCAGGTACGATTGAGAAAAGTGAACAAGAGAGCTGCCATGAGCCCGAGAACAGACTGAAACACGTCTGAGAGCCCCAAGAGGCTTTGGCCCTGAACTTGAGGCTGACTGATCCCAGTAAAAGATAACTTCTTCAGAGGCTCTAAGAGCAGCAGTTTGGGGGAGAGCTTGGCTATGGTTATGGTAGCTGGGAAGAAGCTGTGGCGTGGTGAAACTGCCTAATTGCCTGTCTGTCTCCAAGCAGGTCATAAACTTCGTATTATGTTCCCTTAGCATGTAGTACTAGACTGGCACGGTGAGGGGGCTTAACAATATTTGTTGCGTCAATGAATGAAGGTCTCATGCTAGAATAAGAGAAACAGAGTTTATTCTCTGGCTCTGTAAGTTATTTCAACCCCCTCCTTAGAACTGGATATCTTATTTCAAAAGACATTTAACATGGAAGCAATTATCCTATAATAGGAATTATTTATTTATTTTAGGTGTTTTTATGATGCTAGCTCTTGTTTCATTTCTACTGGTGGTTTCAAGTCATTCACTTAGTCGACAATTTTCATTGAGTCCTCACTGAACAGAGAAAGCCAAGAAAGGTAATTATCAACTGTATTAATCTGGTTCAATCCATGAGCTAAACCATAGGTTAATAAAGTTCTCAGGGTCCTAAACGGTCATGTGTAAGTACAGTCAAGGTGATACACCACAGGAGAGGTGAGGTTAGGTCACCTGCTTACTAAGGAGTTTCTCCGGAAAAAGAAACTTATGCAATAGACCCTTGACATTCCCAGGGGAAGGATCCTGAGCGCTTTCTTTGCAAATTCTTAATCCTAGCTCTTTCCTAGAAATTATCCTTATCTGGAGCCAGGATTTCCCATGCATAGCCTGAAATTCTAAATCTATAGCCCATTCAACTCTGACACCTGATCTCTCACCTGGTAGCCGTTTTTCCAGAGAACTTCTCCTGAAGTCTCCTGAGGAGCTTCCTTCACTGCTCTCCACATGATTTGAATATGGGCCTCAGCACAATTCCAAAATATTGACTGCCTTGATTTGGAGTTGCTCATAAGTAGCTGGGATGGCTGTTGTCAACTTAGTGAATGCCAGTGATCTGCTGGCTCTGTTAAAGTCCCACCTAATTCAATACGAGTCAGAAACGTGACCTGTCAGCTGATACAGCAGGAAACCAGAACCTACAGACCTTCTGCTCTCAGGATTTGCCTCTGGGAGGAAAGATAGAGCCATTTCCAGGGATGGCTGTGAATTATCAGTGCTTTCAAAGACTCTGGGGCCCCCAAATTCCTCCATCCCCAGCTCACCTAAAACACCAATGGCCCCGATCACTCAGTGGGAGGAGTTTGCATTAACTGAGTTAGGACATATTGTGCCTTCCCCCTGCCTCAGCTCCCACCGCCTCTGTCCTGCTCTCCAGCCACGTTGCTAATCTGTGAGCACCTTAAGGCTGCCCCCACCGCAGGTATTTGCATGTGTTGTCCCTCTGCCTAGAATGATGCTCTCACTCCCTTGTCCACAAGGCGCACTCGAAGACCACACTCCCAAGAGGCCACCCTCTCTGACATAGCAGTCCTGTCACTCTCTAACCCCTTACTCTGCTTTATTTGTTCTCCTAGCCCTTATGACTGCTTGACTTGTTATGTGTCTCTTTATAATGGAAATATAAGATCCAGGAGAACTGAAACTTTGCCTTTTTCACTGTTGTGCCCCAATTCCACAAACAGTGCCTGGTACATGGTAAGTGCTTAGTAAACATGTGCTGAATGAATGAATGAATGAAGAAGTGAGTGAGTGAACGGGCCCTGAAATATATAGGCACCATGTGAATCTTTTGAGAAGAGGCTCTCTGAGAGATGGGACAAAGAAAAGATGCTCTCTGAGGTCTACAGGCCTGGACGTAGCTCTGTGTTGGGTAGAGGGGCCTGAACATTTAGGGCACGAGGATACTGGATGCCAGGATCCTAGAAAAATCCAGAAACCCGGCCACACAAATGTTGCATTTTCATAGAGTGGCACCTCCAACATGTTACCCATGTCCAACAGGGCTCAGTTCTGCCCTTCCTCTGTCCTCCCTGAAATTGCTTATCCCCCTAACACCCACCACTTGCTGAGGAACCGTGAGAAGGGTCTCATTATTACCCTGTAATCACTGCAGGTCAATGACAAGGAGCTTGTGAGGCATTTCAGTTTGAGAGGCTGGTGAGCAGAGCGGGATGGGCAAGGGCTGTTCCTCACCAGGATCTGTTCAACTCAGATCAGCGTCCATTCCACTTATCTCGGTAGCCAATTCCTAGCATCTGTTTGTGGTTTCCTATTTAAAGTGATGAAAGGTAACACAAACATTGGGGGGAAAAGCAACTTCAAAACCCATATATGGGGCTTCCCTGGTGGCGCAGTAGTTGAGAGTCTGCCTGCCAATGCAGGGGACACGGGTTCGGGCCCTGGTCCGGGAAGGTCCCACTGCCGTGGAGCAACTGAGCCTATGCGCCACGGCTACTGAGCCTGCGCTCTAGAGCCCGCGAGCCACAGCTACTGAGCCTGCGTGCTGCAACTACTGAAGCCCGCACGCCTAGAGCCCATGCTCTGCAACAAGAGAAGCCACTGCAATGAGAGGCCCGCGCACCACAACGAAGAGTAGCCCCCCGATCGCCACAACTAGAGAAAGCCCACGTGCAGCAACGAAGACCCAGTGCAGCCAAAAATAAAATAAAGTAATAAATAAATTTATTTAAAAAAAACAAAAAAAAACACAAACCCATATATGGTCACCATCTAATGACAGAAATATCATGGTGAAGTTATTTCTAAATATCTGGAAAGGAATCCTTACTCACACGGAATCTGAATTGGTGTAATGGTTAATCTCTAGGAATAATTCATTGTGGCCAGGTAGTCAGACAAATCCATAACTGATGCTTTTTATAAATCTTAGAGGAGTCCCAAGACCCGAACTCCAACCTCTACAAGTTACGTTCAAATACAGGTTCTAATGTTCATCTTACAACTTTGGGTCCTAAGTAATAGTGATAATAGGTAATATTTAGTTAGCACAAATTATGTTTGCCCGATCTGAACTTGTTATGTGCAAACTCTCTCAGAGGTGCAATGTGGCTAAGAGCTCATTTTGCCTAAACTGGCAAGTGGAGAGCCATCGAAACCTGATTTGTTGAAAGACTACTAAACAAGTTGGTGTAGGAGTCTGAATAAGGGCAAGTTGGTGTAGGAGTCTGAATAAGGGCTGGGTCCTCTGGCTCTTGACTGATTGTGAAATCTTTACCTTGCCTTTGTAACACTGTAACAAGGAGAAATACCCCAAGGAGTGGAATTTGCAAATGGGTATGTGTGACCTTTTGTGCAAACATGAGGTAGATCAGGAGCAAAAACAAACAAAAAACAAAGATAAGTTTTCTACCGGTAAGAATAATTGGCAGTTTCTTACAAAACTAAATATAGTCTCACCATACAATCCAGCGATTGCACTCTTTGGTATTTACTCAGATGAGCTGAAAACTTACATCCACACCAAAACCTGCACACAAATGTTTATAGTAGTTTTATTCATAACTGCAGAAAAACTTGGAAGCATCCAAGATGTCCTTCAGCACGTGAGTGGATAAATAAAGGTGGTACACCATACAATGGAATATTATTCAGCAACAGAAGGAAATGAGCTATAAAACCACTAAAAGTGGAGGGAACTTAAAGGCATATGATTGCGTGAAAGAAGTCATTTGGAAAAGACAAGACTATGGAAGCTTCTTTGACAACTTCCTCTAGTTTTTCCCTCTGTACATTAACTTCTGTATTTGGATATCAGAACTCATGGACCGGACCTCCAATTTTTGTGACTTTTCTTCTTCCAATTTTCTCTCCCTTTATCACTATGCTTTACCTTCTGAAATTTTTTCTCATCTTTATCTTGTAAACCTGCTTCTATTGTCTTTTTCATTTCTCCTATCAAACTTCTAATTTTAACAGCTCATTTCTGTCCCCTTAGCTTTTTCAAGTGTACATAGCTTCCTTTTCTGCTCCTCACCATTGTCTTCTTTTTGTTTCACAGGTGCACTTATTTCATCTCTCAGAAAATACTAAAACCCAGACCCATATTGAGAAAGCAAGCTTCATGTAATAATCTTTATGTTTAAAATTGACATTGCAATCTAGTGTTTCTGTTGTGTTCTATTTTGTTCCCCTTTTAAAAATATGCTGCTGGCAACCCACAAAGTTGTTTCTATGACCCACGAATCGCTCATGTCCTGCAGTTGGAAAGAAATATTCTATAAATCATGTTGAGGCTTTTGATCTTTCAATGGTGGAGACACAATCACATTTGCTTTCTGGGCAGAAATGGGCAGACTGGAGTGGCCCAGAATGAATGAAGAAAAACATGTATAAAGATCCAGATGAGAGATGGTAGCTTGGAGTGGGGTGGTGGTTGAGACAGAAGCAGAGTGCCTACTAGGGTGCCTTCACTCACATCTTCTTATTTAATCTTATTTCCTCAGTGTGCCACGTGGGGAACTGGACCAGAGCGTTCAGATGCTTGTCCAAGATGGCATAATCAGTGAGTCCTGAGCCAGATTTGAGCCAGGCCCGTCTGCTTCCTAAGCCTGGCCTTTCCTCTAATCAAAGCAAATCCATGATGTGAGCCTATAAAATAGGAGAGAAATTGTCAGAAGAGCACATTTTGGAGCTTAAGAACCAATTCCTTGGAGGCTTCAATACCTGAAAAGGTTGACTATGTTTGGCCCCTGAAATGAAACCTAAATTTATTTCTTAATTAAAAAAAAAAACAAGACACATACAGTGTGATGTCACAGTAACAACTAGACTTGAAGTCCCCTTTGATCTGGAGTTGATGACCCTGGTCACGTGGTACTTGTCCCTCAGGCAGGTCACCCTTGCCCTTGTACACCTCTGCCATGTCCTCCATGGGAGGCTGTGAGAATTATGGTTTTCATGGGATTTTTTAATATTTATATTACTATCTAGGATTATACATGTTCCCCAATGTCGATTCATGTTGTCAACTCTAAACACAATTAAACAAGTAGAAATCAATCCCTCTCTTTCTCATGTTCTTTATACATGCTCTATTATGCTACTTGTCATGTAAGGGTATTAATCATTCCTCTGTCTGTCTTCTCTACTAGATCATGTACTCCCGGAGACAGGGTGGTCCCTTCTTAGTCTCTGGGTCCCATTGGCTACCACAGAGTCTGCAGTAATAGATGTCAAATTTGATAATTATGTTGTGTTTGAAAAAATGCAGAATATAGAAATAAATTCTCAGTTTTTATGACTAAAGCATTTATATGATTTTCATTCACTGTTTTTCAAACTTTCTTGATCCCTGCCCCCCCCCCCCTTTGATAAGCAAAATTATCTCTGCCACTACTCCCCCACCCCCTTCGGCAAATTCTAGTTTTTCCCCAGACCCTGTCAGTGACCAACACGCACATAACACAGAACATTTGCACATCCCACTTCCAGGGCGATTTTGTCTACTTTAGTTCCTTTTAGTTTATAGTACAAACAAGAGAGCTTTTTTTTGTTTGCCTGCTTTCCAAAGATAAGTTATATGATGATATTGAGTTTACTTTTGCAAATTACAAACGTCCTCACCCCAAGATTTTAGAACACAGTATCTCATGGGAGTACCTTGATCTAATTCAAGTTTTTACTGACAGCTCATTCTAGGGGAAGCCTGTCTTTCACAGCATCTTCATGAGTGAAAATTCACTGTCTCTATTATTTGATCACCTCTGGTCCCTTTTCTTTGCCACTGACTCTCTTCTCCTGGGGACGAGGTTTCAAACCAGATCCTCTCAGGCCTCTGCACTCACACCCATGCCAATCCAACATCTGTCGGTAGCTGTCAGCAAAGACCTGAAGGGGAAGAATAATGGCTGATGTGGAATAAAATGACATTCTACTTGGATTTCAGTGGTTTGGTTAATTCTGTTCCAAGCTGTTTGGAGACATGAGTCAAACTAGACCCGTCTCCAGCCCTGCAGTCCTCACCACCTCATCTCTCATAGCCAGTATTTCATCCCTTCATCCCTGCCAATCCATTCTACAGCTGCAGTAACTTCCTAAAATAAATGTGATGACATCATCTTACTCTTACAGTCCGTCAATCGCTCCCCATTTGCCTTAGGATGAAACCCTGCTCCCTACCTGAGCCCCAAAACCACTGAGATCTGATCCCTCCCTCTTGGGCCTCACCTGGGTCTGTGCCACCTGGCCGTCTATGCTCTGAGCAGTGCTATTCAACTTCTTGCACTTTCTACCACAGACAGCGCTCTCTCTTGTCCCTGAGACTGCATCATAAAATACTTCCCTTGGCCTGGAATTCTCACCTTGTATTCCCATCTCTTCATGTCTTTCATTGAGCTTTTTTTTTTTTTTTTTAAACACAATCCAGCTAAACATTAGTTCCTCAAGTCACCCATCTTCCTAAAAAGTGTGTCCTCACTCACCCCTTGCCCTCCTCCTGCCCTACATGACATGAAGGGCCCTTTCTGATTGTGCCTTTTTTTTTTTGCAGGTTGTGGCATCTTAGTTCCTTGACCAAGGATCGAACCCAGTCCCCCTACAGTGGAAGCACGGAGTCCTAATCACTGGACCACCAGGGAATTCCCTGATTGTGCTTATCAATCCCAGTATTTCCCCTGTATCTAATTGCTACCTTCCCCCTCAGACATAAACATAGTGCCTGCTATGCAGTAAGTATTCAACACAGTGAGTAAATAAATGAATAAAAGAAAGGGAAAAAAACCCTTCCATGAAATTTCATTTGGAGTCTCATGGCTCTAGTTCATTCATTCATTTTCTACATGTTTTTAAAACATCTACCATGAGCACTGGCTAGATGCCGAGTATTCAGGGAGGAACGAGGTTAGACTTGGTCCCTGCTCTCATGCCAGCACCTCGCAGGGCTCCATGGGTAACCAGAAAAGAAAGCAGAAGTTAACTGATGCTCTGCCTTAGACAGGGAAGGGCAACGCTGGGGAACCTTCACGCCACGAGTGAGTTCTGTAACGGAGACTTCATGCTGAGTCACCTCTAGCCCAGGGCAAGACAGATACAGAATTTGTACCACAGAACTTGAAGTAGTAGGGAAGACAGACAGACAGACAGACAGACAAGGAGTTCTGATACAGTGTGAGAAGTGCTCCTTAAGAGAGCTATGTGCTATGAGGGCAGAGAAGGTTCGATGAAGCTACTGTGGGGAGAAGTAGCTCTGGAAAGACAGTAGCAATGGGGTAAAATCATACTTAATGATGAGATATGTTGAAACTGTGGCTTGTAAACTGGAATAATGATTAAATTTCTAGGTCCCTGAAGCTACTTCTTTGTCACTCCTCTCTGTTGATTGTCAAACGCTTGTATGAAATTGACGGGTAAGGAGGAAATTAACCCCATTTGGATTATGAGGAGAGGCAAGGAGGCTGAGGAGTAGCTCCTATTTGGGTGAGGATGTCTGACTTATTTTCCTAATCATGACTAAACGTAAGAAAGCATACCAGGCTCAACCCTCAAGTGAGAAGCAGAAGGCCTCAGAGTCAAAAGTGGTGGTTGACACCCAAGCCAACAGGAGGCTGAGTCACGCTCTCCTGAAACTGTGGACAGAACTCTCTTCTTTCTAGCAAAGCTAAACCTTGGATGGTGTCTAGAAGTAACGCTAGACAACCGCAGTCCTCATAGAAGGAGCCATGTGTCCACAGGCACGCTCTCACCCCATGAGCTTGCACTAAAACAGACACATGGTCCATAGAACTCCTGAGCACTTCCGGATTGCTCAGCTTTGGGATATTGGTCCAGATGTTAGGGGACAACTGCAGACAGGAGTAACTTTGAGTCTCCTCATGCAGAGAAACATTTAAAATAACTTTTCTGAAACTGTTTTTTTTCGGCTTTCCTTATCTGCAGGGAGAAGAGTGTAGTGGTTATGAGCTGGGCCCTGGAGTTCAACTGTCTGGGTGCAAATGCTGTGTGATCCTGGGCGCATTGTGGAACCTCCCTATGCCTCGGTTTTCTCATCTACAAAATGAGGATAAGGATAGAACCTACCTCCTAGAGTTCTTTTAATTATGACAACATGCATTAATATACCATGTTTCATTGATTCTAAGACATGCATTTTTCACATTTTAACATGTCTGAAATTGAGGTGCAACTTACAGTCAATAGCATAGCATAGTTTAGTTGCCTCAGTGATATGAAAAATAATGGTGTAGCTTATAATCAGTGGCATCTTAGATGTGATGAAATTCAGGATACAAAGAGCTTAGAACAATACATAGCACATAAACTGTACTAAATGAATAGTTAATAGATGATATAGATATAAAATGTATATAGCTCTTCTAACTTCACCAGAGCCAACCTATATATCTCATTTTTAAACGAATATCCAAGATAGCAATGGCAAATGATAACATGACTGACCCATTTCCCAGGAAAGAGAGAAGCTGCTCTTCATACTTGGCCTGGAGTTGGTGGAAGCATCTGGTACCCATCCCTTTATCTTAGCCAAGATCTCAGAAAGGTGAGAGAACTGAGAGCCACTGAGATGTGGATACCTTGGACAAGTAAAAATTTGATGCCTCTTTAGATCAACATTCTTTTCCTAATCATTTATTAGAGCGACTGGTACTCTGAGACCCAGCAGAGAAGTAGGATCTTAAAGTCACTGAGTATTTGAGGCCCTTGTCTTTGCTTTATTAATCTGCTCCACATGGACCCAGGGCCCAACAATGAGGGCATCTGTTACAGATCTAATATTAGCAACAAACACAAGTCACGTCCTCTTGCATAAAGAAAATAATGAGGGAGAAACATTCGGTCACTAGCAGAGACGTGGCCCCATTAAACAAGGGGCTGTGTCTAACGCTGGGGCTGTCTGTCATTCAGGGAGGGCACAAAAGAGGGGAGGGAGAAGATCGGAGAGTGTAAACCGTCCTTTCTTTCCTTCCGTTCTGCTGTCCTAGGGAAATACGACTGCCCTGCACAAGTCCTACCATATCTGGCCCCAGGTCAGGCAGAGAGGTCCCCTGTCCCCCTAGGAGGACATCCAGAGGTCTTAGGTGGTGAGTGTCAGCAACAGCCATGCTTAGGCCTCTGGAAGGTGTGCCTTCAGCAGAGGGGCTACCAAACTAACAAGTCATTGGATTAAAAACCCTTGGCCATGTGGCTTAGGGGATGCCAGGTGTCTCCCCTTTTCTAGCAGCTCCAAAGGTCCAGCGAGATCATTTGGATTAGTCTCCATGGCTTGTGGAATCTCTGCAATCCCAATGGGCTGTTTAGAACAAGGGGCAAGTCTGAGCTGAGGAAATGTTTTATTTGCCTATCAGAACTTGGAAGTTTTTTGTTAACTAGCTGTCAACATTTACATTTTTTTTTCCCATAAAACCCCAAGTTGTTTGCTTCTCTGGAAAATTCAGAAAATGACAACCCCATGACCCTCATTCCCACAAAACAATAGTAGCCTGGCCCCCAGGAGAGTCCTTGGCCTTAAGATGGGGCATGAGCCATCCTCCTCACAGCAACAGTCACTTAGATAACCAGCCTGAGCTGGGTGGGAAAGGGAATTTTCTACCAGGGCTCAAGGGTCTCGCAGGAAAGGTCAGCAGGCTCTGGGTGCTGTGAGCAGTGGGCAGGAGTGGATGAAGGAAGGAGATGAACCCCATTTCAAGGAAATACAAACTCCCAGCGCCCAAAAGCCAAGCCCCAGGTACACGGGCCTGACAGAGACACTGCCAGCCAGCCCAGCCTGGACACTGTGACCCACAACCAGAGAAACAAACATTGGCCAAGAAGCCTGCACAGAGCCTTGTCATGTGTCCACAGTTGGAATGAAGACGGGGAATGGCAGGGGCGGGAGAGAAGAATGTGTTCTCTCCATGTCCCTCCATCCTTCCACTGGGCCTGACGAGAAAAAATACAAACCCTCTCACTGGCACTTGCTGAAGAAACTAAGCTCCCATCCATCCCTGCAGACTAACTCTCCATGGACCAGAAGATAGATGGGTGGGCGTCAACCATGACTGCACAACAGTTTTAGCATTTGTACTGCAGCCAATGGAGCTGCAATTTTGAGGTGGTGAGAGGTTGGGGGGAGGGTCTACACAGCAGTGTGTTTCAAATGTGATTCCAGTGGGTTGAGGACCAGCGCACTGGAGCGGTGCCTCTCCACCTTGAACATGCCCCTGACTCACCTGGGATCTAGTTTCAAATGCAGATTCTGAGTCGTAGGTCTGCGGCCGAAGTCTGAGCTCCTGAACTTCACCAAAGTCAAAGGCGATGTCCGTGCTGTGGATCTTGTCCGCGCTTTGGGTGATAAGAAGCTACAGCCTTTTCCAAGAGGCACAGGAAAAGATGTTCAACATCGCTAATTATTAGAGAAATGCAAATCAAAACTGCAGTGAGATATGACATCACACCAGTCAGAAAGTCTATCATCAAAAAATCCACAATGAATAAATGCTGGAGAGGGTGTGGAGAAAAGGGAATTCTCCTACACTGTTGGTGGGAAAGTAAATTGGTATAGCCACTGTGGAGAACAGTATGGAGGTTCCTTAAAAAACTAAAAACAGAGCTACCCTCTGATCCCACAATCACAGTACTGGGCATATATCCGGAGAAAAACATGGTCTGAAAGGATACATGCACCCCAATGTTCATTGCAACACAGTTTACAATAGCCAAGACATGGAAGCAACCTAAATGTCCATCGACAGGGGCATTGCTAAAGAAGATGTGGTAAATATATACAATGGAATATTACTCAGCCATTAAAAAGAATGAAATAATGCCATTTGCAGCAACATGGGTGGACGTAGAGATTATCATACTGAGTGAAGTAAGTCAGACAAAGACAAGTATTGTATGATATCGCTTATATGTGGGATCTAAAAATAATGTTACATAGGAACATATTTACAAAACAGAAACAGACTCACTTGGACTTAGACTTAGAGAACAAACTTACGGTTACCGGCGGGAAGGTGGGAAGGGATATTTAGGGAGTTTGGGATTAACATGTACACACTGCTATATTGAAAATGGATAACCAACAAGGACTTAATTGCATAGCACAGGGAACTCTGCTCAATATTACCTAACAACCTAAATGGGAAAAGAATTTGAAAAAGAATAGATACAGGTATATGTATAACTGAATCACTTTGCTGTGCACCTGAAACTAACACAACATTGTTAATCACTTATACTCCAATATAAAATAAAAATTAAAAAAAAAAGAAGAAGAAGCTATAGCCTTTTCTTTTGTCATTCTCCTTTCAACACTTTAGCAGGGACAACCCCAAGTCTGTCACCTCTATGTCTGAAAGTAATAATAGTAATGAATAATATTATTAAAGTAATACAAAAGAAGTAATAATAATAACTTCAATAATAGCTAGACTTTGTTGTGTGCTTCTTGTCGAACACTGTGCTGAAATCACACTTTTTTAAACAAAATCTTCAACTAGATGTGAAATAATGGCTGTTTTTACCTCAAGCTGGTTACTACTCTAAGTCTCTTACTTATATGAAGTCAGTTGAGCTTCACAACCATCCTATTGCTGTGAGTACTGTTATTATCATGTCCAGAAGCAGCCCGCCGAGGTCACACGGTTTTATGAGCGCAGCCCTGGTGTTTGGACACAGGGTGTGTGCTGGGCCCCGCTGGCTCTCCCAGGAGCAGGGGCCTAGGAGTGCTGTGTCACTTGCCCGTCACCCTAGCAAAAGGCAGGGCTGGGCTTCCAATCTCCATCTGGCCGACTCTACAGACTGAGCTCTTGGAAAGAAAAGTGAACAATGTTTACAAATTGGGAGTCACGGTTCTTGGCACATTGTAGACCCTCCTAATATGGTAAACACGTTTCCTGTCTCTAGCCTACTTGTTTTTACCTTTCTCCTAGAGTAGCCAGTGTGAACTGTAGACAAGCAGTTACAGGGGTGTCTTTATCCATTTGGGCTGCTAGCACAAGGTACCATAAACTGGGGGGATTGAACAACAGTTTTTTTTCACAGTTCTGGAGGCAGGAAGTCCAAGCCTAGGGTGCCAGCATGGTCAGCTTCTTGGTGAGGGTTCTCTTCCTGCTTTACAGACAGCCACCTTCTTGCTGCATCCTCACATGGTGAAGAGAATAATCATCTCTCTTTTTAGAAGGGCATTAATCTCATTCATGAGGGCTCCACCCTCATGATCTAAAGACTTCCCAATGGCCCCACCTGCAAATCCCTAATCGGAGATTAAGGTGTCAACATATGAATTTTAGGAGGACACATTCGGTCCATAGCAAGGGGGGAGAGAGTGGGAAATCGGAATGAAACACAAGAAATGGAATTGAAATGCCCGGGCTCCCTAAAGGAGCCAAGGAATGTCAATGTCATGGGCGGAGGAAGGGAGGGATTTGACAGTAAGCCACACTCATTCCTAGAGTGAAGGAGCCAGTGGGGACATTCAAAGCCAGTCCCATCCCCCTGCAGCCCTGGTAAGAAAGGAATGCCTGGGGCAGCCATCATTCTCCCAAAAAGCTGACCTGTGCCCATTTGTCAGGTACGATTGAGAAAAGTGAACAAGAGAGCTGCCATGAGCCCGAGAACAGACTGAAACATGTCTGAGAGCCCCAAGAGGCTTTGGCCCTGAACTTGAGGCTGACTGATCCCAGTAAAAGATAACTTCTTCAGAGGCTCTAAAAGCAGCAGTTTGGGGGAGAGCTTGGCTATGGTTATGGTAGCTGGGAAGAAGCTGTGGCGTGGTGAAACTGCCTAATTGCCTGTCTGTCTCCAAGCAGGTCATAAACTTCGTATTATGTTCCCTTAGCATGTAGTACTAGACTGGCACGGTGAGGGGGCTTAACAATATTTGTTGCGTCAATGAATGAAGGTCTCATGCTAGAATAAGAGAAACAGAGTTTATTCTCTGGCTCCGTAAGTTATTTCAACCCCCACCTTAGAACTGGATATCTTATTTCAAAAGACATTTAACATGGAAGCAATTATCCTATAATAGGAATTATTTATTTATTTTAGGTGTTTTTATGATGCTAGCTCTTGTTTCATTTCTACTGGTGGTTTCAAGTCATTCACTTAGTCGACAATTTCCATTGAGTCCTCACTGAACAGAGAAAGCCAAGAAAGGTAATTATCAACTGTATTAATCTGGTTCAATCCATGAGCTAAACCATAGGTTAATAAAGTTCTCAGGGTCCTAAACGGTCATGTGTAAGTACAGTCAAGGTGATATACCACAGGAGAGGTGAGGTTAGGTCACCGGCTTACTAAGGAGTTTCTCCGGAAAAAGAAACTTATGCAATAGACCCTTGACATTCACAGGGGAAGGATCCTGAGCGCTTTCTTTGCAAATTCTTAATCCTAGCTCTTTCCTAAAAATTATCCTTATCTGGAGCCAGGATTTCCCATGCATAGCCTGAAATTCTAAATCTATAGCCCATTCAACTCTGACACCTGATCTCTCACCTGGTAGCCATTTTTCCAGAGAATTTCTCCAGAAGCCTCCTGAGGAGCTTCCTTCACTGCTCTCCACATTATTTGAATATGGGCCTCAGCACAATTCCAAAATATTGACTGCCTTGATTTGGAGTTGCTCATAAGTAGCTGGGATGGCTGTTGTCAACTTAGTGAATGCCAGTGATCTGCTGGGTCTGTTAAAGTCCCACCTAATTCAATACGAGTCAGAAACGTGACCTGTCAGCTGATACAGCAGGAAACCAGAACCTACAGACCTTCTGCTCTCAGGATTTGCCTCTGGGAGGAAAGATAGAGCCATTTCCAGGGATGGCTGTGAACTATCAGTGCTTTCAAAGACTCTGGGGCCCCCAGATTCCTCCATCCCCAGCTCACCTAAAACACCAATGGCCCCGATCACTCAGTGGGAGGAGTTTGCATTAACTGAGTTATGACATATTGTGCCTTCCCCCTGCCTCAGCTCCCACCGCCTCTGTCCTGCTCTCCAGCCACGTTGCTAATCTGTGAGCACCTTAAGGCTGCCCCCACCGCAGGTATTTGCATGTGTTGCCCCTCTGCCTAGAATGATGCTCTCACTCCCTTGTCCACAAGGCGCACTCGAAGACCACACTCCCAAGAGGCCACCCTCTCTGACATAGCAGTCCTGTCACTCTCTAACCCCTTACTCTGCTTTATTTGTTCTCCTAGCCCTTATGACTGCTTGACTTGTTATGTGTCTCTTTATAATGGGAATATAAGATCCAGGAGAACTGAAACTTTGCCTTTTTCACTGTTGTGCCCCAATTCCACAAACAGTGCCTGGTACATGGTAAGTGCTTAGTAAACATGTGCTGAATGAATGAATGAATGAAGAAGTGAGTGAGTGAACGGGCCCTGAAATATATAGGCACCATGTGAATCTTTTGAGAAGAGGCTCTCTGAGAGATGGGACAAAGAAAAGATGCTCTCTGAGGTCTACAGGCCTGGACGTAGCTCTGTGTTGGGTAGAGGGGCCTGAACATTTAGGGCACGAGGCTACTGGATGCCAGGATCCTAGAAAAATCCAGAAACCCGGCCACACAAATGTTGCATTTTCATAGAGTGGCACCTCCAACATGTTACCCATGTCCAACAGGGCTCAGTTCTGCCCTTCCTCTGTCCTCCCTGAAATTGCTTATCCCCCTAACACCCACCACTTGCTGAGGAACCGTGAGAAGGGTCTCATTATTACCCTGTAATCACTGCAGGTCAATGACAAGGAGCTTGTGAGGCATTTCAGTTTGAGAGGCTGGTGAGCAGAGCGGCATGGGCAAGGGCTGTTCCTCACCAGGATCTGTTCAACTCAGATCTGCGTCCATTCCACTTATCTCGGTAGCCAATTCCTAGCATCTGTTTGTGGTTTCCTATTTAAAGTGATGAAAGGTAACACAAACATTGGGGGGAAAAGCAACTTCAAAACCCATATATGGGGCTTCCCTGGTGGCGCAGTAGTTGAGAGTCTGCCTGCCAATGCAGGGGACACGGGTTCGGGCCCTGGTCCGGGAAGGTCCCACTGCCGTGGAGCAACTGAGCCTATGCGCCACGGCTACTGAGCCTGCGCTCTAGAGCCCGCGAGCCACAGCTACTGAGCCTGCGTGCTGCAACTACTGAAGCCCGCACGCCTAGAGCCCATGCTCTGCAACAAGAGAAGCCACTGCAATGAGAGGCCCGCGCACCACAACGAAGAGTAGCCCCCCGATCGCCACAACTAGAGAAAGCCCACGTGCAGCAACGAAGACCCAATGCAGCCAAAAATAAAATAAAGTAATAAATAAATTTATTTAAAAAAAAACAAAAAAAACACAAACCCATATATGGTCACCATCTAATGACAGAAATATCATGGTGAAGTTATTTCTAAATATCTGGAAAGGAATCCTTACTCACACGGAAACTGAATTGGTGTAATGGTTAATCTCTAGGAATAATTCATTGTGGCCAGGTAGTCAGACAAATCCATAACTGATGCTTTTTATAAATCTTAGAGGAGTCCCAAGACCCGAACTCCAACCTCTACAAGTTACGTTTAAATACAGGTTCTAATGTTCATCTTACAACTTTGGGTCCTAAGTAATAGTGATAATAGGTAATATTTAGTTAGCACAAATTATGTTTGCCCGATCTGAACTTGTTATGTGCAAACTCTCTCAGAGGTGCAATGTGGCTAAGAGCTCATTTTGCCTAAACTGGCAAGTGGAGAGCCATCGAAACCTGATTTGTTGAAAGACTACTAAACAAGTTGGTGTAGGAGTCTGAATAAGGGCGGGGTCCTCTGGCTCTTGACTGATTGTGAAATCTTTACCTTGCCTTTGTAACACTGTAACAAGGAGAAATACCCCAAGGAGTGGAATTTGCAAATGGGTATGTGTGACCTTTTGTGCAAACATGAGGTAGATCAGGAGCAAAAACAAACAAAAAACAAAGATAAGTTTTCTACCGGTAAGAATAATTGGCAGTTTCTTACAAAACTAAATATAGTCTCACCATACAATCCAGCGATTGCACTCTTTGGTATTTACTCAGATGAGCTGAAAACTTACATCCACACCAAAACCTGCACACAAATGTTTATAGTAGTTTTATTGATAATTGCAGAAAAACTTGGAAGCATCCAAGATGTCCTTCAGCACGTGAGTGGATAAATAAAGGTGGTACACCATACAATGGAATATTATTCAGCAACAGAAGGAAATGAGCTATAAAACCACTAAAAGCGGAGGGAACTTATTAAAGGCATATGATTGCGTGAAAGAAGTCATTTGGAAAAGACAAGACTATGGAAGCTTCTTTGACAACTTCCTCTAGTTTTTCCCTCTGTACATTAACTCCTGTATTTGGATATCAGAACTCATGGACCGGACCTCCAAGTTTTGTGACTTTTCTTCTTCCAATTTTCTCTCCCTTTATCACTATGCTTTACCTTCTGAAATTTTTTCTCATCTTTATCTTGTAAACCTGCTTCTATTGTCTTTTTCTTTTCTCCTGTCAAACTTCTAATTTTAACAGCTCATTTCTGTCCCCTTAGCTTTTTCAAGTGTACATAGCTTCCTTTTCTGCTCCTCACCATTGTCTTCTTTTTGTTTCACAGGTGCACTTATTTCATCTCTCAGAAAATACTAAAACCCAGACCCATATTGAGAAAGCAAGCTTCATGTAATAATCTTTATGTTTAAAATTGACATTGCAATCTAGTGTTTCTGTTGTGTTCTATTTTGTTCCCCTTTAAAAAATATGCTGCTGGCAACCCACAAAGTTGTTTCTATGACCCACGAATCGCTCATGTCCTGCAGTTGGAAAGAAATATTCTATAAATCATGTTGAGGCTTTTGATCTTTCAATGGTGGAGACACAATCACATTTGCTTTCTGGGCAGAAATGGGCAGACTGGAGTGGCCCAGAATGAATGAAGAAAAACATGTATAAAGATCCAGATGAGAGATGGTAGCTTGGAGTGGGGTGGTGGTTGAGACAGAAGCAGAGTGCCTACTAGGGTGCCTTCACTCACATCTTCTTATTTAATCTTATTTCCTCAGTGTGCCACGTGGGGAACTGGACCAGAGCGTTCAAGATGCTTGTCCAAGATGGCATAATCAGTGAGTCCTGAGCCAGATTTGAGCCAGGCCCGTCTGCTTCCTAAGCCTGGCCTTTCCTCTAATCAAAGCAAATCCATGATGTGAGCCTCTAAAATAGGAGAGAAATTGTCAGAAGAGCACATTTTGGAGCTTAAGAACCAATTCCTTGGAGGCTTCAATACCTGAAAAGGTTGACTATGTTTGGCCCCTGAAATGAAACCTAAATTTATTTCTTAATTAAAAAAAAAAACAAGACACATACAGTGTGATGTCACAGTAACAACTAGACTTGGAGTCCCCTTTGATCTGGAGTTGATGACCCTGGTCACGTGGTACTTGTCCCTCAGGCAGGTCACCCTTGCCCTTGTACACCTCTGCCATGTCCTCCATGGGAGGCTGTGAGGATTATGGTTTTCATGGGATTTTTTAATATTTATATTACTATCTAGGATTATACATGTTCCCCAATGTCGATTCATGTTGTCAACTCTAAACACAATTAAACAAGTAGAAATCAATCCCTCTCTTTCTCATGTTCTTTATACATGCTCTATTATGCTACTTGTCATGTAAGGGTATTAATCATTCCTCTGTCTGTCTTCTCTACTAGATCATGTACTCCCGGAGACAGGGTGGTCCCTTCTTAGTCTCTGGGTGCCATTGGCTACCACAGAGTCTGCAGTAATAGATGTCAGATTTGATAATTATGTTGTGTTTGAAAAAATGCAGAATATAGAAATAAATTCTCAGTTTTTATGACTAAAGCATTTATATGATTTTCATTCACTGTTTTTCAAACTTTCTTGATCCCTGCCCCCCCCCCTTTGATAAGCAAAACTATCTCTGCCACTACTCCCCCACCCCCTTCGGCAAATTCTGGTTTTTCCCCAGACCCTGTCAGTGACCAACACGCACATAACACAGAACATTTGCACATCCCACAGCCAGGGCGATTTTGTCTACTTTAGTTCTTTTTTTTTGTTTGCCTGCTTTCCAAAGATAAGTTATATGATGATATTGAGTTTACTTTTGCAAATTACAAACGTCCTCACCCCAAGATTTTAGAACACAGTATCTCATGGGAGTACCTTGATCTAATTAAAGTTTTTACTGACAGCTCATTCTAGGGGAAGCCTGTCTTTCACAGCATCTTCATGAGTGAAAATTCACTGTCTCTATTATTTGATCACCTCTGGTCCCTTTTCTTTGCCACTGACTCTCTTCTCCTGGGGACGAGGTTTCAAACCAGATCCTCTCAGGCCTCTGCACTCACACCCATGCCAATCCAACATCTGTCGGTAGCTGTCAGCAAAGACCTGAAGGGGAAGAATAATGGCTGATGTGGAATAAAATGACATTCTACTTGGATTTCAGTGGTTTGGTTAATTCTGTTCCAAGCTGTTTGAAGACATGAGTCAAAGTAGACCCGTCTCCAGCCCTGCAGTCCTCACCACCTCATCTCTCATACCCAGTATTTCATCCCTTCATCCCCGCCAATCCATTCTGCAGCTGCAGTAACTTCCTAAAATAAATGTGATGACATCATCTTACTCTTACAGTCCGTCAATCGCTCCCCATTTGCCTTAGGATGAAACCCTGCTCCCTACCTGAGCCCCAAAACCACTGAGATCTGATCCCTCCCTCTTGGGCCTCACCTGGGCCTGTGCCACCTGGCCGTCTATGCTCTGAGCAGTGCTATTCAACTTCTTGCACTTTCTACCACAGACAGTGCTCTCTCTTGTCCCTGAGACTGCATCATAAAATACTTCCCTTGGCCTGGAATTCTCACCTTGTATTCCCATCTCTTCATGTCTTTCATTGAGCTTTTTTTTTTTTTTTTTAAACACAATCCAGCTAAACATTAGTTCCTCAAGTCATCCATCTTCCTAACAAGTGTGTCCTCACTCACCCCTTGCCCTCCTCCTGCCCTACATGACATGAAGGGCCCTTTCTGATTGTGCCTTTTTTTTTTTTGCAGCTTGTGGCATCTTAGTTCCCTGACCAAGGATCGAACCCAGTCCCCCTACAGTGGAAGCACGGAGTCCTAATCACTGGACCACCAGGGAATTCCCTGATTGTGCTTATCAATCCCAGTATTTCCCCTGTATCTAATTGCTACCTTCCCCCTCAGACATAAACATAGTGCCTGCTATGCAGTAAGTATTCAACACAGTGAGTAAATAAATGAATAAAAGAAAGGGAAAAAAACCCTTCCATGAAATTTCATTTGGAGTCTCATGGCTCTAGTTCATTCATTCATTTTCTACATGTTTTTAAAACATCTACCATGAGCACTGGCTAGATGCCGAGTATTCAGGGAGGAACGAGGTTAGACTTGGTCCCTGCTCTCATGCCAGCACCTCGCAGGGCTCCATGGGTAACCAGAAAAGAAAGCAGAAGTTAACTGATGCTCTGCCTTAGACAGGGAAGGGCAACGCTGGGGAACCTTCACGCCACGAGTGAGTTCTGTAACGGAGACTTCATGCTGAGTCACCTCTAGCCCAGGGCAAGACAGATACAGAATTTGTACCACAGAACTTGAAGTAGTAGGGAAGACAGACAGACAGACAGACAGACAAGGAGTTCTGATACAGTGTGAGAAGTGCTCCTTAAGAGAGCTATGTGCTATGAGGGCAGAGAAGGTTCGATGAAGCTAATCTGGGGAGAAGTAGCTCTGGAAAGACAGTAGCAATGGGGTAAAATCATACTTAATGATGAGATATGTTGAAACTGTGGCTTGTAAACTGGAATAATGATTAAATTTCTAGGTCCCTGAAGCTACTTCTTTGTCACTCCTCTCTGTTGATTGTCAAACGCTTGTATGAAATTGACGGGTAAGGAGGAAATTAACCCCATTTGGATTATGAGGAGAGGCAAGGAGGCTGAGGAGTAGCTCCTATTTGGGTGAGGATGTCTGACTTATTTTCCTAATCATGACTAAACGTAAGAAAGCATACCAGGCTCAACCCTCAAGTGAGAAGCAGAAGGCCTCAGAGTCAAAAGTGGTGGTTGACACCCAAGCCAACAGGAGGCTGAGTCACGCTCTCCTGAAACTGTGGACAGAACTCTCTTCTTTCTAGCAAAGCTAAACCTTGGATGGTGTCTAGAAGTAACGCTAGACAACCGCAGTCCTCATAGAAGGAGCCATGTGTCCACAGGCACACTCTCACCCCATGAGCTTGCACTAAAACAGACACATGGTCCATAGAACTCCTGAGCACTTCCGGATTGCTCAGCTTTGGGATATTGGTCCAGATGTTAGGGGACAACTGCAGACAGGAGTAACTTTGAGTCTCCTCATGCAGAGAAACATTTAAAATAACTTTTCTGAAACTGTTTTTTTTTCGGCTTTCCTTATCTGCAGGGAGAAGAGTGTAGTGGTTATGAGCTGGGCCCTGGAGTTCGACTGTCTGGGTGCAAATGCTGTGTGATCCTGGGCGCATTGTGGAACCTCCCTATGCCTCGGTTTTCTCATCTACAAAATGAGGATAAGGATAGAACCTACCTCCTAGAGTTCTTTTAATTATGACAACATGCATTAATATACCATGTTTCATTGATTCTAAGACATGCATTTTTCACATTTTAACATGTCTGAAATTGAGGTGCAACTTACAGTCAATAGCATAGCATAGTTTAGTTGCCTCAGTGATATGAAAAATAATGGTGTAGCTTATAATCAGTGGCATCTTAGATGTGATGAAATTCAGGATACAAAGAGCTTAGAACAATACATAGCACATAAACTGTACTAAATGAATAGTTAATAGATGATATAGATATAAAATGTATATAGCTCTTCTAACTTCACCAGAGCCAACCTATATATCTCATTTTTAAACGAATATCCAAGATAGCAATGGCAAATGATAACATGACTGACCCATTTCCCAGGAAAGAGAGAAGCTGCTCTTCATACTTGGCCTGGAGTTGGTGGAAGCATCTGGTACCCATCCCTTTATCTTAGCCAAGATCTCAGAAAGGTGAGAGAACTGAGAGCCACTGAGATGTGGATACCTTGGACAAGTAAAAATTTGATGCCTCTTTAGATCAACATTCTTTTCCTAATCATTTATTAGAGCGACTGGTACTCTGAGACCCAGCAGAGAAGTAGGATCTTAAAGTCACTGAGTATTTGAGGCCCTTGTCTTTGCTTTATTAATCTGCTCCACATGGACCCAGGGCCCAACAATGAGGGCATCTGTTACAGATCTAATATTAGCAACAAACACAAGTCACGTCCTCTTGCATAAAGAAAATAATGAGGGAGAAACATTCGGTCACTAGCAGAGACGTGGCCCCATTAAACAAGGGGCTGTGTCTAACGCTGGGGCTGTCTGTCATTCAGGGAGGGCACAAAAGAGGGGAGGGAGAAGATCGGAGAGTGTAAACCGTCCTTTCTTTCCTTCCGTTCTGCTGTCCTAGGGAAATACGACTGCCCTGCACAAGTCCTACCATATCTGGCCCCAGGTCAGGCAGAGAGGTCCCCTGTCCCCCTAGGAGGACATCCAGAGGTCTTAGGTGGTGAGTGTCAGCAACAGCCATGCTTAGGCCTCTGGAAGGTGTGCCTTCAGCAGAGGGGCTACCAAACTAACAAGTCATTGGATTAAAAACCCTTGGCCATGTGGCTTAGGGGATGCCAGGTGTCTCCCCTTTTCTAGCAGCTCCAAAGGTCCAGCGAGATCATTTGGATTAGTCTCCATGGCTTGTGGAATCTCTGCAATCCCAATGGGCTGTTTAGAACAAGGGGCAAGTCTGAGCTGAGGAAATGTTTTATTTGCCTATCAGAACTTGGAAGTTTTTTGTTAACTAGCTGTCAACATTTACATTTTTTTTTCCCATAAAACCCCAAGTTGTTTGCTTCTCTGGAAAATTCAGAAAATGACAACCCCATGACCCTCATTCCCACAAAACAATAGTAGCCTGGCCCCCAGGAGAGTCCTTGGCCTTAAGATGGGGCATGAGCCATCCTCCTCACAGCAACAGTCACTTAGATAACCAGCCTGAGCTGGGTGGGAAAGGGAATTTTCTACCAGGGCTCAAGGGTCTCGCAGGAAAGGTCAGCAGGCTCTGGGTGCTGTGAGCAGTGGGCAGGAGTGGATGAAGGAAGGAGATGAACCCCATTTCAAGGAAATACAAACTCCCAGCGCCCAAAAGCCAAGCCCCAGGTACACGGGCCTGACAGAGACACTGCCAGCCAGCCCAGCCTGGACACTGTGACCCACAACCAGAGAAACAAACATTGGCCAAGAAGCCTGCACAGAGCCTTGTCATGTGTCCACAGTTGGAATGAAGACGGGGAATGGCAGGGGCGGGAGAGAAGAATGTGTTCTCTCCATGTCCCTCCATCCTTCCACTGGGCCTGACGAGAAAAAATACAAACCCTCTCACTGGCACTTGCTGAAGAAACTAAGCTCCCATCCATCCCTGCAGACTAACTCTCCATGGACCAGAAGATAGATGGGTGGGCGTCAACCATGACTGCACAACAGTTTTGGCATTTGTACTGCAGCCAATGGAGCTGCAATTTTGAGGTGGTGAGAGGTTGGGGGGAGGGTCTACACAGCAGTGTGTTTCAAATGTGATTCCAGTGGGTTGAGGACCAGCGCACTGGAGCGGTGCCTCTCCACCTTGAACATGCCCCTGACTCACCTGGGATCTAGTTTCAAATGCAGATTCTGAGTCGTAGGTCTGCGGCCGAAGTCTGAGCTCCTGAACTTCACCAAAGTCAAAGGCGATGTCCGTGCTGTGGATCTTGTCCGCGCTTTGGGTGATAAGAAGCTACAGCCTTTTCCAAGAGGCACAGGAAAAGATGTTCAACATCGCTAATTATTAGAGAAATGCAAATCAAAACTGCAGTGAGATATGACATCACACCAGTCAGAAAGTCTATCATCAAAAAATCCACAATGAATAAATGCTGGAGAGGGTGTGGAGAAAAGGGAATTCTCCTACACTGTTGGTGGGAAAGTAAGTTGGTATAGCCACTGTGGAGAACAGTATGGAGGTTCCTTAAAAAACTAAAAACAGAGCTACCCTCTGATCCCACAATCACAGTACTGGGCATATATCCGGAGAAAAACATGGTCTGAAAGGATACATGCACCCCAATGTTCATTGCAACACAGTTTACAATAGCCAAGACATGGAAGCAACCTAAATGTCCATCGACAGGGGCATTGCTAAAGAAGATGTGGTAAATATATACAATGGAATATTACTCAGCCATTAAAAAGAATGAAATAATGCCATTTGCAGCAACATGGGTGGACGTAGAGATTATCATACTGAGTGAAGTAAGTCAGACAAAGACAAGTATTGTATGATATCGCTTATATGTGGGATCTAAAAATAATGTTACATAGGAACATATTTACAAAACAGAAACAGACTCACTTGGACTTAGACTTAGAGAACAAACTTACGGTTACCGGCGGGAAGGTGGGAAGGGATATTTAGGGAGTTTGGGATTAACATGTACACACTGCTATATTGAAAATGGATAACCAACAAGGACTTAATTGCATAGCACAGGGAACTCTGCTCAATATTACCTAACAACCTAAATGGGAAAAGAATTTGAAAAAGAATAGATACAGGTATATGTATAACTGAATCACTTTGCTGTGCACCTGAAACTAACACAACATTGTTAATCACTTATACTCCAATATAAAATAAAAATTAAAAAAAAAAAGAAGAAGAAGCTATAGCCTTTTCTTTTGTCATTCTCCTTTCAACACTTTAGCAGGGACAACCCCAAGTCTGTCACCTCTATGTCTGAAAGTAATAATAGTAATGAATAATATTATTAAAGTAATACAAAAGAAGTAATAATAATAACTTCAATAATAGCTAGACTTTGTTGTGTGCTTCTTGTCGAACACTGTGCTGAAATCACACTTTTTTAAACAAAATCTTCAACTAGATGTGAAATAATGGCTGTTTTTACCTCAAGCTGGTTACTACTCTAAGTCTCTTACTTATATGAAGTCAGTTGAGCTTCACAACCATCCTATTGCTGTGAGTACTGTTATTATCATGTCCAGAAGCAGCCCGCCGAGGTCACACGGTTTTATGAGCGCAGCCCTGGTGTTTGGACACAGGGTGTGTGCTGGGCCCCGCTGGCTCTCCCAGGAGCAGGGGCCTAGGAGTGCTGTGTCACTTGCCCGTCACCCTAGCAAAAGGCAGGGCTGGGCTTCCAATCTCCATCTGGCCGACTCTACAGACTGAGCTCTTGGAAAGAAAAGTGAACAATGTTTACAAATTGGGAGTCACGGTTCTTGGCACATTGTAGACCCTCCTAATATGGTAAACACGTTTCCTGTCTCTAGCCTACTTGTTTTTACCTTTCTCCTAGAGTAGCCAGTGTGAACTGTAGACAAGCAGTTACAGGGGTGTCTTTATCCATTTGGGCTGCTAGCACAAGGTACCATAAACTGGGGGGATTGAACAACAGTTTTTTTTCACAGTTCTGGAGGCAGGAAGTCCAAGCCTAGGGTGCCAGCATGGTCAGCTTCTTGGTGAGGGTTCTCTTCCTGCTTTACAGACAGCCACCTTCTTGCTGCATCCTCACATGGTGAAGAGAATAATCATCTCTCTTTTTAGAAGGGCATTAATCTCATTCATGAGGGCTCCACCCTCATGATCTAAAGACTTCCCAATGGCCCCACCTGCAAATCCCTAATCGGAGATTAAGGTGTCAACATATGAATTTTAGGAGGACACATTCGGTCCATAGCAAGGGGGGAGAGAGTGGGAAATCGGAATGAAACACAAGAAATGGAATTGAAATGCCCGGGCTCCCTAAAGGAGCCAAGGAATGTCAATGTCATGGGCGGAGGAAGGGAGGGATTTGACAGTAAGCCACACTCATTCCTAGAGTGAAGGAGCCAGTGGGGACATTCAAAGCCAGTCCCATCCCCCTGCAGCCCTGGTAAGAAAGGAATGCCTGGGGCAGCCATCATTCTCCCAGAAAGCTGACCTGTGCCCATTTGTCAGGTACGATTGAGAAAAGTGAACAAGAGAGCTGCCATGAGCCCGAGAACAGACTGAAACATGTCTGAGAGCCCCAAGAGGCTTTGGCCCTGAACTTGAGGCTGACTGATCCCAGTAAAAGATAACTTCTTCAGAGGCTCTAAAAGCAGCAGTTTGGGGGAGAGCTTGGCTATGGTTATGGTAGCTGGGAAGAAGCTGTGGCGTGGTGAAACTGCCTAATTGCCTGTCTGTCTCCAAGCAGGTCATAAACTTCGTATTATGTTCCCTTAGCATGTAGTACTAGACTGGCACGGTGAGGGGGCTTAACAATATTTGTTGCGTCAATGAATGAAGGTCTCATGCTAGAATAAGAGAAACAGAGTTTATTCTCTGGCTCCGTAAGTTATTTCAACCCCCACCTTAGAACTGGATATCTTATTTCAAAAGACATTTAACATGGAAGCAATTATCCTATAATAGGAATTATTTATTTATTTTAGGTGTTTTTATGATGCTAGCTCTTGTTTCATTTCTACTGGTGGTTTCAAGTCATTCACTTAGTCGACAATTTCCATTGAGTCCTCACTGAACAGAGAAAGCCAAGAAAGGTAATTATCAACTGTATTAATCTGGTTCAATCCATGAGCTAAACCATAGGTTAATAAAGTTCTCAGGGTCCTAAACGGTCATGTGTAAGTACAGTCAAGGTGATATACCACAGGAGAGGTGAGGTTAGGTCACCGGCTTACTAAGGAGTTTCTCCGGAAAAAGAAACTTATGCAATAGACCCTTGACATTCCCAGGGGAAGGATCCTGAGCGCTTTCTTTGCAAATTCTTAATCCTAGCTCTTTCCTAAAAATTATCCTTATCTGGAGCCAGGATTTCCCATGCATAGCCTGAAATTCTAAATCTATAGCCCATTCAACTCTGACACCTGATCTCTCACCTGGTAGCCGTTTTTCCAGAGAATTTCTCCAGAAGCCTCCTGAGGAGCTTCCTTCACTGCTCTCCACATTATTTGAATATGGGCCTCAGCACAATTCCAAAATATTGACTGCCTTGATTTGGAGTTGCTCATAAGTAGCTGGGATGGCTGTTGTCAACTTTGTGAATGCCAGTGATCTGCTGGGTCTGTTAAAGTCCCACCTAATTCAATACGAGTCAGAAACGTGACCTGTCAGCTGATACAGCAGGAAACCAGAACCTACAGACCTTCTGCTCTCAGGATTTGCCTCTGGGAGGAAAGATAGAGCCATTTCCAGGGATGGCTGTGAACTATCAGTGCTTTCAAAGACTCTGGGGCCCCCAGATTCCTCCATCCCCAGCTCACCTAAAACACCAATGGCCCCGATCACTCAGTGGGAGGAGTTTGCATTAACTGAGTTATGACATATTGTGCCTTCCCCCTGCCTCAGCTCCCACCGCCTCTGTCCTGCTCTCCAGCCACGTTGCTAATCTGTGAGCACCTTAAGGCTGCCCCCACCGCAGGTATTTGCATGTGTTGCCCCTCTGCCTAGAATGATGCTCTCACTCCCTTGTCCACAAGGCGCACTCGAAGACCACACTCCCAAGAGGCCACCCTCTCTGACATAGCAGTCCTGTCACTCTCTAACCCCTTACTCTGCTTTATTTGTTCTCCTAGCCCTTATGACTGCTTGACTTGTTATGTGTCTCTTTATAATGGGAATATAAGATCCAGGAGAACTGAAACTTTGCCTTTTTCACTGTTGTGCCCCAATTCCACAAACAGTGCCTGGTACATGGTAAGTGCTTAGTAAACATGTGCTGAATGAATGAATGAATGAAGAAGTGAGTGAGTGAACGGGCCCTGAAATATATAGGCACCATGTGAATCTTTTGAGAAGAGGCTCTCTGAGAGATGGGACAAAGAAAAGATGCTCTCTGAGGTCTACAGGCCTGGACGTAGCTCTGTGTTGGGTAGAGGGGCCTGAACATTTAGGGCACGAGGCTACTGGATGCCAGGATCCTAGAAAAATCCAGAAACCCGGCCACACAAATGTTGCATTTTCATAGAGTGGCACCTCCAACATGTTACCCATGTCCAACAGGGCTCAGTTCTGCCCTTCCTCTGTCCTCCCTGAAATTGCTTATCCCCCTAACACCCACCACTTGCTGAGGAACCGTGAGAAGGGTCTCATTATTACCCTGTAATCACTGCAGGTCAATGACAAGGAGCTTGTGAGGCATTTCAGTTTGAGAGGCTGGTGAGCAGAGCGGCATGGGCAAGGGCTGTTCCTCACCAGGATCTGTTCAACTCAGATCTGCGTCCATTCCACTTATCTCGGTAGCCAATTCCTAGCATCTGTTTGTGGTTTCCTATTTAAAGTGATGAAAGGTAACACAAACATTGGGGGGAAAAGCAACTTCAAAACCCATATATGGGGCTTCCCTGGTGGCGCAGTAGTTGAGAGTCTGCCTGCCAATGCAGGGGACACGGGTTCGGGCCCTGGTCCGGGAAGGTCCCACTGCCGTGGAGCAACTGAGCCTATGCGCCACGGCTACTGAGCCTGCGCTCTAGAGCCCGCGAGCCACAGCTACTGAGCCTGCGTGCTGCAACTACTGAAGCCCGCACGCCTAGAGCCCATGCTCTGCAACAAGAGAAGCCACTGCAATGAGAGGCCCGCGCACCACAACGAAGAGTAGCCCCCCGATCGCCACAACTAGAGAAAGCCCACGTGCAGCAACGAAGACCCAATGCAGCCAAAAATAAAATAAAGTAATAAATAAATTTATTTAAAAAAAAACAAAAAAAACACAAACCCATATATGGTCACCATCTAATGACAGAAATATCATGGTGAAGTTATTTCTAAATATCTGGAAAGGAATCCTTACTCACACGGAAACTGAATTGGTGTAATGGTTAATCTCTAGGAATAATTCATTGTGGCCAGGTAGTCAGACAAATCCATAACTGATGCTTTTTATAAATCTTAGAGGAGTCCCAAGACCCGAACTCCAACCTCTACAAGTTACGTTTAAATACAGGTTCTAATGTTCATCTTACAACTTTGGGTCCTAAGTAATAGTGATAATAGGTAATATTTAGTTAGCACAAATTATGTTTGCCCGATCTGAACTTGTTATGTGCAAACTCTCTCAGAGGTGCAATGTGGCTAAGAGCTCATTTTGCCTAAACTGGCAAGTGGAGAGCCATCGAAACCTGATTTGTTGAAAGACTACTAAACAAGTTGGTGTAGGAGTCTGAATAAGGGCGGGGTCCTCTGGCTCTTGACTGATTGTGAAATCTTTACCTTGCCTTTGTAACACTGTAACAAGGAGAAATACCCCAAGGAGTGGAATTTGCAAATGGGTATGTGTGACCTTTTGTGCAAACATGAGGTAGATCAGGAGCAAAAACAAACAAAAAACAAAGATAAGTTTTCTACCGGTAAGAATAATTGGCAGTTTCTTACAAAACTAAATATAGTCTCACCATACAATCCAGCGATTGCACTCTTTGGTATTTACTCAGATGAGCTGAAAACTTACATCCACACCAAAACCTGCACACAAATGTTTATAGTAGTTTTATTGATAATTGCAGAAAAACTTGGAAGCATCCAAGATGTCCTTCAGCACGTGAGTGGATAAATAAAGGTGGTACACCATACAATGGAATATTATTCAGCAACAGAAGGAAATGAGCTATAAAACCACTAAAAGCGGAGGGAACTTATTAAAGGCATATGATTGCGTGAAAGAAGTCATTTGGAAAAGACAAGACTATGGAAGCTTCTTTGACAACTTCCTCTAGTTTTTCCCTCTGTACATTAACTCCTGTATTTGGATATCAGAACTCATGGACCGGACCTCCAAGTTTTGTGACTTTTCTTCTTCCAATTTTCTCTCCCTTTATCACTATGCTTTACCTTCTGAAATTTTTTCTCATCTTTATCTTGTAAACCTGCTTCTATTGTCTTTTTCTTTTCTCCTGTCAAACTTCTAATTTTAACAGCTCATTTCTGTCCCCTTAGCTTTTTCAAGTGTACATAGCTTCCTTTTCTGCTCCTCACCATTGTCTTCTTTTTGTTTCACAGGTGCACTTATTTCATCTCTCAGAAAATACTAAAACCCAGACCCATATTGAGAAAGCAAGCTTCATGTAATAATCTTTATGTTTAAAATTGACATTGCAATCTAGTGTTTCTGTTGTGTTCTATTTTGTTCCCCTTTAAAAAATATGCTGCTGGCAACCCACAAAGTTGTTTCTATGACCCACGAATCGCTCATGTCCTGCAGTTGGAAAGAAATATTCTATAAATCATGTTGAGGCTTTTGATCTTTCAATGGTGGAGACACAATCACATTTGCTTTCTGGGCAGAAATGGGCAGACTGGAGTGGCCCAGAATGAATGAAGAAAAACATGTATAAAGATCCAGATGAGAGATGGTAGCTTGGAGTGGGGTGGTGGTTGAGACAGAAGCAGAGTGCCTACTAGGGTGCCTTCACTCACATCTTCTTATTTAATCTTATTTCCTCAGTGTGCCACGTGGGGAACTGGACCAGAGCGTTCAAGATGCTTGTCCAAGATGGCATAATCAGTGAGTCCTGAGCCAGATTTGAGCCAGGCCCGTCTGCTTCCTAAGCCTGGCCTTTCCTCTAATCAAAGCAAATCCATGATGTGAGCCTCTAAAATAGGAGAGAAATTGTCAGAAGAGCACATTTTGGAGCTTAAGAACCAATTCCTTGGAGGCTTCAATACCTGAAAAGGTTGACTATGTTTGGCCCCTGAAATGAAACCTAAATTTATTTCTTAATTAAAAAAAAAAACAAGACACATACAGTGTGATGTCACAGTAACAACTAGACTTGGAGTCCCCTTTGATCTGGAGTTGATGACCCTGGTCACGTGGTACTTGTCCCTCAGGCAGGTCACCCTTGCCCTTGTACACCTCTGCCATGTCCTCCATGGGAGGCTGTGAGGATTATGGTTTTCATGGGATTTTTTAATATTTATATTACTATCTAGGATTATACATGTTCCCCAATGTCGATTCATGTTGTCAACTCTAAACACAATTAAACAAGTAGAAATCAATCCCTCTCTTTCTCATGTTCTTTATACATGCTCTATTATGCTACTTGTCATGTAAGGGTATTAATCATTCCTCTGTCTGTCTTCTCTACTAGATCATGTACTCCCGGAGACAGGGTGGTCCCTTCTTAGTCTCTGGGTGCCATTGGCTACCACAGAGTCTGCAGTAATAGATGTCAGATTTGATAATTATGTTGTGTTTGAAAAAATGCAGAATATAGAAATAAATTCTCAGTTTTTATGACTAAAGCATTTATATGATTTTCATACACTGTTTTTCAAACTTTCTTGATCCCTGCCCCCCCCCCCTTTGATAAGCAAAACTATCTCTGCCACTACTCCCCCACCCCCTTCGGCAAATTCTGGTTTTTCCCCAGACCCTGTCAGTGACCAACACGCACATAACACAGAACATTTGCACATCCCGCAGCCAGGGTGATTTTGTCTACTTTAGTTCCTTTTAGTCTATAGTACAAACAAGAGAGCTTTTTTTTGTTTGCCTGCTTTCCAAAGATAAGTTATATGATGATATTGAGTTTACTTTTGCAAATTACAAACGTCCTCACCCCAAGATTTTAGAACACAGTATCTCATGGGAGTACCTTGATCTAATTCAAGTTTTTACTGACAGCTCATTCTAGGGGAAGCCTGTCTTTCACAGCATCTTCATGAGTGAAAATTCACTGTCTCTATTATTTGATCACCTCTGGTCCCTTTTCTTTGCCACTGACTCTCTTCTCCTGGGGACGAGGTTTCAAACCAGATCCTCTCAGGCCTCTGCACTCACACCCATGCCAATCCAACATCTGTCGGTAGCTGTCAGCAAAGACCTGAAGGGGAAGAATAATGGCTGATGTGGAATAAAATGACATTCTACTTGGATTTCAGTGGTTTGGTTAATTCTGTTCCAAGCTGTTTGAAGACATGAGTCAAAGTAGACCCGTCTCCAGCCCTGCAGTCCTCACCACCTCATCTCTCATACCCAGTATTTCATCCCTTCATCCCCGCCAATCCATTCTGCAGCTGCAGTAACTTCCTAAAATAAATGTGATGACATCATCTTACTCTTACAGTCCGTCAATCGCTCCCCATTTGCCTTAGGATGAAACCCTGCTCCCTACCTGAGCCCCAAAACCACTGAGATCTGATCCCTCCCTCTTGGGCCTCACCTGGGCCTGTGCCACCTGGCCGTCTATGCTCTGAGCAGTGCTATTCAACTTCTTGCACTTTCTACCACAGACAGTGCTCTCTCTTGTCCCTGAGACTGCATCATAAAATACTTCCCTTGGCCTGGAATTCTCACCTTGTATTCCCATCTCTTCATGTCTTTCATTGAGCTTTTTTTTTTTTTTTTTAAACACAATCCAGCTAAACATTAGTTCCTCAAGTCATCCATCTTCCTAACAAGTGTGTCCTCACTCACCCCTTGCCCTCCTCCTGCCCTACATGACATGAAGGGCCCTTTCTGATTGTGCCTTTTTTTTTTTTGCAGCTTGTGGCATCTTAGTTCCCTGACCAAGGATCGAACCCAGTCCCCCTACAGTGGAAGCACGGAGTCCTAATCACTGGACCACCAGGGAATTCCCTGATTGTGCTTATCAATCCCAGTATTTCCCCTGTATCTAATTGCTACCTTCCCCCTCAGACATAAACATAGTGCCTGCTATGCAGTAAGTATTCAACACAGTGAGTAAATAAATGAATAAAAGAAAGGGAAAAAAACCCTTCCATGAAATTTCATTTGGAGTCTCATGGCTCTAGTTCATTCATTCATTTTCTACATGTTTTTAAAACATCTACCATGAGCACTGGCTAGATGCCGAGTATTCAGGGAGGAACGAGGTTAGACTTGGTCCCTGCTCTCATGCCAGCACCTCGCAGGGCTCCATGGGTAACCAGAAAAGAAAGCAGAAGTTAACTGATGCTCTGCCTTAGACAGGGAAGGGCAACGCTGGGGAACCTTCACGCCACGAGTGAGTTCTGTAACGGAGACTTCATGCTGAGTCACCTCTAGCCCAGGGCAAGACAGATACAGAATTTGTACCACAGAACTTGAAGTAGTAGGGAAGACAGACAGACAGACAGACAGACAAGGAGTTCTGATACAGTGTGAGAAGTGCTCCTTAAGAGAGCTATGTGCTATGAGGGCAGAGAAGGTTCGATGAGGCTAATCTGGGGAGAAGTAGCTCTGGAAAGACAGTAGCAATGGGGTAAAATCATACTTAATGATGAGATATGTTGAAACTGTGGCTTGTAAACTGGAATAATGATTAAATTTCTAGGTCCCTGAAGCTACTTCTTTGTCACTCCTCTCTGTTGATTGTCAAACGCTTGTATGAAATTGACGGGTAAGGAGGAAATTAACCCCATTTGGATTATGAGGAGAGGCAAGGAGGCTGAGGAGTAGCTCCTATTTGGGTGAGGATGTCTGACTTATTTTCCTAATCATGACTAAACGTAAGAAAGCATACCAGGCTCAACCCTCAAGTGAGAAGCAGAAGGCCTCAGAGTCAAAAGTGGTGGTTGACACCCAAGCCAACAGGAGGCTGAGTCACGCTCTCCTGAAACTGTGGACAGAACTCTCTTCTTTCTAGCAAAGCTAAACCTTGGATGGTGTCTAGAAGTAACGCTAGACAACCGCAGTCCTCATAGAAGGAGCCATGTGTCCACAGGCACACTCTCACCCCATGAGCTTGCACTAAAACAGACACATGGTCCATAGAACTCCTGAGCACTTCCGGATTGCTCAGCTTTGGGATATTGGTCCAGATGTTAGGGGACAACTGCAGACAGGAGTAACTTTGAGTCTCCTCATGCAGAGAAACATTTAAAATAACTTTTCTGAAACTGTTTTTTTTCGGCTTTCCTTATCTGCAGGGAGAAGAGTGTAGTGGTTATGAGCTGGGCCCTGGAGTTCGACTGTCTGGGTGCAAATGCTGTGTGATCCTGGGCGCATTGTGGAACCTCCCTATGCCTCGGTTTTCTCATCTACAAAATGAGGATAAGGATAGAACCTACCTCCTAGAGTTCTTTTAATTATGACAACATGCATTAATATACCATGTTTCATTGATTCTAAGACATGCATTTTTCACATTTTAACATGTCTGAAATTGAGGTGCAACTTACAGTCAATAGCATAGCATAGTTTAGTTGCCTCAGTGATATGAAAAATAATGGTGTAGCTTATAATCAGTGGCATCTTAGATGTGATGAAATTCAGGATACAAAGAGCTTAGAACAATACATAGCACATAAACTGTACTAAATGAATAGTTAATAGATGATATAGATATAAAATGTATATAGCTCTTCTAACTTCACCAGAGCCAACCTATATATCTCATTTTTAAACGAATATCCAAGATAGCAATGGCAAATGATAACATGACTGACCCATTTCCCAGGAAAGAGAGAAGCTGCTCTTCATACTTGGCCTGGAGTTGGTGGAAGCATCTGGTACCCACCCCTTTATCTTAGCCAAGATCTCAGAAAGGTGAGAGAACTGAGAGCCACTGAGATGTGGATACCTTGGACAAGTAAAAATTTGATGCCTCTTTAGATCAACATTCTTTTCCTAATCATTTATTAGAGCGACTGGTACTCTGAGACCCAGCAGAGAAGTAGGATCTTAAAGTCACTGAGTATTTGAGGCCCTTGTCTTTGCTTTATTAATCTGCTCCACATGGACCCAGGGCCCAACAATGAGGGCATCTGTTACAGATCTAATATTAGCAACAAACACAAGTCACGTCCTCTTGCATAAAGAAAATAATGAGGGAGAAACATTCGGTCACTAGCAGAGACGTGGCCCCATTAAACAAGGGGCTGTGTCTAACGCTGGGGCTGTCTGTCATTCAGGGAGGGCACAAAAGAGGGGAGGGAGAAGATCGGAGAGTGTAAACCGTCCTTTCTTTCCTTCCGTTCTGCTGTCCTAGGGAAATACGACTGCCCTGCACAAGTCCTACCATATCTGGCCCCAGGTCAGGCAGAGAGGTCCCCTCTCCCCCTAGGAGGACATCCAGAGGTCTTAGGTGGTGAGTGTCAGCAACAGCCATGCTTAGGCCTCTGGAAGGTGTGCCTTCAGCAGAGGGGCTACCAAACTAACAAGTCATTGGATTAAAAACCCTTGGCCATGTGGCTTAGGGGATGCCAGGTGTCTCCCCTTTTCTAGCAGCTCCAAAGGTCCAGCGAGATCATTTGGATTAGTCTCCATGGCTTGTGGAATCTCTGCAATCCCAATGGGCTGTTTAGAACAAGGGGCAAGTCTGAGCTGAGGAAATGTTTTATTTGCCTATCAGAACTTGGAAGTTTTTTGTTAACTAGCTGTCAACATTTACATTTTTTTTTCCCATAAAACCCCAAGTTGTTTGCTTCTCTGGAAAATTCAGAAAATGACAACCCCATGACCCTCATTCCCACAAAACAATAGTAGCCTGGCCCCCAGGAGAGTCCTTGGCCTTAAGATGGGGCATGAGCCATCCTCCTCACAGCAACAGTCACTTAGATAACCAGCCTGAGCTGGGTGGGAAAGGGAATTTTCTACCAGGGCTCAAGGGTCTCGCAGGAAAGGTCAGCAGGCTCTGGGTGCTGTGAGCAGTGGGCAGGAGTGGATGAAGGAAGGAGATGAACCCCATTTCAAGGAAATACAAACTCCCAGCGCCCAAAAGCCAAGCCCCAGGTACACGGGCCTGACAGAGACACTGCCAGCCAGCCCAGCCTGGACACTGTGACCCACAACCAGAGAAACAAACATTGGCCAAGAAGCCTGCACAGAGCCTTGTCATGTGTCCACAGTTGGAATGAAGACGGGGAATGGCAGGGGCGGGAGAGAAGAATGTGTTCTCTCCATGTCCCTCCATCCTTCCACTGGGCCTGACGAGAAAAAATACAAACCCTCTCACTGGCACTTGCTGAAGAAACTAAGCTCCCATCCATCCCTGCAGACTAACTCTCCATGGACCAGAAGATAGATGGGTGGGCGTCAACCATGACTGCACAACAGTTTTGGCATTTGTACTGCAGCCAATGGAGCTGCAATTTTGAGGTGGTGAGAGGTTGGGGGGAGGGTCTACACAGCAGTGTGTTTCAAATGTGATTCCAGTGGGTTGAGGACCAGCGCACTGGAGCGGTGCCTCTCCACCTTGAACATGCCCCTGACTCACCTGGGATCTAGTTTCAAATGCAGATTCTGAGTCGTAGGTCTGCGGCCGAAGTCTGAGCTCCTGAACTTCACCAAAGTCAAAGGCGATGTCCGTGCTGTGGATCTTGTCCGCGCTTTGGGTGATAAGAAGCTACAGCCTTTTCCAAGAGGCACAGGAAAAGATGTTCAACATCGCTAATTATTAGAGAAATGCAAATCAAAACTGCAGTGAGATATGACATCACACCAGTCAGAAAGTCTATCATCAAAAAATCCACAATGAATAAATGCTGGAGAGGGTGTGGAGAAAAGGGAATTCTCCTACACTGTTGGTGGGAAAGTAAGTTGGTATAGCCACTGTGGAGAACAGTATGGAGGTTCCTTAAAAAACTAAAAACAGAGCTACCCTCTGATCCCACAATCACAGTACTGGGCATATATCCGGAGAAAAACATGGTCTGAAAGGATACATGCACCCCAATGTTCATTGCAACACAGTTTACAATAGCCAAGACATGGAAGCAACCTAAATGTCCATCGACAGGGGCATTGCTAAAGAAGATGTGGTAAATATATACAATGGAATATTACTCAGCCATTAAAAAGAATGAAATAATGCCATTTGCAGCAACATGGGTGGACGTAGAGATTATCATACTGAGTGAAGTAAGTCAGACAAAGACAAGTATTGTATGATATCGCTTATATGTGGGATCTAAAAATAATGTTACATAGGAACATATTTACAAAACAGAAACAGACTCACTTGGACTTAGACTTAGAGAACAAACTTACGGTTACCGGCGGGAAGGTGGGAAGGGATATTTAGGGAGTTTGGGATTAACATGTACACACTGCTATATTGAAAATGGATAACCAACAAGGACTTAATTGCATAGCACAGGGAACTCTGCTCAATATTACCTAACAACCTAAATGGGAAAAGAATTTGAAAAAGAATAGATACAGGTATATGTATAACTGAATCACTTTGCTGTGCACCTGAAACTAACACAACATTGTTAATCACTTATACTCCAATATAAAATAAAAATTAAAAAAAAAAAGAAGAAGAAGCTATAGCCTTTTCTTTTGTCATTCTCCTTTCAACACTTTAGCAGGGACAACCCCAAGTCTGTCACCTCTATGTCTGAAAGTAATAATAGTAATGAATAATATTATTAAAGTAATACAAAAGAAGTAATAATAATAACTTCAATAATAGCTAGACTTTGTTGTGTGCTTCTTGTCGAACACTGTGCTGAAATCACACTTTTTTAAACAAAATCTTCAACTAGATGTGAAATAATGGCTGTTTTTACCTCAAGCTGGTTACTACTCTAAGTCTCTTACTTATATGAAGTCAGTTGAGCTTCACAACCATCCTATTGCTGTGAGTACTGTTATTATCATGTCCAGAAGCAGCCCGCCGAGGTCACACGGTTTTATGAGCGCAGCCCTGGTGTTTGGACACAGGGTGTGTGCTGGGCCCCGCTGGCTCTCCCAGGAGCAGGGGCCTAGGAGTGCTGTGTCACTTGCCCGTCACCCTAGCAAAAGGCAGGGCTGGGCTTCCAATCTCCATCTGGCCGACTCTACAGACTGAGCTCTTGGAAAGAAAAGTGAACAATGTTTACAAATTGGGAGTCACGGTTCTTGGCACATTGTAGACCCTCCTAATATGGTAAACACGTTTCCTGTCTCTAGCCTACTTGTTTTTACCTTTCTCCTAGAGTAGCCAGTGTGAACTGTAGACAAGCAGTTACAGGGGTGTCTTTATCCATTTGGGCTGCTAGCACAAGGTACCATAAACTGGGGGGATTGAACAACAGTTTTTTTTCACAGTTCTGGAGGCAGGAAGTCCAAGCCTAGGGTGCCAGCATGGTCAGCTTCTTGGTGAGGGTTCTCTTCCTGCTTTACAGACAGCCACCTTCTTGCTGCATCCTCACATGGTGAAGAGAATAATCATCTCTCTTTTTAGAAGGGCATTAATCTCATTCATGAGGGCTCCACCCTCATGATCTAAAGACTTCCCAATGGCCCCACCTGCAAATCCCTAATCGGAGATTAAGGTGTCAACATATGAATTTTAGGAGGACACATTCGGTCCATAGCAAGGGGGGAGAGAGTGGGAAATCGGAATGAAACACAAGAAATGGAATTGAAATGCCCGGGCTCCCTAAAGGAGCCAAGGAATGTCAATGTCATGGGCGGAGGAAGGGAGGGATTTGACAGTAAGCCACACTCATTCCTAGAGTGAAGGAGCCAGTGGGGACATTCAAAGCCAGTCCCATCCCCCTGCAGCCCTGGTAAGAAAGGAATGCCTGGGGCAGCCATCATTCTCCCAGAAAGCTGACCTGTGCCCATTTGTCAGGTACGATTGAGAAAAGTGAACAAGAGAGCTGCCATGAGCCCGAGAACAGACTGAAACATGTCTGAGAGCCCCAAGAGGCTTTGGCCCTGAACTTGAGGCTGACTGATCCCAGTAAAAGATAACTTCTTCAGAGGCTCTAAAAGCAGCAGTTTGGGGGAGAGCTTGGCTATGGTTATGGTAGCTGGGAAGAAGCTGTGGCGTGGTGAAACTGCCTAATTGCCTGTCTGTCTCCAAGCAGGTCATAAACTTCGTATTATGTTCCCTTAGCATGTAGTACTAGACTGGCACGGTGAGGGGGCTTAACAATATTTGTTGCGTCAATGAATGAAGGTCTCATGCTAGAATAAGAGAAACAGAGTTTATTCTCTGGCTCCGTAAGTTATTTCAACCCCCACCTTAGAACTGGATATCTTATTTCAAAAGACATTTAACATGGAAGCAATTATCCTATAATAGGAATTATTTATTTATTTTAGGTGTTTTTATGATGCTAGCTCTTGTTTCATTTCTACTGGTGGTTTCAAGTCATTCACTTAGTCGACAATTTCCATTGAGTCCTCACTGAACAGAGAAAGCCAAGAAAGGTAATTATCAACTGTATTAATCTGGTTCAATCCATGAGCTAAACCATAGGTTAATAAAGTTCTCAGGGTCCTAAACGGTCATGTGTAAGTACAGTCAAGGTGATATACCACAGGAGAGGTGAGGTTAGGTCACCGGCTTACTAAGGAGTTTCTCCGGAAAAAGAAACTTATGCAATAGACCCTTGACATTCCCAGGGGAAGGATCCTGAGCGCTTTCTTTGCAAATTCTTAATCCTAGCTCTTTCCTAAAAATTATCCTTATCTGGAGCCAGGATTTCCCATGCATAGCCTGAAATTCTAAATCTATAGCCCATTCAACTCTGACACCTGATCTCTCACCTGGTAGCCGTTTTTCCAGAGAATTTCTCCAGAAGCCTCCTGAGGAGCTTCCTTCACTGCTCTCCACATTATTTGAATATGGGCCTCAGCACAATTCCAAAATATTGACTGCCTTGATTTGGAGTTGCTCATAAGTAGCTGGGATGGCTGTTGTCAACTTTGTGAATGCCAGTGATCTGCTGGGTCTGTTAAAGTCCCACCTAATTCAATACGAGTCAGAAACGTGACCTGTCAGCTGATACAGCAGGAAACCAGAACCTACAGACCTTCTGCTCTCAGGATTTGCCTCTGGGAGGAAAGATAGAGCCATTTCCAGGGATGGCTGTGAACTATCAGTGCTTTCAAAGACTCTGGGGCCCCCAGATTCCTCCATCCCCAGCTCACCTAAAACACCAATGGCCCCGATCACTCAGTGGGAGGAGTTTGCATTAACTGAGTTATGACATATTGTGCCTTCCCCCTGCCTCAGCTCCCACCGCCTCTGTCCTGCTCTCCAGCCACGTTGCTAATCTGTGAGCACCTTAAGGCTGCCCCCACCGCAGGTATTTGCATGTGTTGCCCCTCTGCCTAGAATGATGCTCTCACTCCCTTGTCCACAAGGCGCACTCGAAGACCACACTCCCAAGAGGCCACCCTCTCTGACATAGCAGTCCTGTCACTCTCTAACCCCTTACTCTGCTTTATTTGTTCTCCTAGCCCTTATGACTGCTTGACTTGTTATGTGTCTCTTTATAATGGGAATATAAGATCCAGGAGAACTGAAACTTTGCCTTTTTCACTGTTGTGCCCCAATTCCACAAACAGTGCCTGGTACATGGTAAGTGCTTAGTAAACATGTGCTGAATGAATGAATGAATGAAGAAGTGAGTGAGTGAACGGGCCCTGAAATATATAGGCACCATGTGAATCTTTTGAGAAGAGGCTCTCTGAGAGATGGGACAAAGAAAAGATGCTCTCTGAGGTCTACAGGCCTGGACGTAGCTCTGTGTTGGGTAGAGGGGCCTGAACATTTAGGGCACGAGGCTACTGGATGCCAGGATCCTAGAAAAATCCAGAAACCCGGCCACACAAATGTTGCATTTTCATAGAGTGGCACCTCCAACATGTTACCCATGTCCAACAGGGCTCAGTTCTGCCCTTCCTCTGTCCTCCCTGAAATTGCTTATCCCCCTAACACCCACCACTTGCTGAGGAACCGTGAGAAGGGTCTCATTATTACCCTGTAATCACTGCAGGTCAATGACAAGGAGCTTGTGAGGCATTTCAGTTTGAGAGGCTGGTGAGCAGAGCGGCATGGGCAAGGGCTGTTCCTCACCAGGATCTGTTCAACTCAGATCTGCGTCCATTCCACTTATCTCGGTAGCCAATTCCTAGCATCTGTTTGTGGTTTCCTATTTAAAGTGATGAAAGGTAACACAAACATTGGGGGGAAAAGCAACTTCAAAACCCATATATGGGGCTTCCCTGGTGGCGCAGTAGTTGAGAGTCTGCCTGCCAATGCAGGGGACACGGGTCCGGGCCCTGGTCCGGGAAGGTCCCACTGCCGTGGAGCAACTGAGCCTATGCGCCACGGCTACTGAGCCTGCGCTCTAGAGCCCGCGAGCCACAGCTACTGAGCCTGCGTGCTGCAACTACTGAAGCCCGCACGCCTAGAGCCCATGCTCTGCAACAAGAGAAGCCACTGCAATGAGAGGCCCGCGCACCACAACGAAGAGTAGCCCCCCGATCGCCACAACTAGAGAAAGCCCACGTGCAGCAACGAAGACCCAATGCAGCCAAAAATAAAATAAAGTAATAAATAAATTTATTTAAAAAAAAACAAAAAAAACACAAACCCATATATGGTCACCATCTAATGACAGAAATATCATGGTGAAGTTATTTCTAAATATCTGGAAAGGAATCCTTACTCACACGGAAACTGAATTGGTGTAATGGTTAATCTCTAGGAATAATTCATTGTGGCCAGGTAGTCAGACAAATCCATAACTGATGCTTTTTATAAATCTTAGAGGAGTCCCAAGACCCGAACTCCAACCTCTACAAGTTACGTTTAAATACAGGTTCTAATGTTCATCTTACAACTTTGGGTCCTAAGTAATAGTGATAATAGGTAATATTTAGTTAGCACAAATTATGTTTGCCCGATCTGAACTTGTTATGTGCAAACTCTCTCAGAGGTGCAATGTGGCTAAGAGCTCATTTTGCCTAAACTGGCAAGTGGAGAGCCATCGAAACCTGATTTGTTGAAAGACTACTAAACAAGTTGGTGTAGGAGTCTGAATAAGGGCGGGGTCCTCTGGCTCTTGACTGATTGTGAAATCTTTACCTTGCCTTTGTAACACTGTAACAAGGAGAAATACCCCAAGGAGTGGAATTTGCAAATGGGTATGTGTGACCTTTTGTGCAAACATGAGGTAGATCAGGAGCAAAAACAAACAAAAAACAAAGATAAGTTTTCTACCGGTAAGAATAATTGGCAGTTTCTTACAAAACTAAATATAGTCTCACCATACAATCCAGCGATTGCACTCTTTGGTATTTACTCAGATGAGCTGAAAACTTACATCCACACCAAAACCTGCACACAAATGTTTATAGTAGTTTTATTGATAATTGCAGAAAAACTTGGAAGCATCCAAGATGTCCTTCAGCACGTGAGTGGATAAATAAAGGTGGTACACCATACAATGGAATATTATTCAGCAACAGAAGGAAATGAGCTATAAAACCACTAAAAGCGGAGGGAACTTATTAAAGGCATATGATTGCGTGAAAGAAGTCATTTGGAAAAGACAAGACTATGGAAGCTTCTTTGACAACTTCCTCTAGTTTTTCCCTCTGTACATTAACTCCTGTATTTGGATATCAGAACTCATGGACCGGACCTCCAAGTTTTGTGACTTTTCTTCTTCCAATTTTCTCTCCCTTTATCACTATGCTTTACCTTCTGAAATTTTTTCTCATCTTTATCTTGTAAACCTGCTTCTATTGTCTTTTTCTTTTCTCCTGTCAAACTTCTAATTTTAACAGCTCATTTCTGTCCCCTTAGCTTTTTCAAGTGTACATAGCTTCCTTTTCTGCTCCTCACCATTGTCTTCTTTTTGTTTCACAGGTGCACTTATTTCATCTCTCAGAAAATACTAAAACCCAGACCCATATTGAGAAAGCAAGCTTCATGTAATAATCTTTATGTTTAAAATTGACATTGCAATCTAGTGTTTCTGTTGTGTTCTATTTTGTTCCCCTTTAAAAAATATGCTGCTGGCAACCCACAAAGTTGTTTCTATGACCCACGAATCGCTCATGTCCTGCAGTTGGAAAGAAATATTCTATAAATCATGTTGAGGCTTTTGATCTTTCAATGGTGGAGACACAATCACATTTGCTTTCTGGGCAGAAATGGGCAGACTGGAGTGGCCCAGAATGAATGAAGAAAAACATGTATAAAGATCCAGATGAGAGATGGTAGCTTGGAGTGGGGTGGTGGTTGAGACAGAAGCAGAGTGCCTACTAGGGTGCCTTCACTCACATCTTCTTATTTAATCTTATTTCCTCAGTGTGCCACGTGGGGAACTGGACCAGAGCGTTCAAGATGCTTGTCCAAGATGGCATAATCAGTGAGTCCTGAGCCAGATTTGAGCCAGGCCCGTCTGCTTCCTAAGCCTGGCCTTTCCTCTAATCAAAGCAAATCCGTGATGTGAGCCTCTAAAATAGGAGAGAAATTGTCAGAAGAGCACATTTTGGAGCTTAAGAACCAATTCCTTGGAGGCTTCAATACCTGAAAAGGTTGACTATGTTTGGCCCCTGAAATGAAACCTAAATTTATTTCTTAATTAAAAAAAAAACAAGACACATACAGTGTGATGTCACAGTAACAACTAGACTTGGAGTCCCCTTTGATCTGGAGTTGATGACCCTGGTCACGTGGTACTTGTCCCTCAGGCAGGTCACCCTTGCCCTTGTACACCTCTGCCATGTCCTCCATGGGAGGCTGTGAGGATTATGGTTTTCATGGGATTTTTTAATATTTATATTACTATCTAGGATTATACATGTTCCCCAATGTCGATTCATGTTGTCAACTCTAAACACAATTAAACAAGTAGAAATCAATCCCTCTCTTTCTCATGTTCTTTATACATGCTCTATTATGCTACTTGTCATGTAAGGGTATTAATCATTCCTCTGTCTGTCTTCTCTACTAGATCATGTACTCCCGGAGACAGGGTGGTCCCTTCTTAGTCTCTGGGTGCCATTGGCTACCACAGAGTCTGCAGTAATAGATGTCAGATTTGATAATTATGTTGTGTTTGAAAAAATGCAGAATATAGAAATAAATTCTCAGTTTTTATGACTAAAGCATTTATATGATTTTCATACACTGTTTTTCAAACTTTCTTGATCCCTGCCCCCCCCCCCTTTGATAAGCAAAACTATCTCTGCCACTACTCCCCCACCCCCTTCGGCAAATTCTGGTTTTTCCCCAGACCCTGTCAGTGACCAACACGCACATAACACAGAACATTTGCACATCCCGCAGCCAGGGCGATTTTGTCTACTTTAGTTCCTTTTAGTCTATAGTACAAACAAGAGAGCTTTTTTTTGTTTGCCTGCTTTCCAAAGATAAGTTATATGATGATATTGAGTTTACTTTTGCAAATTACAAACGTCCTCACCCCAAGATTTTAGAACACAGTATCTCATGGGAGTACCTTGATCTAATTCAAGTTTTTACTGACAGCTCATTCTAGGGGAAGCCTGTCTTTCACAGCATCTTCATGAGTGAAAATTCACTGTCTCTATTATTTGATCACCTCTGGTCCCTTTTCTTTGCCACTGACTCTCTTCTCCTGGGGACGAGGTTTCAAACCAGATCCTCTCAGGCCTCTGCACTCACACCCATGCCAATCCAACATCTGTCGGTAGCTGTCAGCAAAGACCTGAAGGGGAAGAATAATGGCTGATGTGGAATAAAATGACATTCTACTTGGATTTCAGTGGTTTGGTTAATTCTGTTCCAAGCTGTTTGAAGACATGAGTCAAAGTAGACCCGTCTCCAGCCCTGCAGTCCTCACCACCTCATCTCTCATACCCAGTATTTCATCCCTTCATCCCCGCCAATCCATTCTGCAGCTGCAGTAACTTCCTAAAATAAATGTGATGACATCATCTTACTCTTACAGTCCGTCAATCGCTCCCCATTTGCCTTAGGATGAAACCCTGCTCCCTACCTGAGCCCCAAAACCACTGAGATCTGATCCCTCCCTCTTGGGCCTCACCTGGGCCTGTGCCACCTGGCCGTCTATGCTCTGAGCAGTGCTATTCAACTTCTTGCACTTTCTACCACAGACAGTGCTCTCTCTTGTCCCTGAGACTGCATCATAAAATACTTCCCTTGGCCTGGAATTCTCACCTTGTATTCCCATCTCTTCATGTCTTTCATTGAGCTTTTTTTTTTTTTTTTTAAACACAATCCAGCTAAACATTAGTTCCTCAAGTCATCCATCTTCCTAACAAGTGTGTCCTCACTCACCCCTTGCCCTCCTCCTGCCCTACATGACATGAAGGGCCCTTTCTGATTGTGCCTTTTTTTTTTTTGCAGCTTGTGGCATCTTAGTTCCCTGACCAAGGATCGAACCCAGTCCCCCTACAGTGGAAGCACGGAGTCCTAATCACTGGACCACCAGGGAATTCCCTGATTGTGCTTATCAATCCCAGTATTTCCCCTGTATCTAATTGCTACCTTCCCCCTCAGACATAAACATAGTGCCTGCTATGCAGTAAGTATTCAACACAGTGAGTAAATAAATGAATAAAAGAAAGGGAAAAAAACCCTTCCATGAAATTTCATTTGGAGTCTCATGGCTCTAGTTCATTCATTCATTTTCTACATGTTTTTAAAACATCTACCATGAGCACTGGCTAGATGCCGAGTATTCAGGGAGGAACGAGGTTAGACTTGGTCCCTGCTCTCATGCCAGCACCTCGCAGGGCTCCATGGGTAACCAGAAAAGAAAGCAGAAGTTAACTGATGCTCTGCCTTAGACAGGGAAGGGCAACGCTGGGGAACCTTCACGCCACGAGTGAGTTCTGTAACGGAGACTTCATGCTGAGTCACCTCTAGCCCAGGGCAAGACAGATACAGAATTTGTACCACAGAACTTGAAGTAGTAGGGAAGACAGACAGACAGACAGACAGACAAGGAGTTCTGATACAGTGTGAGAAGTGCTCCTTAAGAGAGCTATGTGCTATGAGGGCAGAGAAGGTTCGATGAGGCTAATCTGGGGAGAAGTAGCTCTGGAAAGACAGTAGCAATGGGGTAAAATCATACTTAATGATGAGATATGTTGAAACTGTGGCTTGTAAACTGGAATAATGATTAAATTTCTAGGTCCCTGAAGCTACTTCTTTGTCACTCCTCTCTGTTGATTGTCAAACGCTTGTATGAAATTGACGGGTAAGGAGGAAATTAACCCCATTTGGATTATGAGGAGAGGCAAGGAGGCTGAGGAGTAGCTCCTATTTGGGTGAGGATGTCTGACTTATTTTCCTAATCATGACTAAACGTAAGAAAGCATACCAGGCTCAACCCTCAAGTGAGAAGCAGAAGGCCTCAGAGTCAAAAGTGGTGGTTGACACCCAAGCCAACAGGAGGCTGAGTCACGCTCTCCTGAAACTGTGGACAGAACTCTCTTCTTTCTAGCAAAGCTAAACCTTGGATGGTGTCTAGAAGTAACGCTAGACAACCGCAGTCCTCATAGAAGGAGCCATGTGTCCACAGGCACACTCTCACCCCATGAGCTTGCACTAAAACAGACACATGGTCCATAGAACTCCTGAGCACTTCCGGATTGCTCAGCTTTGGGATATTGGTCCAGATGTTAGGGGACAACTGCAGACAGGAGTAACTTTGAGTCTCCTCATGCAGAGAAACATTTAAAATAACTTTTCTGAAACTGTTTTTTTTCGGCTTTCCTTATCTGCAGGGAGAAGAGTGTAGTGGTTATGAGCTGGGCCCTGGAGTTCGACTGTGTGGGTGCAAATGCTGTGTGATCCTGGGCGCATTGTGGAACCTCCCTATGCCTCGGTTTTCTCATCTACAAAATGAGGATAAGGATAGAACCTACCTCCTAGAGTTCTTTTAATTATGACAACATGCATTAATATACCATGTTTCATTGATTCTAAGACATGCATTTTTCACATTTTAACATGTCTGAAATTGAGGTGCAACTTACAGTCAATAGCATAGCATAGTTTAGTTGCCTCAGTGATATGAAAAATAATGGTGTAGCTTATAATCAGTGGCATCTTAGATGTGATGAAATTCAGGATACAAAGAGCTTAGAACAATACATAGCACATAAACTGTACTAAATGAATAGTTAATAGATGATATAGATATAAAATGTATATAGCTCTTCTAACTTCACCAGAGCCAACCTATATATCTCATTTTTAAACGAATATCCAAGATAGCAATGGCAAATGATAACATGACTGACCCATTTCCCAGGAAAGAGAGAAGCTGCTCTTCATACTTGGCCTGGAGTTGGTGGAAGCATCTGGTACCCATCCCTTTATCTTAGCCAAGATCTCAGAAAGGTGAGAGAACTGAGAGCCACTGAGATGTGGATACCTTGGACAAGTAAAAATTTGATGCCTCTTTAGATCAACATTCTTTTCCTAATCATTTATTAGAGCGACTGGTACTCTGAGACCCAGCAGAGAAGTAGGATCTTAAAGTCACTGAGTATTTGAGGCCCTTGTCTTTGCTTTATTAATCTGCTCCACATGGACCCAGGGCCCAACAATGAGGGCATCTGTTACAGATCTAATATTAGCAACAAACACAAGTCACGTCCTCTTGCATAAAGAAAATAATGAGGGAGAAACATTCGGTCACTAGCAGAGACGTGGCCCCATTAAACAAGGGGCTGTGTCTAACGCTGGGGCTGTCTGTCATTCAGGGAGGGCACAAAAGAGGGGAGGGAGAAGATCGGAGAGTGTAAACCGTCCTTTCTTTCCTTCCGTTCTGCTGTCCTAGGGAAATACGACTGCCCTGCACAAGTCCTACCATATCTGGCCCCAGGTCAGGCAGAGAGGTCCCCTGTCCCCCTAGGAGGACATCCAGAGGTCTTAGGTGGTGAGTGTCAGCAACAGCCATGCTTAGGCCTCTGGAAGGTGTGCCTTCAGCAGAGGGGCTACCAAACTAACAAGTCATTGGATTAAAAACCCTTGGCCATGTGGCTTAGGGGATGCCAGGTGTCTCCCCTTTTCTAGCAGCTCCAAAGGTCCAGCGAGATCATTTGGATTAGTCTCCATGGCTTGTGGAATCTCTGCAATCCCAATGGGCTGTTTAGAACAAGGGGCAAGTCTGAGCTGAGGAAATGTTTTATTTGCCTATCAGAACTTGGAAGTTTTTTGTTAACTAGCTGTCAACATTTACATTTTTTTTTCCCATAAAACCCCAAGTTGTTTGCTTCTCTGGAAAATTCAGAAAATGACAACCCCATGACCCTCATTCCCACAAAACAATAGTAGCCTGGCCCCCAGGAGAGTCCTTGGCCTTAAGATGGGGCATGAGCCATCCTCCTCACAGCAACAGTCACTTAGATAACCAGCCTGAGCTGGGTGGGAAAGGGAATTTTCTACCAGGGCTCAAGGGTCTCGCAGGAAAGGTCAGCAGGCTCTGGGTGCTGTGAGCAGTGGGCAGGAGTGGATGAAGGAAGGAGATGAACCCCATTTCAAGGAAATACAAACTCCCAGCGCCCAAAAGCCAAGCCCCAGGTACACGGGCCTGACAGAGAGACTGCCAGCCAGCCCAGCCTGGACACTGTGACCCACAACCAGAGAAACAAACATTGGCCAAGAAGCCTGCACAGAGCCTTGTCATGTGTCCACAGTTGGAATGAAGACGGGGAATGGCAGGGGCGGGAGAGAAGAATGTGTTCTCTCCATGTCCCTCCATCCTTCCACTGGGCCTGACGAGAAAAAATACAAACCCTCTCACTGGCACTTGCTGAAGAAACTAAGCTCCCATCCATCCCTGCAGACTAACTCTCCATGGACCAGAAGATAGATGGGTGGGCGTCAACCATGACTGCACAACAGTTTTGGCATTTGTACTGCAGCCAATGGAGCTGCAATTTTGAGGTGGTGAGAGGTTGGGGGGAGGGTCTACACAGCAGTGTGTTTCAAATGTGATTCCAGTGGGTTGAGGACCAGCGCACTGGAGCGGTGCCTCTCCACCTTGAACATGCCCCTGACTCACCTGGGATCTAGTTTCAAATGCAGATTCTGAGTCGTAGGTCTGCGGCCGAAGTCTGAGCTCCTGAACTTCACCAAAGTCAAAGGCGATGTCCGTGCTGTGGATCTTGTCCGCGCTTTGGGTGATAAGAAGCTACAGCCTTTTCCAAGAGGCACAGGAAAAGATGTTCAACATCGCTAATTATTAGAGAAATGCAAATCAAAACTGCAGTGAGATATGACATCACACCAGTCAGAAAGTCTATCATCAAAAAATCCACAATGAATAAATGCTGGAGAGGGTGTGGAGAAAAGGGAATTCTCCTACACTGTTGGTGGGAAAGTAAATTGGTATAGCCACTGTGGAGAACAGTATGGAGGTTCCTTAAAAAACTAAAAACAGAGCTACCCTCTGATCCCACAATCACAGTACTGGGCATATATCCGGAGAAAAACATGGTCTGAAAGGATACATGCACCCCAATGTTCATTGCAACACAGTTTACAATAGCCAAGACATGGAAGCAACCTAAATGTCCATCGACAGGGGCATTGCTAAAGAAGATGTGGTAAATATATACAATGGAATATTACTCAGCCATTAAAAAGAATGAAATAATGCCATTTGCAGCAACATGGGTGGACGTAGAGATTATCATACTGAGTGAAGTAAGTCAGACAAAGACAAGTATTGTATGATATCGCTTATATGTGGGATCTAAAAATAATGTTACATAGGAACATATTTACAAAACAGAAACAGACTCACTTGGACTTAGACTTAGAGAACAAACTTACGGTTACCGGCGGGAAGGTGGGAAGGGATATTTAGGGAGTTTGGGATTAACATGTACACACTGCTATATTGAAAATGGATAACCAACAAGGACTTAATTGCATAGCACAGGGAACTCTGCTCAATATTACCTAACAACCTAAATGGGAAAAGAATTTGAAAAAGAATAGATACAGGTATATGTATAACTGAATCACTTTGCTGTGCACCTGAAACTAACACAACATTGTTAATCACTTATACTCCAATATAAAATAAAAATTAAAAAAAAAAAGAAGAAGAAGCTATAGCCTTTTCTTTTGTCATTCTCCTTTCAACACTTTAGCAGGGACAACCCCAAGTCTGTCACCTCTATGTCTGAAAGTAATAATAGTAATGAATAATATTATTAAAGTAATACAAAAGAAGTAATAATAATAACTTCAATAATAGCTAGACTTTGTTGTGTGCTTCTTGTCGAACACTGTGCTGAAATCACACTTTTTTAAACAAAATCTTCAACTAGATGTGAAATAATGGCTGTTTTTACCTCAAGCTGGTTACTACTCTAAGTCTCTTACTTATATGAAGTCAGTTGAGCTTCACAACCATCCTATTGCTGTGAGTACTGTTATTATCATGTCCAGAAGCAGCCCGCCGAGGTCACACGGTTTTATGAGCGCAGCCCTGGTGTTTGGACACAGGGTGTGTGCTGGGCCCCGCTGGCTCTCCCAGGAGCAGGGGCCTAGGAGTGCTGTGTCACTTGCCCGTCACCCTAGCAAAAGGCAGGGCTGGGCTTCCAATCTCCATCTGGCCGACTCTACAGACTGAGCTCTTGGAAAGAAAAGTGAACAATGTTTACAAATTGGGAGTCACGGTTCTTGGCACATTGTAGACCCTCCTAATATGGTAAACACGTTTCCTGTCTCTAGCCTACTTGTTTTTACCTTTCTCCTAGAGTAGCCAGTGTGAACTGTAGACAAGCAGTTACAGGGGTGTCTTTATCCATTTGGGCTGCTAGCACAAGGTACCATAAACTGGGGGGATTGAACAACAGTTTTTTTTCACAGTTCTGGAGGCAGGAAGTCCAAGCCTAGGGTGCCAGCATGGTCAGCTTCTTGGTGAGGGTTCTCTTCCTGCTTTACAGACAGCCACCTTCTTGCTGCATCCTCACATGGTGAAGAGAATAATCATCTCTCTTTTTAGAAGGGCATTAATCTCATTCATGAGGGCTCCACCCTCATGATCTAAAGACTTCCCAATGGCCCCACCTGCAAATCCCTAATCGGAGATTAAGGTGTCAACATATGAATTTTAGGAGGACACATTCGGTCCATAGCAAGGGGGGAGAGAGTGGGAAATCGGAATGAAACACAAGAAATGGAATTGAAATGCCCGGGCTCCCTAAAGGAGCCAAGGAATGTCAATGTCATGGGCGGAGGAAGGGAGGGATTTGACAGTAAGCCACACTCATTCCTAGAGTGAAGGAGCCAGTGGGGACATTCAAAGCCAGTCCCATCCCCCTGCAGCCCTGGTAAGAAAGGAATGCCTGGGGCAGCCATCATTCTCCCAAAAAGCTGACCTGTGCCCATTTGTCAGGTACGATTGAGAAAAGTGAACAAGAGAGCTGCCATGAGCCCGAGAACAGACTGAAACATGTCTGAGAGCCCCAAGAGGCTTTGGCCCTGAACTTGAGGCTGACTGATCCCAGTAAAAGATAACTTCTTCAGAGGCTCTAAAAGCAGCAGTTTGGGGGAGAGCTTGGCTATGGTTATGGTAGCTGGGAAGAAGCTGTGGCGTGGTGAAACTGCCTAATTGCCTGTCTGTCTCCAAGCAGGTCATAAACTTCGTATTATGTTCCCTTAGCATGTAGTACTAGACTGGCACGGTGAGGGGGCTTAACAATATTTGTTGCGTCAATGAATGAAGGTCTCATGCTAGAATAAGAGAAACAGAGTTTATTCTCTGGCTCCGTAAGTTATTTCAACCCCCACCTTAGAACTGGATATCTTATTTCAAAAGACATTTAACATGGAAGCAATTATCCTATAATAGGAATTATTTATTTATTTTAGGTGTTTTTATGATGCTAGCTCTTGTTTCATTTCTACTGGTGGTTTCAAGTCATTCACTTAGTCGACAATTTCCATTGAGTCCTCACTGAACAGAGAAAGCCAAGAAAGGTAATTATCAACTGTATTAATCTGGTTCAATCCATGAGCTAAACCATAGGTTAATAAAGTTCTCAGGGTCCTAAACGGTCATGTGTAAGTACAGTCAAGGTGATATACCACAGGAGAGGTGAGGTTAGGTCACCGGCTTACTAAGGAGTTTCTCCGGAAAAAGAAACTTATGCAATAGACCCTTGACATTCCCAGGGGAAGGATCCTGAGCGCTTTCTTTGCAAATTCTTAATCCTAGCTCTTTCCTAAAAATTATCCTTATCTGGAGCCAGGATTTCCCATGCATAGCCTGAAATTCTAAATCTATAGCCCATTCAACTCTGACACCTGATCTCTCACCTGGTAGCCGTTTTTCCAGAGAACTTCTCCTGAAGTCTCCTGAGGAGCTTCCTTCACTGCTCTCCACATGATTTGAATATGGGCCTCAGCACAATTCCAAAATATTGACTGCCTTGATTTGGAGTTGCTCATAAGTAGCTGGGATGGCTGTTGTCAACTTAGTGAATGCCAGTGATCTGCTGGGTCTGTTAAAGTCCCACCTAATTCAATACGAGTCAGAAACGTGACCTGTCAGCTGATACAGCAGGAAACCAGAACCTACAGACCTTCTGCTCTCAGGATTTGCCTCTGGGAGGAAAGATAGAGCCATTTCCAGGGATGGCTGTGAACTATCAGTGCTTTCAAAGACTCTGGGGCCCCCAGATTCCTCCATCCCCAGCTCACCTAAAACACCAATGGCCCCGATCACTCAGTGGGAGGAGTTTGCATTAACTGAGTTATGACATATTGTGCCTTCCCCCTGCCTCAGCTCCCACCGCCTCTGTCCTGCTCTCCAGCCACGTTGCTAATCTGTGAGCACCTTAAGGCTGCCCCCACCGCAGGTATTTGCATGTGTTGCCCCTCTGCCTAGAATGATGCTCTCACTCCCTTGTCCACAAGGCGCACTCGAAGACCACACTCCCAAGAGGCCACCCTCTCTGACATAGCAGTCCTGTCACTCTCTAACCCCTTACTCTGCTTTATTTGTTCTCCTAGCCCTTATGACTGCTTGACTTGTTATGTGTCTCTTTATAATGGGAATATAAGATCCAGGAGAACTGAAACTTTGCCTTTTTCACTGTTGTGCCCCAATTCCACAAACAGTGCCTGGTACATGGTAAGTGCTTAGTAAACATGTGCTGAATGAATGAATGAATGAAGAAGTGAGTGAGTGAACGGGCCCTGAAATATATAGGCACCATGTGAATCTTTTGAGAAGAGGCTCTCTGAGAGATGGGACAAAGAAAAGATGCTCTCTGAGGTCTACAGGCCTGGACGTAGCTCTGTGTTGGGTAGAGGGGCCTGAACATTTAGGGCACGAGGCTACTGGATGCCAGGATCCTAGAAAAATCCAGAAACCCGGCCACACAAATGTTGCATTTTCATAGAGTGGCACCTCCAACATGTTACCCATGTCCAACAGGGCTCAGTTCTGCCCTTCCTCTGTCCTCCCTGAAATTGCTTATCCCCCTAACACCCACCACTTGCTGAGGAACCGTGAGAAGGGTCTCATTATTACCCTGTAATCACTGCAGGTCAATGACAAGGAGCTTGTGAGGCATTTCAGTTTGAGAGGCTGGTGAGCAGAGCGGCATGGGCAAGGGCTGTTCCTCACCAGGATCTGTTCAACTCAGATCTGCGTCCATTCCACTTATCTCGGTAGCCAATTCCTAGCATCTGTTTGTGGTTTCCTATTTAAAGTGATGAAAGGTAACACAAACATTGGGGGGAAAAGCAACTTCAAAACCCATATATGGGGCTTCCCTGGTGGCGCAGTACTTGAGAGTCTGCCTGCCAATGCAGGGGACACGGGTTCGGGCCCTGGTCCGGGAAGGTCCCACTGCCGTGGAGCAACTGAGCCTATGCGCCACGGCTACTGAGCCTGCGCTCTAGAGCCCGCGAGCCACAGCTACTGAGCCTGCGTGCTGCAACTACTGAAGCCCGCACGCCTAGAGCCCATGCTCTGCAACAAGAGAAGCCACTGCAATGAGAGGCCCGCGCACCACAACGAAGAGTAGCCCCCCGATCGCCACAACTAGAGAAAGCCCACGTGCAGCAACGAAGACCCAATGCAGCCAAAAATAAAATAAAGTAATAAATAAATTTATTTAAAAAAAACAAACAAAACACAAACCCATATATGGTCACCATCTAATGACAGAAATATCATGGTGAAGTTATTTCTAAATATCTGGAAAGGAATCCTTACTCACACGGAAACTGAATTGGTGTAATGGTTAATCTCTAGGAATAATTCATTGTGGCCAGGTAGTCAGACAAATCCATAACTGATGCTTTTTATAAATCTTAGAGGAGTCCCAAGACCCGAACTCCAACCTCTACAAGTTACGTTTAAATACAGGTTCTAATGTTCACCTTACAACTTTGGGTCCTAAGTAATAGTGATAATAGGTAATATTTAGTTAGCACAAATTATGTTTGCCCGATCTGAACTTGTTATGTGCAAACTCTCTCAGAGGTGCAATGTGGCTAAGAGCTCATTTTGCCTAAACTGGCAAGTGGAGAGCCATCGAAACCTGATTTGTTGAAAGACTACTAAACAAGTTGGTGTAGGAGTCTGAATAAGGGCGGGGTCCTCTGGCTCTTGACTGATTGTGAAATCTTTACCTTGCCTTTGTAACACTGTAACAAGGAGAAATACCCCAAGGAGTGGAATTTGCAAATGGGTATGTGTGACCTTTTGTGCAAACATGAGGTAGATCAGGAGCAAAAACAAACAAAAAACAAAGATAAGTTTTCTACCGGTAAGAATAATTGGCAGTTTCTTACAAAACTAAATATAGTCTCACCATACAATCCAGCGATTGCACTCTTTGGTATTTACTCAGATGAGCTGAAAACTTACATCCACACCAAAACCTGCACACAAATGTTTATAGTAGTTTTATTGATAATTGCAGAAAAACTTGGAAGCATCCAAGATGTCCTTCAGCACGTGAGTGGATAAATAAAGGTGGTACACCATACAATGGAATATTATTCAGCAACAGAAGGAAATGAGCTATAAAACCACTAAAAGCGGAGGGAACTTATTAAAGGCATATGATTGCGTGAAAGAAGTCATTTGGAAAAGACAAGACTATGGAAGCTTCTTTGACAACTTCCTCTAGTTTTTCCCTCTGTACATTAACTCCTGTATTTGGATATCAGAACTCATGGACCGGACCTCCAAGTTTTGTGACTTTTCTTCTTCCAATTTTCTCTCCCTTTATCACTATGCTTTACCTTCTGAAATTTTTTCTCATCTTTATCTTGTACACCTGCTTCTATTGTCTTTTTCATTTCTCCTATCAAACTTCTAATTTTAACAGCTCATTTCTGTCCCCTTAGCTTTTTCAAGTGTACATAGCTTCCTTTTCTGCTCCTCACCATTGTCTTCTTTTTGTTTCACAGGTGCACTTATTTCATCTCTCAGAAAATACTAAAACCCAGACCCATATTGAGAAAGCAAGCTTCATGTAATAATCTTTATGTTTAAAATTGACATTGCAATCTAGTGTTTCTGTTGTGTTCTATTTTGTTCCCCTTTAAAAAATATGCTGCTGGCAACCCACAAAGTTGTTTCTATGACCCACGAATCGCTCATGTCCTGCAGTTGGAAAGAAATATTCTATAAATCATGTTGAGGCTTTTGATCTTTCAATGGTGGAGACACAATCACATTTGCTTTCTGGGCAGAAATGGGCAGACTGGAGTGGCCCAGAATGAATGAAGAAAAACATGTATAAAGATCCAGATGAGAGATGGTAGCTTGGAGTGGGGTGGTGGTTGAGACAGAAGCAGAGTGCCTACTAGGGTGCCTTCACTCACATCTTCTTATTTAATCTTATTTCCTCAGTGTGCCACGTGGGGAACTGGACCAGAGCGTTCAAGATGCTTGTCCAAGATGGCATAATCAGTGAGTCCTGAGCCAGATTTGAGCCAGGCCCGTCTGCTTCCTAAGCCTGGCCTTTCCTCTAATCAAAGCAAATCCGTGATGTGAGCCTCTAAAATAGGAGAGAAATTGTCAGAAGAGCACATTTTGGAGCTTAAGAACCAATTCCTTGGAGGCTTCAATACCTGAAAAGGTTGACTATGTTTGGCCCCTGAAATGAAACCTAAATTTATTTCTTAATTAAAAAAAAAACAAGACACATACAGTGTGATGTCACAGTAACAACTAGACTTGGAGTCCCCTTTGATCTGGAGTTGATGACCCTGGTCACGTGGTACTTGTCCCTCAGGCAGGTCACCCTTGCCCTTGTACACCTCTGCCATGTCCTCCATGGGAGGCTGTGAGGATTATGGTTTTCATGGGATTTTTTAATATTTATATTACTATCTAGGATTATACATGTTCCCCAATGTCGATTCATGTTGTCAACTCTAAACACAATTAAACAAGTAGAAATCAATCCCTCTCTTTCTCATGTTCTTTATACATGCTCTATTATGCTACTTGTCATGTAAGGGTATTAATCATTCCTCTGTCTGTCTTCTCTACTAGATCATGTACTCCCGGAGACAGGGTGGTCCCTTCTTAGTCTCTGGGTGCCATTGGCTACCACAGAGTCTGCAGTAATAGATGTCAGATTTGATAATTATGTTGTGTTTGAAAAAATGCAGAATATAGAAATAAATTCTCAGTTTTTATGACTAAAGCATTTATATGATTTTCATACACTGTTTTTCAAACTTTCTTGATCCCTGCCCCCCCCCTTTGATAAGCAAAACTATCTCTGCCACTACTCCCCCACCCCCTTCGGCAAATTCTGGTTTTTCCCCAGACCCTGTCAGTGACCAACACGCACATAACACAGAACATTTGCACATCCCACAGCCAGGGTGATTTTGTCTACTTTAGTTCCTTTTAGTCTATAGTACAAACAAGAGAGCTTTTTTTTGTTTGCCTGCTTTCCAAAGATAAGTTATATGATGATATTGAGTTTACTTTTGCAAATTACAAACGTCCTCACCCCAAGATTTTAGAACACAGTATCTCATGGGAGTACCTTGATCTAATTAAAGTTTTTACTGACAGCTCATTCTAGGGGAAGCCTGTCTTTCACAGCATCTTCATGAGTGAAAATTCACTGTCTCTATTATTTGATCACCTCTGGTCCCTTTTCTTTGCCACTGACTCTCTTCTCCTGGGGACGAGGTTTCAAACCAGATCCTCTCAGGCCTCTGCACTCACACCCATGCCAATCCAACATCTGTCGGTAGCTGTCAGCAAAGACCTGAAGGGGAAGAAAAATGGCTGATGTGGAATAAAATGACATTCTACTTGGATTTCAGTGGTTTGGTTAATTCTGTTCCAAGCTGTTTGAAGACATGAGTCAAAGTAGACCCGTCTCCAGCCCTGCAGTCCTCACCACCTCATCTCTCATACCCAGTATTTCATCCCTTCATCCCCGCCAATCCATTCTGCAGCTGCAGTAACTTCCTAAAATAAATGTGATGACATCATCTTACTCTTACAGTCCGTCAATCGCTCCCCATTTGCCTTAGGATGAAACCCTGCTCCCTACCTGAGCCCCAAAACCACTGAGATCTGATCCCTCCCTCTTGGGCCTCACCTGGGCCTGTGCCACCTGGCCGTCTATGCTCTGAGCAGTGCTATTCAACTTCTTGCACTTTCTACCACAGACAGTGCTCTCTCTTGTCCCTGAGACTGCATCATAAAATACTTCCCTTGGCCTGGAATTCTCACCTTGTATTCCCATCTCTTCATGTCTTTCATTGAGCTTTTTTTTTTTTTTTTTTAAACACAATCCAGCTAAACATTAGTTCCTCAAGTCATCCATCTTCCTAACAAGTGTGTCCTCACTCACCCCTTGCCCTCCTCCTGCCCTACATGACATGAAGGGCCCTTTCTGATTGTGCCTTTTTTTTTTTGCAGCTTGTGGCATCTTAGTTCCTTGACCAAGGATCGAACCCAGTCCCCCTACAGTGGAAGCACGGAGTCCTAATCACTGGACCACCAGGGAATTCCCTGATTGTGCTTATCAATCCCAGTATTTCCCCTGTATCTAATTGCTACCTTCCCCCTCAGACATAAACATAGTGCCTGCTATGCAGTAAGTATTCAACACAGTGAGTAAATAAATGAATAAAAGAAAGGGGAAAAAATCCCTTCCATGAAATTTCATTTGGAGTCTCATGGCTCTAGTTCATTCATTCATTTTCTACATGTTTTTAAAACATCTACCATGAGCACTGGCTAGATGCCGAGTATTCAGGGAGGAACGAGGTTAGACTTGGTCCCTGCTCTCATGCCAGCACCTCGCAGGGCTCCATGGGTAACCAGAAAAGAAAGCAGAAGTTAACTGATGCTCTGCCTTAGACAGGGAAGGGCAACGCTGGGGAACTTTCCCGCCACGAGTGAGTTCTGTAACGTAGACTTCATGCTGAGTCACCTCTAGCCCAGGGCAAGACAGATACAGAATTTGTACCACAGAACTTGAAGTAGTAGGGAAGACAGACAGACAGACAGACAGACAAGGAGTTCTGATACAGTGTGAGAAGTGCTCCTTAAGAGAGCTATGTGCTATGAGGGCAGAGAAGGTTCGATGAAGCTACTCTGGGGAGAAGTAGCTCTGGAAAGACAGTAGCAATGGGGTAAAATCATACTTAATGATGAGATATGTTGAAACTGTGGCTTGTAAACTGGAATAATGATTAAATTTCTAGGTCCCTGAAGCTACTTCTTTGTCACTCCTCTCTGTTGATTGTCAAACGCTTGTATGAAATTGACGGGTAAGGAGGAAATTAACCCCATTTGGATTATGAGGAGAGGCAAGGAGGCTGAGGAGTAGCTCCTATTTGGGTGAGGATGTCTGACTTATTTTCCTAATCATGACTAAACCTAAGAAAGCATACCAGGCTCAACCCTCAAGTGAGAAGCAGAAGGCCTCAGAGTCAAAAGTGGTGGTTGACACCCAAGCCAACAGGAGGCTGAGTCACGCTCTCCTGAAACTGTGGACAGAACTCTCTTCTTTCTAGCAAAGCTAAACCTTGGATGGTGTCTAGAAGTAACGCTAGACAACCGCAGTCCTCATAGAAGGAGCCATGTGTCCACAGGCACACTCTCACCCCATGAGCTTGCACTAAAACAGACACATGGTCCATAGAACTCCTGAGCACTTCCGGATTGCTCAGCTTTGGGATATTGGTCCAGATGTTAGGGGACAACTGCAGACAGGAGTAACTTTGAGTCTCCTCATGCAGAGAAACATTTAAAATAACTTTTCTGAAACTGTTTTTTTTCGGCTTTCCTTATCTGCAGGGAGAAGAGTGTAGTGGTTATGAGCTGGGCCCTGGAGTTCGACTGTCTGGGTGCAAATGCTGTGTGATCCTGGGCGCATTGTGGAACCTCCCTATGCCTCGGTTTTCTCATCTACAAAATGAGGATAAGGATAGAACCTACCTCCTAGAGTTCTTTTAATTATGACAACATGCATTAATATACCATGTTTCATTGATTCTAAGACATGCATTTTTCACATTTTAACATGTCTGAAATTGAGGTGCAACTTACAGTCAATAGCATAGCATAGTTTAGTTGCCTCAGTGATATGAAAAATAATGGTGTAGCTTATAATCAGTGGCATCTTAGATGTGATGAAATTCAGGATACAAAGAGCTTAGAACAATACATAGCACATAAACTGTACTAAATGAATAGTTAATAGATGATATAGATATAAAATGTATATAGCTCTTCTAACTTCACCAGAGCCAACCTATATATCTCATTTTTAAACGAATATCCAAGATAGCAATGGCAAATGATAACATGACTGACCCATTTCCCAGGAAAGAGAGAAGCTGCTCTTCATACTTGGCCTGGAGTTGGTGGAAGCATCTGGTACCCATCCCTTTATCTTAGCCAAGATCTCAGAAAGGTGAGAGAACTGAGAGCCACTGAGATGTGGATACCTTGGACAAGTAAAAATTTGATGCCTCTTTAGATCAACATTCTTTTCCTAATCATTTATTAGAGCGACTGGTACTCTGAGACCCAGCAGAGAAGTAGGATCTTAAAGTCACTGAGTATTTGAGGCCCTTGTCTTTGCTTTATTAATCTGCTCCACATGGACCCAGGGCCCAACAATGAGGGCATCTGTTACAGATCTAATATTAGCAACAAACACAAGTCACGTCCTCTTGCATAAAGAAAATAATGAGGGAGAAACATTCGGTCACTAGCAGAGACGTGGCCCCATTAAACAAGGGGCTGTGTCTAACGCTGGGGCTGTCTGTCATTCAGGGAGGGCACAAAAGAGGGGAGGGAGAAGATCGGAGAGTGTAAACCGTCCTTTCTTTCCTTCCGTTCTGCTGTCCTAGGGAAATACGACTGCCCTGCACAAGTCCTACCATATCTGGCCCCAGGTCAGGCAGAGAGGTCCCCTGTCCCCCTAGGAGGACATCCAGAGGTCTTAGGTGGTGAGTGTCAGCAACAGCCATGCTTAGGCCTCTGGAAGGTGTGCCTTCAGCAGAGGGGCTACCAAACTAACAAGTCATTGGATTAAAAACCCTTGGCCATGTGGCTTAGGGGATGCCAGGTGTCTCCCCTTTTCTAGCAGCTCCAAAGGTCCAGCGAGATCATTTGGATTAGTCTCCATGGCTTGTGGAATCTCTGCAATCCCAATGGGCTGTTTAGAACAAGGGGCAAGTCTGAGCTGAGGAAATGTTTTATTTGCCTATCAGAACTTGGAAGTTTTTTGTTAACTAGCTGTCAACATTTACATTTTTTTTTCCCATAAAACCCCAAGTTGTTTGCTTCTCTGGAAAATTCAGAAAATGACAACCCCATGACCCTCATTCCCACAAAACAATAGTAGCCTGGCCCCCAGGAGAGTCCTTGGCCTTAAGATGGGGCATGAGCCATCCTCCTCACAGCAACAGTCACTTAGATAACCAGCCTGAGCTGGGTGGGAAAGGGAATTTTCTACCAGGGCTCAAGGGTCTCGCAGGAAAGGTCAGCAGGCTCTGGGTGCTGTGAGCAGTGGGCAGGAGTGGATGAAGGAAGGAGATGAACCCCATTTCAAGGAAATACAAACTCCCAGCGCCCAAAAGCCAAGCCCCAGGTACACGGGCCTGACAGAGACACTGCCAGCCAGCCCAGCCTGGACACTGTGACCCACAACCAGAGAAACAAACATTGGCCAAGAAGCCTGCACAGAGCCTTGTCATGTGTCCACAGTTGGAATGAAGACGGGGAATGGCAGGGGCGGGAGAGAAGAATGTGTTCTCTCCATGTCCCTCCATCCTTCCACTGGGCCTGACGAGAAAAAATACAAACCCTCTCACTGGCACTTGCTGAAGAAACTAAGCTCCCATCCATCCCTGCAGACTAACTCTCCATGGACCAGAAGATAGATGGGTGGGCGTCAACCATGACTGCACAACAGTTTTGGCATTTGTACTGCAGCCAATGGAGCTGCAATTTTGAGGTGGTGAGAGGTTGGGGGGAGGGTCTACACAGCAGTGTGTTTCAAATGTGATTCCAGTGGGTTGAGGACCAGCGCACTGGAGCGGTGCCTCTCCACCTTGAACATGCCCCTGACTCACCTGGGATCTAGTTTCAAATGCAGATTCTGAGTCGTAGGTCTGCGGCCGAAGTCTGAGCTCCTGAACTTCACCAAAGTCAAAGGCGATGTCCGTGCTGTGGATCTTGTCCGCGCTTTGGGTGATAAGAAGCTACAGCCTTTTCCAAGAGGCACAGGAAAAGATGTTCAACATCGCTAATTATTAGAGAAATGCAAATCAAAACTGCAGTGAGATATGACATCACACCAGTCAGAAAGTCTATCATCAAAAAATCCACAATGAATAAATGCTGGAGAGGGTGTGGAGAAAAGGGAATTCTCCTACACTGTTGGTGGGAAAGTAAGTTGGTATAGCCACTGTGGAGAACAGTATGGAGGTTCCTTAAAAAACTAAAAACAGAGCTACCCTCTGATCCCACAATCACAGTACTGGGCATATATCCGGAGAAAAACATGGTCTGAAAGGATACATGCACCCCAATGTTCATTGCAACACAGTTTACAATAGCCAAGACATGGAAGCAACCTAAATGTCCATCGACAGGGGCATTGCTAAAGAAGATGTGGTAAATATATACAATGGAATATTACTCAGCCATTAAAAAGAATGAAATAATGCCATTTGCAGCAACATGGGTGGACGTAGAGATTATCATACTGAGTGAAGTAAGTCAGACAAAGACAAGTATTGTATGATATCGCTTATATGTGGGATCTAAAAATAATGTTACATAGGAACATATTTACAAAACAGAAACAGACTCACTTGGACTTAGACTTAGAGAACAAACTTACGGTTACCGGCGGGAAGGTGGGAAGGGATATTTAGGGAGTTTGGGATTAACATGTACACACTGCTATATTGAAAATGGATAACCAACAAGGACTTAATTGCATAGCACAGGGAACTCTGCTCAATATTACCTAACAACCTAAATGGGAAAAGAATTTGAAAAAGAATAGATACAGGTATATGTATAACTGAATCACTTTGCTGTGCACCTGAAACTAACACAACATTGTTAATCACTTATACTCCAATATAAAATAAAAATTAAAAAAAAAAAGAAGAAGAAGCTATAGCCTTTTCTTTTGTCATTCTCCTTTCAACACTTTAGCAGGGACAACCCCAAGTCTGTCACCTCTATGTCTGAAAGTAATAATAGTAATGAATAATATTATTAAAGTAATACAAAAGAAGTAATAATAATAACTTCAATAATAGCTAGACTTTGTTGTGTGCTTCTTGTCGAACACTGTGCTGAAATCACACTTTTTTAAACAAAATCTTCAACTAGATGTGAAATAATGGCTGTTTTTACCTCAAGCTGGTTACTACTCTAAGTCTCTTACTTATATGAAGTCAGTTGAGCTTCACAACCATCCTATTGCTGTGAGTACTGTTATTATCATGTCCAGAAGCAGCCCGCCGAGGTCACACGGTTTTATGAGCGCAGCCCTGGTGTTTGGACACAGGGTGTGTGCTGGGCCCCGCTGGCTCTCCCAGGAGCAGGGGCCTAGGAGTGCTGTGTCACTTGCCCGTCACCCTAGCAAAAGGCAGGGCTGGGCTTCCAATCTCCATCTGGCCGACTCTACAGACTGAGCTCTTGGAAAGAAAAGTGAACAATGTTTACAAATTGGGAGTCACGGTTCTTGGCACATTGTAGACCCTCCTAATATGGTAAACACGTTTCCTGTCTCTAGCCTACTTGTTTTTACCTTTCTCCTAGAGTAGCCAGTGTGAACTGTAGACAAGCAGTTACAGGGGTGTCTTTATCCATTTGGGCGGCTAGCACAAGGTACCATAAACTGGGGGGATTGAACAACAGTTTTTTTTCACAGTTCTGGAGGCAGGAAGTCCAAGCCTAGGGTGCCAGCATGGTCAGCTTCTTGGTGAGGGTTCTCTTCCTGCTTTACAGACAGCCACCTTCTTGCTGCATCCTCACATGGTGAAGAGAATAATCATCTCTCTTTTTAGAAGGGCATTAATCTCATTCATGAGGGCTCCACCCTCATGATCTAAAGACTTCCCAATGGCCCCACCTGCAAATCCCTAATCGGAGATTAAGGTGTCAACATATGAATTTTAGGAGGACACATTCGGTCCATAGCAAGGGGGGAGAGAGTGGGAAATCGGAATGAAACACAAGAAATGGAATTGAAATGCCCGGGCTCCCTAAAGGAGCCAAGGAATGTCAATGTCATGGGCGGAGGAAGGGAGGGATTTGACAGTAAGCCACACTCATTCCTAGAGTGAAGGAGCCAGTGGGGACATTCAAAGCCAGTCCCATCCCCCTGCAGCCCTGGTAAGAAAGGAATGCCTGGGGCAGCCATCATTCTCCCAAAAAGCTGACCTGTGCCCATTTGTCAGGTACGATTGAGAAAAGTGAACAAGAGAGCTGCCATGAGCCCGAGAACAGACTGAAACATGTCTGAGAGCCCCAAGAGGCTTTGGCCCTGAACTTGAGGCTGACTGATCCCAGTAAAAGATAACTTCTTCAGAGGCTCTAAAAGCAGCAGTTTGGGGGAGAGCTTGGCTATGGTTATGGTAGCTGGGAAGAAGCTGTGGCGTGGTGAAACTGCCTAATTGCCTGTCTGTCTCCAAGCAGGTCATAAACTTCGTATTATGTTCCCTTAGCATGTAGTACTAGACTGGCACGGTGAGGGGGCTTAACAATATTTGTTGCGTCAATGAATGAAGGTCTCATGCTAGAATAAGAGAAACAGAGTTTATTCTCTGGCTCCGTAAGTTATTTCAACCCCCACCTTAGAACTGGATATCTTATTTCAAAAGACATTTAACATGGAAGCAATTATCCTATAATAGGAATTATTTATTTATTTTAGGTGTTTTTATGATGCTAGCTCTTGTTTCATTTCTACTGGTGGTTTCAAGTCATTCACTTAGTCGACAATTTCCATTGAGTCCTCACTGAACAGAGAAAGCCAAGAAAGGTAATTATCAACTGTATTAATCTGGTTCAATCCATGAGCTAAACCATAGGTTAATAAAGTTCTCAGGGTCCTAAACGGTCATGTGTAAGTACAGTCAAGGTGATATACCACAGGAGAGGTGAGGTTAGGTCACCGGCTTACTAAGGAGTTTCTCCGGAAAAAGAAACTTATGCAATAGACCCTTGACATTCCCAGGGGAAGGATCCTGAGCGCTTTCTTTGCAAATTCTTAATCCTAGCTCTTTCCTAAAAATTATCCTTATCTGGAGCCAGGATTTCCCATGCATAGCCTGAAATTCTAAATCTATAGCCCATTCAACTCTGACACCTGATCTCTCACCTGGTAGCCGTTTTTCCAGAGAATTTCTCCAGAAGCCTCCTGAGGAGCTTCCTTCACTGCTCTCCACATTATTTGAATATGGGCCTCAGCACAATTCCAAAATATTGACTGCCTTGATTTGGAGTTGCTCATAAGTAGCTGGGATGGCTGTTGTCAACTTAGTGAATGCCAGTGATCTGCTGGGTCTGTTAAAGTCCCACCTAATTCAATACGAGTCAGAAACGTGACCTGTCAGCTGATACAGCAGGAAACCAGAACCTACAGACCTTCTGCTCTCAGGATTTGCCTCTGGGAGGAAAGATAGAGCCATTTCCAGGGATGGCTGTGAACTATCAGTGCTTTCAAAGACTCTGGGGCCCCCAGATTCCTCCATCCCCAGCTCACCTAAAACACCAATGGCCCCGATCACTCAGTGGGAGGAGTTTGCATTAACTGAGTTATGACATATTGTGCCTTCCCCCTGCCTCAGCTCCCACCGCCTCTGTCCTGCTCTCCAGCCACGTTGCTAATCTGTGAGCACCTTAAGGCTGCCCCCACCGCAGGTATTTGCATGTGTTGCCCCTCTGCCTAGAATGATGCTCTCACTCCCTTGTCCACAAGGCGCACTCGAAGACCACACTCCCAAGAGGCCACCCTCTCTGACATAGCAGTCCTGTCACTCTCTAACCCCTTACTCTGCTTTATTTGTTCTCCTAGCCCTTATGACTGCTTGACTTGTTATGTGTCTCTTTATAATGGGAATATAAGATCCAGGAGAACTGAAACTTTGCCTTTTTCACTGTTGTGCCCCAATTCCACAAACAGTGCCTGGTACATGGTAAGTGCTTAGTAAACATGTGCTGAATGAATGAATGAATGAAGAAGTGAGTGAGTGAACGGGCCCTGAAATATATAGGCACCATGTGAATCTTTTGAGAAGAGGCTCTCTGAGAGATGGGACAAAGAAAAGATGCTCTCTGAGGTCTACAGGCCTGGACGTAGCTCTGTGTTGGGTAGAGGGGCCTGAACATTTAGGGCACGAGGCTACTGGATGCCAGGATCCTAGAAAAATCCAGAAACCCGGCCACACAAATGTTGCATTTTCATAGAGTGGCACCTCCAACATGTTACCCATGTCCAACAGGGCTCAGTTCTGCCCTTCCTCTGTCCTCCCTGAAATTGCTTATCCCCCTAACACCCACCACTTGCTGAGGAACCGTGAGAAGGGTCTCATTATTACCCTGTAATCACTGCAGGTCAATGACAAGGAGCTTGTGAGGCATTTCAGTTTGAGAGGCTGGTGAGCAGAGCGGCATGGGCAAGGGCTGTTCCTCACCAGGATCTGTTCAACTCAGATCTGCGTCCATTCCACTTATCTCGGTAGCCAATTCCTAGCATCTGTTTGTGGTTTCCTATTTAAAGTGATGAAAGGTAACACAAACATTGGGGGGAAAAGCAACTTCAAAACCCATATATGGGGCTTCCCTGGTGGCGCAGTAGTTGAGAGTCTGCCTGCCAATGCAGGGGACACGGGTTCGGGCCCTGGTCCGGGAAGGTCCCACTGCCGTGGAGCAACTGAGCCTATGCGCCACGGCTACTGAGCCTGCGCTCTAGAGCCCGCGAGCCACAGCTACTGAGCCTGCGTGCTGCAACTACTGAAGCCCGCACGCCTAGAGCCCATGCTCTGCAACAAGAGAAGCCACTGCAATGAGAGGCCCGCGCACCACAACGAAGAGTAGCCCCCCGATCGCCACAACTAGAGAAAGCCCACGTGCAGCAACGAAGACCCAATGCAGCCAAAAATAAAATAAAGTAATAAATAAATTTATTTAAAAAAAAACAAAAAAAACACAAACCCATATATGGTCACCATCTAATGACAGAAATATCATGGTGAAGTTATTTCTAAATATCTGGAAAGGAATCCTTACTCACACGGAAACTGAATTGGTGTAATGGTTAATCTCTAGGAATAATTCATTGTGGCCAGGTAGTCAGACAAATCCATAACTGATGCTTTTTATAAATCTTAGAGGAGTCCCAAGACCCGAACTCCAACCTCTACAAGTTACGTTTAAATACAGGTTCTAATGTTCATCTTACAACTTTGGGTCCTAAGTAATAGTGATAATAGGTAATATTTAGTTAGCACAAATTATGTTTGCCCGATCTGAACTTGTTATGTGCAAACTCTCTCAGAGGTGCAATGTGGCTAAGAGCTCATTTTGCCTAAACTGGCAAGTGGAGAGCCATCGAAACCTGATTTGTTGAAAGACTACTAAACAAGTTGGTGTAGGAGTCTGAATAAGGGCGGGGTCCTCTGGCTCTTGACTGATTGTGAAATCTTTACCTTGCCTTTGTAACACTGTAACAAGGAGAAATACCCCAAGGAGTGGAATTTGCAAATGGGTATGTGTGACCTTTTGTGCAAACATGAGGTAGATCAGGAGCAAAAACAAACAAAAAACAAAGATAAGTTTTCTACCGGTAAGAATAATTGGCAGTTTCTTACAAAACTAAATATAGTCTCACCATACAATCCAGCGATTGCACTCTTTGGTATTTACTCAGATGAGCTGAAAACTTACATCCACACCAAAACCTGCACACAAATGTTTATAGTAGTTTTATTGATAATTGCAGAAAAACTTGGAAGCATCCAAGATGTCCTTCAGCACGTGAGTGGATAAATAAAGGTGGTACACCATACAATGGAATATTATTCAGCAACAGAAGGAAATGAGCTATAAAACCACTAAAAGCGGAGGGAACTTATTAAAGGCATATGATTGCGTGAAAGAAGTCATTTGGAAAAGACAAGACTATGGAAGCTTCTTTGACAACTTCCTCTAGTTTTTCCCTCTGTACATTAACTCCTGTATTTGGATATCAGAACTCATGGACCGGACCTCCAAGTTTTGTGACTTTTCTTCTTCCAATTTTCTCTCCCTTTATCACTATGCTTTACCTTCTGAAATTTTTTCTCATCTTTATCTTGTAAACCTGCTTCTATTGTCTTTTTCTTTTCTCCTGTCAAACTTCTAATTTTAACAGCTCATTTCTGTCCCCTTAGCTTTTTCAAGTGTACATAGCTTCCTTTTCTGCTCCTCACCATTGTCTTCTTTTTGTTTCACAGGTGCACTTATTTCATCTCTCAGAAAATACTAAAACCCAGACCCATATTGAGAAAGCAAGCTTCATGTAATAATCTTTATGTTTAAAATTGACATTGCAATCTAGTGTTTCTGTTGTGTTCTATTTTGTTCCCCTTTAAAAAATATGCTGCTGGCAACCCACAAAGTTGTTTCTATGACCCACGAATCGCTCATGTCCTGCAGTTGGAAAGAAATATTCTATAAATCATGTTGAGGCTTTTGATCTTTCAATGGTGGAGACACAATCACATTTGCTTTCTGGGCAGAAATGGGCAGACTGGAGTGGCCCAGAATGAATGAAGAAAAACATGTATAAAGATCCAGATGAGAGATGGTAGCTTGGAGTGGGGTGGTGGTTGAGACAGAAGCAGAGTGCCTACTAGGGTGCCTTCACTCACATCTTCTTATTTAATCTTATTTCCTCAGTGTGCCACGTGGGGAACTGGACCAGAGCGTTCAAGATGCTTGTCCAAGATGGCATAATCAGTGAGTCCTGAGCCAGATTTGAGCCAGGCCCGTCTGCTTCCTAAGCCTGGCCTTTCCTCTAATCAAAGCAAATCCGTGATGTGAGCCTCTAAAATAGGAGAGAAATTGTCAGAAGAGCACATTTTGGAGCTTAAGAACCAATTCCTTGGAGGCTTCAATACCTGAAAAGGTTGACTATGTTTGGCCCCTGAAATGAAACCTAAATTTATTTCTTAATTAAAAAAAAAACAAGACACATACAGTGTGATGTCACAGTAACAACTAGACTTGGAGTCCCCTTTGATCTGGAGTTGATGACCCTGGTCACGTGGTACTTGTCCCTCAGGCAGGTCACCCTTGTCCTTGTACACCTCTGCCATGTCCTCCATGGGAGGCTGTGAGGATTATGGTTTTCATGGGATTTTTTAATATTTATATTACTATCTAGGATTATACATGTTCCCCAATGTCGATTCATGTTGTCAACTCTAAACACAATTAAACAAGTAGAAATCAATCCCTCTCTTTCTCATGTTCTTTATACATGCTCTATTATGCTACTTGTCATGTAAGGGTATTAATCATTCCTCTGTCTGTCTTCTCTACTAGATCATGTACTCCCGGAGACAGGGTGGTCCCTTCTTAGTCTCTGGGTGCCATTGGCTACCACAGAGTCTGCAGTAATAGATGTCAGATTTGATAATTATGTTGTGTTTGAAAAAATGCAGAATATAGAAATAAATTCTCAGTTTTTATGACTAAAGCATTTATATGATTTTCATTCACTGTTTTTCAAACTTTCTTGATCCCTGCCCCCCCCCCCTTTGATAAGCAAAACTATCTCTGCCACTACTCCCCCACCCCCTTCGGCAAATTCTGGTTTTTCCCCAGACCCTGTCAGTGACCAACACGCACATAACACAGAACATTTGCACATCCCACAGCCAGGGCGATTTTGTCTACTTTAGTTCCTTTTAGTCTATAGTACAAACAAGAGAGCTTTTTTTTGTTTGCCTGCTTTCCAAAGATAAGTTATATGATGATATTGAGTTTACTTTTGCAAATTACAAACGTCCTCACCCCAAGATTTTAGAACACAGTATCTCATGGGAGTACCTTGATCTAATTCAAGTTTTTACTGACAGCTCATTCTAGGGGAAGCCTGTCTTTCACAGCATCTTCATGAGTGAAAATTCACTGTCTCTATTATTTGATCACCTCTGGTCCCTTTTCTTTGCCACTGACTCTCTTCTCCTGGGGACGAGGTTTCAAACCAGATCCTCTCAGGCCTCTGCACTCACACCCATGCCAATCCAACATCTGTCGGTAGCTGTCAGCAAAGACCTGAAGGGGAAGAATAATGGCTGATGTGGAATAAAATGACATTCTACTTGGATTTCAGTGGTTTGGTTAATTCTGTTCCAAGCTGTTTGAAGACATGAGTCAAAGTAGACCCGTCTCCAGCCCTGCAGTCCTCACCACCTCATCTCTCATACCCAGTATTTCATCCCTTCATCCCCGCCAATCCATTCTGCAGCTGCAGTAACTTCCTAAAATAAATGTGATGACATCATCTTACTCTTACAGTCCGTCAATCGCTCCCCATTTGCCTTAGGATGAAACCCTGCTCCCTACCTGAGCCCCAAAACCACTGAGATCTGATCCCTCCCTCTTGGGCCTCACCTGGGCCTGTGCCACCTGGCCGTCTATGCTCTGAGCAGTGCTATTCAACTTCTTGCACTTTCTACCACAGACAGTGCTCTCTCTTGTCCCTGAGACTGCATCATAAAATACTTCCCTTGGCCTGGAATTCTCACCTTGTATTCCCATCTCTTCATGTCTTTCATTGAGCTTTTTTTTTTTTTTTTTTAAACACAATCCAGCTAAACATTAGTTCCTCAAGTCATCCATCTTCCTAACAAGTGTGTCCTCACTCACCCCTTGCCCTCCTCCTGCCCTACATGACATGAAGGGCCCTTTCTGATTGTGCCTTTTTTTTTTTTGCAGCTTGTGGCATCTTAGTTCCCTGACCAAGGATCGAACCCAGTCCCCCTACAGTGGAAGCACGGAGTCCTAATCACTGGACCACCAGGGAATTCCCTGATTGTGCTTATCAATCCCAGTATTTCCCCTGTATCTAATTGCTACCTTCCCCCTCAGACATAAACATAGTGCCTGCTATGCAGTAAGTATTCAACACAGTGAGTAAATAAATGAATAAAAGAAAGGGAAAAAAACCCTTCCATGAAATTTCATTTGGAGTCTCATGGCTCTAGTTCATTCATTCATTTTCTACATGTTTTTAAAACATCTACCATGAGCACTGGCTAGATGCCGAGTATTCAGGGAGGAACGAGGTTAGACTTGGTCCCTGCTCTCATGCCAGCACCTCGCAGGGCTCCATGGGTAACCAGAAAAGAAAGCAGAAGTTAACTGATGCTCTGCCTTAGACAGGGAAGGGCAACGCTGGGGAACCTTCACGCCACGAGTGAGTTCTGTAACGGAGACTTCATGCTGAGTCACCTCTAGCCCAGGGCAAGACAGATACAGAATTTGTACCACAGAACTTGAAGTAGTAGGGAAGACAGACAGACAGACAGACAGACAAGGAGTTCTGATACAGTGTGAGAAGTGCTCCTTAAGAGAGCTATGTGCTATGAGGGCAGAGAAGGTTCGATGAAGCTAATCTGGGGAGAAGTAGCTCTGGAAAGACAGTAGCAATGGGGTAAAATCATACTTAATGATGAGATATGTTGAAACTGTGGCTTGTAAACTGGAATAATGATTAAATTTCTAGGTCCCTGAAGCTACTTCTTTGTCACTCCTCTCTGTTGATTGTCAAACGCTTGTATGAAATTGACGGGTAAGGAGGAAATTAACCCCATTTGGATTATGAGGAGAGGCAAGGAGGCTGAGGAGTAGCTCCTATTTGGGTGAGGATGTCTGACTTATTTTCCTAATCATGACTAAACGTAAGAAAGCATACCAGGCTCAACCCTCAAGTGAGAAGCAGAAGGCCTCAGAGTCAAAAGTGGTGGTTGACACCCAAGCCAACAGGAGGCTGAGTCACGCTCTCCTGAAACTGTGGACAGAACTCTCTTCTTTCTAGCAAAGCTAAACCTTGGATGGTGTCTAGAAGTAACGCTAGACAACCGCAGTCCTCATAGAAGGAGCCATGTGTCCACAGGCACACTCTCACCCCATGAGCTTGCACTAAAACAGACACATGGTCCATAGAACTCCTGAGCACTTCCGGATTGCTCAGCTTTGGGATATTGGTCCAGATGTTAGGGGACAACTGCAGACAGGAGTAACTTTGAGTCTCCTCATGCAGAGAAACATTTAAAATAACTTTTCTGAAACTGTTTTTTTTCGGCTTTCCTTATCTGCAGGGAGAAGAGTGTAGTGGTTATGAGCTGGGCCCTGGAGTTCGACTGTCTGGGTGCAAATGCTGTGTGATCCTGGGCGCATTGTGGAACCTCCCTATGCCTCGGTTTTCTCATCTACAAAATGAGGATAAGGATAGAACCTACCTCCTAGAGTTCTTTTAATTATGACAACATGCATTAATATACCATGTTTCATTGATTCTAAGACATGCATTTTTCACATTTTAACATGTCTGAAATTGAGGTGCAACTTACAGTCAATAGCATAGCATAGTTTAGTTGCCTCAGTGATATGAAAAATAATGGTGTAGCTTATAATCAGTGGCATCTTAGATGTGATGAAATTCAGGATACAAAGAGCTTAGAACAATACATAGCACATAAACTGTACTAAATGAATAGTTAATAGATGATATAGATATAAAATGTATATAGCTCTTCTAACTTCACCAGAGCCAACCTATATATCTCATTTTTAAACGAATATCCAAGATAGCAATGGCAAATGATAACATGACTGACCCATTTCCCAGGAAAGAGAGAAGCTGCTCTTCATACTTGGCCTGGAGTTGGTGGAAGCATCTGGTACCCATCCCTTTATCTTAGCCAAGATCTCAGAAAGGTGAGAGAACTGAGAGCCACTGAGATGTGGATACCTTGGACAAGTAAAAATTTGATGCCTCTTTAGATCAACATTCTTTTCCTAATCATTTATTAGAGCGACTGGTACTCTGAGACCCAGCAGAGAAGTAGGATCTTAAAGTCACTGAGTATTTGAGGCCCTTGTCTTTGCTTTATTAATCTGCTCCACATGGACCCAGGGCCCAACAATGAGGGCATCTGTTACAGATCTAATATTAGCAACAAACACAAGTCACGTCCTCTTGCATAAAGAAAATAATGAGGGAGAAACATTCGGTCACTAGCAGAGACGTGGCCCCATTAAACAAGGGGCTGTGTCTAACGCTGGGGCTGTCTGTCATTCAGGGAGGGCACAAAAGAGGGGAGGGAGAAGATCGGAGAGTGTAAACCGTCCTTTCTTTCCTTCCGTTCTGCTGTCCTAGGGAAATACGACTGCCCTGCACAAGTCCTACCATATCTGGCCCCAGGTCAGGCAGAGAGGTCCCCTGTCCCCCTAGGAGGACATCCAGAGGTCTTAGGTGGTGAGTGTCAGCAACAGCCATGCTTAGGCCTCTGGAAGGTGTGCCTTCAGCAGAGGGGCTACCAAACTAACAAGTCATTGGATTAAAAACCCTTGGCCATGTGGCTTAGGGGATGCCAGGTGTCTCCCCTTTTCTAGCAGCTCCAAAGGTCCAGCGAGATCATTTGGATTAGTCTCCATGGCTTGTGGAATCTCTGCAATCCCAATGGGCTGTTTAGAACAAGGGGCAAGTCTGAGCTGAGGAAATGTTTTATTTGCCTATCAGAACTTGGAAGTTTTTTGTTAACTAGCTGTCAACATTTACATTTTTTTTTCCCATAAAACCCCAAGTTGTTTGCTTCTCTGGAAAATTCAGAAAATGACAACCCCATGACCCTCATTCCCACAAAACAATAGTAGCCTGGCCCCCAGGAGAGTCCTTGGCCTTAAGATGGGGCATGAGCCATCCTCCTCACAGCAACAGTCACTTAGATAACCAGCCTGAGCTGGGTGGGAAAGGGAATTTTCTACGAGGGCTCAAGGGTCTCGCAGGAAAGGTCAGCAGGCTCTGGGTGCTGTGAGCAGTGGGCAGGAGTGGATGAAGGAAGGAGATGAACCCCATTTCAAGGAAATACAAACTCCCAGCGCCCAAAAGCCAAGCCCCAGGTACACGGGCCTGACAGAGACACTGCCAGCCAGCCCAGCCTGGACACTGTGACCCACAACCAGAGAAACAAACATTGGCCAAGAAGCCTGCACAGAGCCTTGTCATGTGTCCACAGTTGGAATGAAGACGGGGAATGGCAGGGGCGGGAGAGAAGAATGTGTTCTCTCCATGTCCCTCCATCCTTCCACTGGGCCTGACGAGAAAAAATACAAACCCTCTCACTGGCACTTGCTGAAGAAACTAAGCTCCCATCCATCCCTGCAGACTAACTCTCCATGGACCAGAAGATAGATGGGTGGGCGTCAACCATGACTGCACAACAGTTTTGGCATTTGTACTGCAGCCAATGGAGCTGCAATTTTGAGGTGGTGAGAGGTTGGGGGGAGGGTCTACACAGCAGTGTGTTTCAAATGTGATTCCAGTGGGTTGAGGACCAGCGCACTGGAGCGGTGCCTCTCCACCTTGAACATGCCCCTGACTCACCTGGGATCTAGTTTCAAATGCAGATTCTGAGTCGTAGGTCTGCGGCCGAAGTCTGAGCTCCTGAACTTCACCAAAGTCAAAGGCGATGTCCGTGCTGTGGATCTTGTCCGCGCTTTGGGTGATAAGAAGCTACAGCCTTTTCCAAGAGGCACAGGAAAAGATGTTCAACATCGCTAATTATTAGAGAAATGCAAATCAAAACTGCAGTGAGATATGACATCACACCAGTCAGAAAGTCTATCATCAAAAAATCCACAATGAATAAATGCTGGAGAGGGTGTGGAGAAAAGGGAATTCTCCTACACTGTTGGTGGGAAAGTAAATTGGTATAGCCACTGTGGAGAACAGTATGGAGGTTCCTTAAAAAACTAAAAACAGAGCTACCCTCTGATCCCACAATCACAGTACTGGGCATATATCCGGAGAAAAACATGGTCTGAAAGGATACATGCACCCCAATGTTCATTGCAACACAGTTTACAATAGCCAAGACATGGAAGCAACCTAAATGTCCATCGACAGGGGCATTGCTAAAGAAGATGTGGTAAATATATACAATGGAATATTACTCAGCCATTAAAAAGAATGAAATAATGCCATTTGCAGCAACATGGGTGGACGTAGAGATTATCATACTGAGTGAAGTAAGTCAGACAAAGACAAGTATTGTATGATATCGCTTATATGTGGGATCTAAAAATAATGTTACATAGGAACATATTTACAAAACAGAAACAGACTCACTTGGACTTAGACTTAGAGAACAAACTTACGGTTACCGGCGGGAAGGTGGGAAGGGATATTTAGGGAGTTTGGGATTAACATGTACACACTGCTATATTGAAAATGGATAACCAACAAGGACTTAATTGCATAGCACAGGGAACTCTGCTCAATATTACCTAACAACCTAAATGGGAAAAGAATTTGAAAAAGAATAGATACAGGTATATGTATAACTGAATCACTTTGCTGTGCACCTGAAACTAACACAACATTGTTAATCACTTATACTCCAATATAAAATAAAAATTAAAAAAAAAAAGAAGAAGAAGCTATAGCCTTTTCTTTTGTCATTCTCCTTTCAACACTTTAGCAGGGACAACCCCAAGTCTGTCACCTCTATGTCTGAAAGTAATAATAGTAATGAATAATATTATTAAAGTAATACAAAAGAAGTAATAATAATAACTTCAATAATAGCTAGACTTTGTTGTGTGCTTCTTGTCGAACACTGTGCTGAAATCACACTTTTTTAAACAAAATCTTCAACTAGATGTGAAATAATGGCTGTTTTTACCTCAAGCTGGTTACTACTCTAAGTCTCTTACTTATATGAAGTCAGTTGAGCTTCACAACCATCCTATTGCTGTGAGTACTGTTATTATCATGTCCAGAAGCAGCCCGCCGAGGTCACACGGTTTTATGAGCGCAGCCCTGGTGTTTGGACACAGGGTGTGTGCTGGGCCCCGCTGGCTCTCCCAGGAGCAGGGGCCTAGGAGTGCTGTGTCACTTGCCCGTCACCCTAGCAAAAGGCAGGGCTGGGCTTCCAATCTCCATCTGGCCGACTCTACAGACTGAGCTCTTGGAAAGAAAAGTGAACAATGTTTACAAATTGGGAGTCACGGTTCTTGGCACATTGTAGACCCTCCTAATATGGTAAACACGTTTCCTGTCTCTAGCCTACTTGTTTTTACCTTTCTCCTAGAGTAGCCAGTGTGAACTGTAGACAAGCAGTTACAGGGGTGTCTTTATCCATTTGGGCTGCTAGCACAAGGTACCATAAACTGGGGGGATTGAACAACAGTTTTTTTTCACAGTTCTGGAGGCAGGAAGTCCAAGCCTAGGGTGCCAGCATGGTCAGCTTCTTGGTGAGGGTTCTCTTCCTGCTTTACAGACAGCCACCTTCTTGCTGCATCCTCACATGGTGAAGAGAATAATCATCTCTCTTTTTAGAAGGGCATTAATCTCATTCATGAGGGCTCCACCCTCATGATCTAAAGACTTCCCAATGGCCCCACCTGCAAATCCCTAATCGGAGATTAAGGTGTCAACATATGAATTTTAGGAGGACACATTCGGTCCATAGCAAGGGGGGAGAGAGTGGGAAATCGGAATGAAACACAAGAAATGGAATTGAAATGCCCGGGCTCCCTAAAGGAGCCAAGGAATGTCAATGTCATGGGCGGAGGAAGGGAGGGATTTGACAGTAAGCCACACTCATTCCTAGAGTGAAGGAGCCAGTGGGGACATTCAAAGCCAGTCCCATCCCCCTGCAGCCCTGGTAAGAAAGGAATGCCTGGGGCAGCCATCATTCTCCCAAAAAGCTGACCTGTGCCCATTTGTCAGGTACGATTGAGAAAAGTGAACAAGAGAGCTGCCATGAGCCCGAGAACAGACTGAAACATGTCTGAGAGCCCCAAGAGGCTTTGGCCCTGAACCTGAGGCTGACTGATCCCAGTAAAAGATAACTTCTTCAGAGGCTCTAAAAGCAGCAGTTTGGGGGAGAGCTTGGCTATGGTTATGGTAGCTGGGAAGAAGCTGTGGCGTGGTGAAACTGCCTAATTGCCTGTCTGTCTCCAAGCAGGTCATAAACTTCGTATTATGTTCCCTTAGCATGTAGTACTAGACTGGCACGGTGAGGGGGCTTAACAATATTTGTTGCGTCAATGAATGAAGGTCTCATGCTAGAATAAGAGAAACAGAGTTTATTCTCTGGCTCCGTAAGTTATTTCAACCCCCACCTTAGAACTGGATATCTTATTTCAAAAGACATTTAACATGGAAGCAATTATCCTATAATAGGAATTATTTATTTATTTTAGGTGTTTTTATGATGCTAGCTCTTGTTTCATTTCTACTGGTGGTTTCAAGTCATTCACTTAGTCGACAATTTCCATTGAGTCCTCACTGAACAGAGAAAGCCAAGAAAGGTAATTATCAACTGTATTAATCTGGTTCAATCCATGAGCTAAACCATAGGTTAATAAAGTTCTCAGGGTCCTAAACGGTCATGTGTAAGTACAGTCAAGGTGATATACCACAGGAGAGGTGAGGTTAGGTCACCGGCTTACTAAGGAGTTTCTCCGGAAAAAGAAACTTATGCAATAGACCCTTGACATTCCCAGGGGAAGGATCCTGAGCGCTTTCTTTGCAAATTCTTAATCCTAGCTCTTTCCTAAAAATTATCCTTATCTGGAGCCAGGATTTCCCATGCATAGCCTGAAATTCTAAATCTATAGCCCATTCAACTCTGACACCTGATCTCTCACCTGGTAGCCGTTTTTCCAGAGAATTTCTCCAGAAGCCTCCTGAGGAGCTTCCTTCACTGCTCTCCACATTATTTGAATATGGGCCTCAGCACAATTCCAAAATATTGACTGCCTTGATTTGGAGTTGCTCATAAGTAGCTGGGATGGCTGTTGTCAACTTTGTGAATGCCAGTGATCTGCTGGGTCTGTTAAAGTCCCACCTAATTCAATACGAGTCAGAAACGTGACCTGTCAGCTGATACAGCAGGAAACCAGAACCTACAGACCTTCTGCTCTCAGGATTTGCCTCTGGGAGGAAAGATAGAGCCATTTCCAGGGATGGCTGTGAACTATCAGTGCTTTCAAAGACTCTGGGGCCCCCAGATTCCTCCATCCCCAGCTCACCTAAAACACCAATGGCCCCGATCACTCAGTGGGAGGAGTTTGCATTAACTGAGTTATGACATATTGTGCCTTCCCCCTGCCTCAGCTCCCACCGCCTCTGTCCTGCTCTCCAGCCACGTTGCTAATCTGTGAGCACCTTAAGGCTGCCCCCACCGCAGGTATTTGCATGTGTTGCCCCTCTGCCTAGAATGATGCTCTCACTCCCTTGTCCACAAGGCGCACTCGAAGACCACACTCCCAAGAGGCCACCCTCTCTGACATAGCAGTCCTGTCACTCTCTAACCCCTTACTCTGCTTTATTTGTTCTCCTAGCCCTTATGACTGCTTGACTTGTTATGTGTCTCTTTATAATGGGAATATAAGATCCAGGAGAACTGAAACTTTGCCTTTTTCACTGTTGTGCCCCAATTCCACAAACAGTGCCTGGTACATGGTAAGTGCTTAGTAAACATGTGCTGAATGAATGAATGAATGAAGAAGTGAGTGAGTGAACGGGCCCTGAAATATATAGGCACCATGTGAATCTTTTGAGAAGAGGCTCTCTGAGAGATGGGACAAAGAAAAGATGCTCTCTGAGGTCTACAGGCCTGGACGTAGCTCTGTGTTGGGTAGAGGGGCCTGAACATTTAGGGCACGAGGCTACTGGATGCCAGGATCCTAGAAAAATCCAGAAACCCGGCCACACAAATGTTGCATTTTCATAGAGTGGCACCTCCAACATGTTACCCATGTCCAACAGGGCTCAGTTCTGCCCTTCCTCTGTCCTCCCTGAAATTGCTTATCCCCCTAACACCCACCACTTGCTGAGGAACCGTGAGAAGGGTCTCATTATTACCCTGTAATCACTGCAGGTCAATGACAAGGAGCTTGTGAGGCATTTCAGTTTGAGAGGCTGGTGAGCAGAGCGGCATGGGCAAGGGCTGTTCCTCACCAGGATCTGTTCAACTCAGATCTGCGTCCATTCCACTTATCTCGGTAGCCAATTCCTAGCATCTGTTTGTGGTTTCCTATTTAAAGTGATGAAAGGTAACACAAACATTGGGGGGAAAAGCAACTTCAAAACCCATATATGGGGCTTCCCTGGTGGCGCAGTAGTTGAGAGTCTGCCTGCCAATGCAGGGGACACGGGTTCGGGCCCTGGTCCGGGAAGGTCCCACTGCCGTGGAGCAACTGAGCCTATGCGCCACGGCTACTGAGCCTGCGCTCTAGAGCCCGCGAGCCACAGCTACTGAGCCTGCGTGCTGCAACTACTGAAGCCCGCACGCCTAGAGCCCATGCTCTGCAACAAGAGAAGCCACTGCAATGAGAGGCCCGCGCACCACAACGAAGAGTAGCCCCCCGATCGCCACAACTAGAGAAAGCCCACGTGCAGCAACGAAGACCCAATGCAGCCAAAAATAAAATAAAGTAATAAATAAATTTATTTAAAAAAAAACAAAAAAAACACAAACCCATATATGGTCACCATCTAATGACAGAAATATCATGGTGAAGTTATTTCTAAATATCTGGAAAGGAATCCTTACTCACACGGAAACTGAATTGGTGTAATGGTTAATCTCTAGGAATAATTCATTGTGGCCAGGTAGTCAGACAAATCCATAACTGATGCTTTTTATAAATCTTAGAGGAGTCCCAAGACCCGAACTCCAACCTCTACAAGTTACGTTTAAATACAGGTTCTAATGTTCATCTTACAACTTTGGGTCCTAAGTAATAGTGATAATAGGTAATATTTAGTTAGCACAAATTATGTTTGCCCGATCTGAACTTGTTATGTGCAAACTCTCTCAGAGGTGCAATGTGGCTAAGAGCTCATTTTGCCTAAACTGGCAAGTGGAGAGCCATCGAAACCTGATTTGTTGAAAGACTACTAAACAAGTTGGTGTAGGAGTCTGAATAAGGGCGGGGTCCTCTGGCTCTTGACTGATTGTGAAATCTTTACCTTGCCTTTGTAACACTGTAACAAGGAGAAATACCCCAAGGAGTGGAATTTGCAAATGGGTATGTGTGACCTTTTGTGCAAACATGAGGTAGATCAGGAGCAAAAACAAACAAAAAACAAAGATAAGTTTTCTACCGGTAAGAATAATTGGCAGTTTCTTACAAAACTAAATATAGTCTCACCATACAATCCAGCGATTGCACTCTTTGGTATTTACTCAGATGAGCTGAAAACTTACATCCACACCAAAACCTGCACACAAATGTTTATAGTAGTTTTATTGATAATTGCAGAAAAACTTGGAAGCATCCAAGATGTCCTTCAGCACGTGAGTGGATAAATAAAGGTGGTACACCATACAATGGAATATTATTCAGCAACAGAAGGAAATGAGCTATAAAACCACTAAAAGCGGAGGGAACTTATTAAAGGCATATGATTGCGTGAAAGAAGTCATTTGGAAAAGACAAGACTATGGAAGCTTCTTTGACAACTTCCTCTAGTTTTTCCCTCTGTACATTAACTCCTGTATTTGGATATCAGAACTCATGGACCGGACCTCCAAGTTTTGTGACTTTTCTTCTTCCAATTTTCTCTCCCTTTATCACTATGCTTTACCTTCTGAAATTTTTTCTCATCTTTATCTTGTAAACCTGCTTCTATTGTCTTTTTCTTTTCTCCTGTCAAACTTCTAATTTTAACAGCTCATTTCTGTCCCCTTAGCTTTTTCAAGTGTACATAGCTTCCTTTTCTGCTCCTCACCATTGTCTTCTTTTTGTTTCACAGGTGCACTTATTTCATCTCTCAGAAAATACTAAAACCCAGACCCATATTGAGAAAGCAAGCTTCATGTAATAATCTTTATGTTTAAAATTGACATTGCAATCTAGTGTTTCTGTTGTGTTCTATTTTGTTCCCCTTTAAAAAATATGCTGCTGGCAACCCACAAAGTTGTTTCTATGACCCACGAATCGCTCATGTCCTGCAGTTGGAAAGAAATATTCTATAAATCATGTTGAGGCTTTTGATCTTTCAATGGTGGAGACACAATCACATTTGCTTTCTGGGCAGAAATGGGCAGACTGGAGTGGCCCAGAATGAATGAAGAAAAACATGTATAAAGATCCAGATGAGAGATGGTAGCTTGGAGTGGGGTGGTGGTTGAGACAGAAGCAGAGTGCCTACTAGGGTGCCTTCACTCACATCTTCTTATTTAATCTTATTTCCTCAGTGTGCCACGTGGGGAACTGGACCAGAGCGTTCAAGATGCTTGTCCAAGATGGCATAATCAGTGAGTCCTGAGCCAGATTTGAGCCAGGCCCGTCTGCTTCCTAAGCCTGGCCTTTCCTCTAATCAAAGCAAATCCATGATGTGAGCCTCTAAAATAGGAGAGAAATTGTCAGAAGAGCACATTTTGGAGCTTAAGAACCAATTCCTTGGAGGCTTCAATACCTGAAAAGGTTGACTATGTTTGGCCCCTGAAATGAAACCTAAATTTATTTCTTAATTAAAAAAAAAACAAGACACATACAGTGTGATGTCACAGTAACAACTAGACTTGGAGTCCCCTTTGATCTGGAGTTGATGACCCTGGTCACGTGGTACTTGTCCCTCAGGCAGGTCACCCTTGCCCTTGTACACCTCTGCCATGTCCTCCATGGGAGGCTGTGAGGATTATGGTTTTCATGGGATTTTTTAATATTTATATTACTATCTAGGATTATACATGTTCCCCAATGTCGATTCATGTTGTCAACTCTAAACACAATTAAACAAGTAGAAATCAATCCCTCTCTTTCTCATGTTCTTTATACATGCTCTATTATGCTACTTGTCATGTAAGGGTATTAATCATTCCTCTGTCTGTCTTCTCTACTAGATCATGTACTCCCGGAGACAGGGTGGTCCCTTCTTAGTCTCTGGGTGCCATTGGCTACCACAGAGTCTGCAGTAATAGATGTCAGATTTGATAATTATGTTGTGTTTGAAAAAATGCAGAATATAGAAATAAATTCTCAGTTTTTATGACTAAAGCATTTATATGATTTTCATTCACTGTTTTTCAAACTTTCTTGATCCCTGCCCCCCCCCCTTTGATAAGCAAAACTATCTCTGCCACTACTCCCCCACCCCCTTCGGCAAATTCTGGTTTTTCCCCAGACCCTGTCAGTGACCAACACGCACATAACACAGAACATTTGCACATCCCACAGCCAGGGCGATTTTGTCTACTTTAGTTCTTTTTTTTTGTTTGCCTGCTTTCCAAAGATAAGTTATATGATGATATTGAGTTTACTTTTGCAAATTACAAACGTCCTCACCCCAAGATTTTAGAACACAGTATCTCATGGGAGTACCTTGATCTAATTCAAGTTTTTACTGACAGCTCATTCTAGGGGAAGCCTGTCTTTCACAGCATCTTCATGAGTGAAAATTCACTGTCTCTATTATTTGATCACCTCTGGTCCCTTTTCTTTGCCACTGACTCTCTTCTCCTGGGGACGAGGTTTCAAACCAGATCCTCTCAGGCCTCTGCACTCACACCCATGCCAATCCAACATCTGTCGGTAGCTGTCAGCAAAGACCTGAAGGGGAAGAATAATGGCTGATGTGGAATAAAATGACATTCTACTTGGATTTCAGTGGTTTGGTTAATTCTGTTCCAAGCTGTTTGAAGACATGAGTCAAAGTAGACCCGTCTCCAGCCCTGCAGTCCTCACCACCTCATCTCTCATACCCAGTATTTCATCCCTTCATCCCCGCCAATCCATTCTGCAGCTGCAGTAACTTCCTAAAATAAATGTGATGACATCATCTTACTCTTACAGTCCGTCAATCGCTCCCCATTTGCCTTAGGATGAAACCCTGCTCCCTACCTGAGCCCCAAAACCACTGAGATCTGATCCCTCCCTCTTGGGCCTCACCTGGGCCTGTGCCACCTGGCCGTCTATGCTCTGAGCAGTGCTATTCAACTTCTTGCACTTTCTACCACAGACAGTGCTCTCTCTTGTCCCTGAGACTGCATCATAAAATACTTCCCTTGGCCTGGAATTCTCACCTTGTATTCCCATCTCTTCATGTCTTTCATTGAGCTTTTTTTTTTTTTTTTTAAACACAATCCAGCTAAACATTAGTTCCTCAAGTCATCCATCTTCCTAACAAGTGTGTCCTCACTCACCCCTTGCCCTCCTCCTGCCCTACATGACATGAAGGGCCCTTTCTGATTGTGCCTTTTTTTTTTTTGCAGCTTGTGGCATCTTAGTTCCCTGACCAAGGATCGAACCCAGTCCCCCTACAGTGGAAGCACGGGGTCCTAATCACTGGACCACCAGGGAATTCCCTGATTGTGCTTATCAATCCCAGTATTTCCCCTGTATCTAATTGCTACCTTCCCCCTCAGACATAAACATAGTGCCTGCTATGCAGTAAGTATTCAACACAGTGAGTAAATAAATGAATAAAAGAAAGGGAAAAAAACCCTTCCATGAAATTTCATTTGGAGTCTCATGGCTCTAGTTCATTCATTCATTTTCTACATGTTTTTAAAACATCTACCATGAGCACTGGCTAGATGCCGAGTATTCAGGGAGGAACGAGGTTAGACTTGGTCCCTGCTCTCATGCCAGCACCTCGCAGGGCTCCATGGGTAACCAGAAAAGAAAGCAGAAGTTAACTGATGCTCTGCCTTAGACAGGGAAGGGCAACGCTGGGGAACCTTCACGCCACGAGTGAGTTCTGTAACGGAGACTTCATGCTGAGTCACCTCTAGCCCAGGGCAAGACAGATACAGAATTTGTACCACAGAACTTGAAGTAGTAGGGAAGACAGACAGACAGACAGACAGACAAGGAGTTCTGATACAGTGTGAGAAGTGCTCCTTAAGAGAGCTATGTGCTATGAGGGCAGAGAAGGTTCGATGAAGCTAATCTGGGGAGAAGTAGCTCTGGAAAGACAGTAGCAATGGGGTAAAATCATACTTAATGATGAGATATGTTGAAACTGTGGCTTGTAAACTGGAATAATGATTAAATTTCTAGGTCCCTGAAGCTACTTCTTTGTCACTCCTCTCTGTTGACTGTCAAACGCTTGTATGAAATTGACGGGTAAGGAGGAAATTAACCCCATTTGGATTATGAGGAGAGGCAAGGAGGCTGAGGAGTAGCTCCTATTTGGGTGAGGATGTCTGACTTATTTTCCTAATCATGACTAAACGTAAGAAAGCATACCAGGCTCAACCCTCAAGTGAGAAGCAGAAGGCCTCAGAGTCAAAAGTGGTGGTTGACACCCAAGCCAACAGGAGGCTGAGTCACGCTCTCCTGAAACTGTGGACAGAACTCTCTTCTTTCTAGCAAAGCTAAACCTTGGATGGTGTCTAGAAGTAACGCTAGACAACCGCAGTCCTCATAGAAGGAGCCATGTGTCCACAGGCACACTCTCACCCCATGAGCTTGCACTAAAACAGACACATGGTCCATAGAACTCCTGAGCACTTCCGGATTGCTCAGCTTTGGGATATTGGTCCAGATGTTAGGGGACAACTGCAGACAGGAGTAACTTTGAGTCTCCTCATGCAGAGAAACATTTAAAATAACTTTTCTGAAACTGTTTTTTTTCGGCTTTCCTTATCTGCAGGGAGAAGAGTGTAGTGGTTATGAGCTGGGCCCTGGAGTTCGACTGTCTGGGTGCAAATGCTGTGTGATCCTGGGCGCATTGTGGAACCTCCCTATGCCTCGGTTTTCTCATCTACAAAATGAGGATAAGGATAGAACCTACCTCCTAGAGTTCTTTTAATTATGACAACATGCATTAATATACCATGTTTCATTGATTCTAAGACATGCATTTTTCACATTTTAACATGTCTGAAATTGAGGTGCAACTTACAGTCAATAGCATAGCATAGTTTAGTTGCCTCAGTGATATGAAAAATAATGGTGTAGCTTATAATCAGTGGCATCTTAGATGTGATGAAATTCAGGATACAAAGAGCTTAGAACAATACATAGCACATAAACTGTACTAAATGAATAGTTAATAGATGATATAGATATAAAATGTATATAGCTCTTCTAACTTCACCAGAGCCAACCTATATATCTCATTTTTAAACGAATATCCAAGATAGCAATGGCAAATGATAACATGACTGACCCATTTCCCAGGAAAGAGAGAAGCTGCTCTTCATACTTGGCCTGGAGTTGGTGGAAGCATCTGGTACCCATCCCTTTATCTTAGCCAAGATCTCAGAAAGGTGAGAGAACTGAGAGCCACTGAGATGTGGATACCTTGGACAAGTAAAAATTTGATGCCTCTTTAGATCAACATTCTTTTCCTAATCATTTATTAGAGCGACTGGTACTCTGAGACCCAGCAGAGAAGTAGGATCTTAAAGTCACTGAGTATTTGAGGCCCTTGTCTTTGCTTTATTAATCTGCTCCACATGGACCCAGGGCCCAACAATGAGGGCATCTGTTACAGATCTAATATTAGCAACAAACACAAGTCACGTCCTCTTGCATAAAGAAAATAATGAGGGAGAAACATTCGGTCACTAGCAGAGACGTGGCCCCATTAAACAAGGGGCTGTGTCTAACGCTGGGGCTGTCTGTCATTCAGGGAGGGCACAAAAGAGGGGAGGGAGAAGATCGGAGAGTGTAAACCGTCCTTTCTTTCCTTCCGTTCTGCTGTCCTAGGGAAATACGACTGCCCTGCACAAGTCCTACCATATCTGGCCCCAGGTCAGGCAGAGAGGTCCCCTCTCCCCCTAGGAGGACATCCAGAGGTCTTAGGTGGTGAGTGTCAGCAACAGCCATGCTTAGGCCTCTGGAAGGTGTGCCTTCAGCAGAGGGGCTACCAAACTAACAAGTCATTGGATTAAAAACCCTTGGCCATGTGGCTTAGGGGATGCCAGGTGTCTCCCCTTTTCTAGCAGCTCCAAAGGTCCAGCGAGATCATTTGGATTAGTCTCCATGGCTTGTGGAATCTCTGCAATCCCAATGGGCTGTTTAGAACAAGGGGCAAGTCTGAGCTGAGGAAATGTTTTATTTGCCTATCAGAACTTGGAAGTTTTTTGTTAACTAGCTGTCAACATTTACATTTTTTTTTCCCATAAAACCCCAAGTTGTTTGCTTCTCTGGAAAATTCAGAAAATGACAACCCCATGACCCTCATTCCCACAAAACAATAGTAGCCTGGCCCCCAGGAGAGTCCTTGGCCTTAAGATGGGGCATGAGCCATCCTCCTCACAGCAACAGTCACTTAGATAACCAGCCTGAGCTGGGTGGGAAAGGGAATTTTCTACCAGGGCTCAAGGGTCTCGCAGGAAAGGTCAGCAGGCTCTGGGTGCTGTGAGCAGTGGGCAGGAGTGGATGAAGGAAGGAGATGAACCCCATTTCAAGGAAATACAAACTCCCAGCGCCCAAAAGCCAAGCCCCAGGTACACGGGCCTGACAGAGACACTGCCAGCCAGCCCAGCCTGGACACTGTGACCCACAACCAGAGAAACAAACATTGGCCAAGAAGCCTGCACAGAGCCTTGTCATGTGTCCACAGTTGGAATGAAGACGGGGAATGGCAGGGGCGGGAGAGAAGAATGTGTTCTCTCCATGTCCCTCCATCCTTCCACTGGGCCTGACGAGAAAAAATACAAACCCTCTCACTGGCACTTGCTGAAGAAACTAAGCTCCCATCCATCCCTGCAGACTAACTCTCCATCGACCAGAAGATAGATGGGTGGGCGTCAACCATGACTGCACAACAGTTTTGGCATTTGTACTGCAGCCAATGGAGCTGCAATTTTGAGGTGGTGAGAGGTTGGGGGGAGGGTCTACACAGCAGTGTGTTTCAAATGTGATTCCAGTGGGTTGAGGACCAGCGCACTGGAGCGGTGCCTCTCCACCTTGAACATGCCCCTGACTCACCTGGGATCTAGTTTCAAATGCAGATTCTGAGTCGTAGGTCTGCGGCCGAAGTCTGAGCTCCTGAACTTCACCAAAGTCAAAGGCGATGTCCGTGCTGTGGATCTTGTCCGCGCTTTGGGTGATAAGAAGCTACAGCCTTTTCCAAGAGGCACAGGAAAAGATGTTCAACATCGCTAATTATTAGAGAAATGCAAATCAAAACTGCAGTGAGATATGACATCACACCAGTCAGAAAGTCTATCATCAAAAAATCCACAATGAATAAATGCTGGAGAGGGTGTGGAGAAAAGGGAATTCTCCTACACTGTTGGTGGGAAAGTAAGTTGGTATAGCCACTGTGGAGAACAGTATGGAGGTTCCTTAAAAAACTAAAAACAGAGCTACCCTCTGATCCCACAATCACAGTACTGGGCATATATCCGGAGAAAAACATGGTCTGAAAGGATACATGCACCCCAATGTTCATTGCAACACAGTTTACAATAGCCAAGACATGGAAGCAACCTAAATGTCCATCGACAGGGGCATTGCTAAAGAAGATGTGGTAAATATATACAATGGAATATTACTCAGCCATTAAAAAGAATGAAATAATGCCATTTGCAGCAACATGGGTGGACGTAGAGATTATCATACTGAGTGAAGTAAGTCAGACAAAGACAAGTATTGTATGATATCGCTTATATGTGGGATCTAAAAATAATGTTACATAGGAACATATTTACAAAACAGAAACAGACTCACTTGGACTTAGACTTAGAGAACAAACTTACGGTTACCGGCGGGAAGGTGGGAAGGGATATTTAGGGAGTTTGGGATTAACATGTACACACTGCTATATTGAAAATGGATAACCAACAAGGACTTAATTGCATAGCACAGGGAACTCTGCTCAATATTACCTAACAACCTAAATGGGAAAAGAATTTGAAAAAGAATAGATACAGGTATATGTATAACTGAATCACTTTGCTGTGCACCTGAAACTAACACAACATTGTTAATCACTTATACTCCAATATAAAATAAAAATTAAAAAAAAAAAGAAGAAGAAGCTATAGCCTTTTCTTTTGTCATTCTCCTTTCAACACTTTAGCAGGGACAACCCCAAGTCTGTCACCTCTATGTCTGAAAGTAATAATAGTAATGAATAATATTATTAAAGTAATACAAAAGAAGTAATAATAATAACTTCAATAATAGCTAGACTTTGTTGTGTGCTTCTTGTCGAACACTGTGCTGAAATCACACTTTTTTAAACAAAATCTTCAACTAGATGTGAAATAATGGCTGTTTTTACCTCAAGCTGGTTACTACTCTAAGTCTCTTACTTATATGAAGTCAGTTGAGCTTCACAACCATCCTATTGCTGTGAGTACTGTTATTATCATGTCCAGAAGCAGCCCGCCGAGGTCACACGGTTTTATGAGCGCAGCCCTGGTGTTTGGACACAGGGTGTGTGCTGGGCCCCGCTGGCTCTCCCAGGAGCAGGGGCCTAGGAGTGCTGTGTCACTTGCCCGTCACCCTAGCAAAAGGCAGGGCTGGGCTTCCAATCTCCATCTGGCCGACTCTACAGACTGAGCTCTTGGAAAGAAAAGTGAACAATGTTTACAAATTGGGAGTCACGGTTCTTGGCACATTGTAGACCCTCCTAATATGGTAAACACGTTTCCTGTCTCTAGCCTACTTGTTTTTACCTTTCTCCTAGAGTAGCCAGTGTGAACTGTAGACAAGCAGTTACAGGGGTGTCTTTATCCATTTGGGCGGCTAGCACAAGGTACCATAAACTGGGGGGATTGAACAACAGTTTTTTTTCACAGTTCTGGAGGCAGGAAGTCCAAGCCTAGGGTGCCAGCATGGTCAGCTTCTTGGTGAGGGTTCTCTTCCTGCTTTACAGACAGCCACCTTCTTGCTGCATCCTCACATGGTGAAGAGAATAATCATCTCTCTTTTTAGAAGGGCATTAATCTCATTCATGAGGGCTCCACCCTCATGATCTAAAGACTTCCCAATGGCCCCACCTGCAAATCCCTAATCGGAGATTAAGGTGTCAACATATGAATTTTAGGAGGACACATTCGGTCCATAGCAAGGGGGGAGAGAGTGGGAAATCGGAATGAAACACAAGAAATGGAATTGAAATGCCCGGGCTCCCTAAAGGAGCCAAGGAATGTCAATGTCATGGGCGGAGGAAGGGAGGGATTTGACAGTAAGCCACACTCATTCCTAGAGTGAAGGAGCCAGTGGGGACATTCAAAGCCAGTCCCATCCCCCTGCAGCCCTGGTAAGAAAGGAATGCCTGGGGCAGCCATCATTCTCCCAAAAAGCTGACCTGTGCCCATTTGTCAGGTACGATTGAGAAAAGTGAACAAGAGAGCTGCCATGAGCCCGAGAACAGACTGAAACATGTCTGAGAGCCCCAAGAGGCTTTGGCCCTGAACTTGAGGCTGACTGATCCCAGTAAAAGATAACTTCTTCAGAGGCTCTAAAAGCAGCAGTTTGGGGGAGAGCTTGGCTATGGTTATGGTAGCTGGGAAGAAGCTGTGGCGTGGTGAAACTGCCTAATTGCCTGTCTGTCTCCAAGCAGGTCATAAACTTCGTATTATGTTCCCTTAGCATGTAGTACTAGACTGGCACGGTGAGGGGGCTTAACAATATTTGTTGCGTCAATGAATGAAGGTCTCATGCTAGAATAAGAGAAACAGAGTTTATTCTCTGGCTCCGTAAGTTATTTCAACCCCCACCTTAGAACTGGATATCTTATTTCAAAAGACATTTAACATGGAAGCAATTATCCTATAATAGGAATTATTTATTTATTTTAGGTGTTTTTATGATGCTAGCTCTTGTTTCATTTCTACTGGTGGTTTCAAGTCATTCACTTAGTCGACAATTTCCATTGAGTCCTCACTGAACAGAGAAAGCCAAGAAAGGTAATTATCAACTGTATTAATCTGGTTCAATCCATGAGCTAAACCATAGGTTAATAAAGTTCTCAGGGTCCTAAACGGTCATGTGTAAGTACAGTCAAGGTGATATACCACAGGAGAGGTGAGGTTAGGTCACCGGCTTACTAAGGAGTTTCTCCGGAAAAAGAAACTTATGCAATAGACCCTTGACATTCCCAGGGGAAGGATCCTGAGCGCTTTCTTTGCAAATTCTTAATCCTAGCTCTTTCCTAAAAATTATCCTTATCTGGAGCCAGGATTTCCCATGCATAGCCTGAAATTCTAAATCTATAGCCCATTCAACTCTGACACCTGATCTCTCACCTGGTAGCCGTTTTTCCAGAGAATTTCTCCAGAAGCCTCCTGAGGAGCTTCCTTCACTGCTCTCCACATTATTTGAATATGGGCCTCAGCACAATTCCAAAATATTGACTGCCTTGATTTGGAGTTGCTCATAAGTAGCTGGGATGGCTGTTGTCAACTTTGTGAATGCCAGTGATCTGCTGGGTCTGTTAAAGTCCCACCTAATTCAATACGAGTCAGAAACGTGACCTGTCAGCTGATACAGCAGGAAACCAGAACCTACAGACCTTCTGCTCTCAGGATTTGCCTCTGGGAGGAAAGATAGAGCCATTTCCAGGGATGGCTGTGAACTATCAGTGCTTTCAAAGACTCTGGGGCCCCCAGATTCCTCCATCCCCAGCTCACCTAAAACACCAATGGCCCCGATCACTCAGTGGGAGGAGTTTGCATTAACTGAGTTATGACATATTGTGCCTTCCCCCTGCCTCAGCTCCCACCGCCTCTGTCCTGCTCTCCAGCCACGTTGCTAATCTGTGAGCACCTTAAGGCTGCCCCCACCGCAGGTATTTGCATGTGTTGCCCCTCTGCCTAGAATGATGCTCTCACTCCCTTGTCCACAAGGCGCACTCGAAGACCACACTCCCAAGAGGCCACCCTCTCTGACATAGCAGTCCTGTCACTCTCTAACCCCTTACTCTGCTTTATTTGTTCTCCTAGCCCTTATGACTGCTTGACTTGTTATGTGTCTCTTTATAATGGGAATATAAGATCCAGGAGAACTGAAACTTTGCCTTTTTCACTGTTGTGCCCCAATTCCACAAACAGTGCCTGGTACATGGTAAGTGCTTAGTAAACATGTGCTGAATGAATGAATGAATGAAGAAGTGAGTGAGTGAACGGGCCCTGAAATATATAGGCACCATGTGAATCTTTTGAGAAGAGGCTCTCTGAGAGATGGGACAAAGAAAAGATGCTCTCTGAGGTCTACAGGCCTGGACGTAGCTCTGTGTTGGGTAGAGGGGCCTGAACATTTAGGGCACGAGGCTACTGGATGCCAGGATCCTAGAAAAATCCAGAAACCCGGCCACACAAATGTTGCATTTTCATAGAGTGGCACCTCCAACATGTTACCCATGTCCAACAGGGCTCAGTTCTGCCCTTCCTCTGTCCTCCCTGAAATTGCTTATCCCCCTAACACCCACCACTTGCTGAGGAACCGTGAGAAGGGTCTCATTATTACCCTGTAATCACTGCAGGTCAATGACAAGGAGCTTGTGAGGCATTTCAGTTTGAGAGGCTGGTGAGCAGAGCGGCATGGGCAAGGGCTGTTCCTCACCAGGATCTGTTCAACTCAGATCTGCGTCCATTCCACTTATCTCGGTAGCCAATTCCTAGCATCTGTTTGTGGTTTCCTATTTAAAGTGATGAAAGGTAACACAAACATTGGGGGGAAAAGCAACTTCAAAACCCATATATGGGGCTTCCCTGGTGGCGCAGTAGTTGAGAGTCTGCCTGCCAATGCAGGGGACACGGGTCCGGGCCCTGGTCCGGGAAGGTCCCACTGCCGTGGAGCAACTGAGCCTATGCGCCACGGCTACTGAGCCTGCGCTCTAGAGCCCGCGAGCCACAGCTACTGAGCCTGCGTGCTGCAACTACTGAAGCCCGCACGCCTAGAGCCCATGCTCTGCAACAAGAGAAGCCACTGCAATGAGAGGCCCGCGCACCACAACGAAGAGTAGCCCCCCGATCGCCACAACTAGAGAAAGCCCACGTGCAGCAACGAAGACCCAATGCAGCCAAAAATAAAATAAAGTAATAAATAAATTTATTTAAAAAAAAACAAAAAAAACACAAACCCATATATGGTCACCATCTAATGACAGAAATATCATGGTGAAGTTATTTCTAAATATCTGGAAAGGAATCCTTACTCACACGGAAACTGAATTGGTGTAATGGTTAATCTCTAGGAATAATTCATTGTGGCCAGGTAGTCAGACAAATCCATAACTGATGCTTTTTATAAATCTTAGAGGAGTCCCAAGACCCGAACTCCAACCTCTACAAGTTACGTTTAAATACAGGTTCTAATGTTCATCTTACAACTTTGGGTCCTAAGTAATAGTGATAATAGGTAATATTTAGTTAGCACAAATTATGTTTGCCCGATCTGAACTTGTTATGTGCAAACTCTCTCAGAGGTGCAATGTGGCTAAGAGCTCATTTTGCCTAAACTGGCAAGTGGAGAGCCATCGAAACCTGATTTGTTGAAAGACTACTAAACAAGTTGGTGTAGGAGTCTGAATAAGGGCGGGGTCCTCTGGCTCTTGACTGATTGTGAAATCTTTACCTTGCCTTTGTAACACTGTAACAAGGAGAAATACCCCAAGGAGTGGAATTTGCAAATGGGTATGTGTGACCTTTTGTGCAAACATGAGGTAGATCAGGAGCAAAAACAAACAAAAAACAAAGATAAGTTTTCTACCGGTAAGAATAATTGGCAGTTTCTTACAAAACTAAATATAGTCTCACCATACAATCCAGCGATTGCACTCTTTGGTATTTACTCAGATGAGCTGAAAACTTACATCCACACCAAAACCTGCACACAAATGTTTATAGTAGTTTTATTGATAATTGCAGAAAAACTTGGAAGCATCCAAGATGTCCTTCAGCACGTGAGTGGATAAATAAAGGTGGTACACCATACAATGGAATATTATTCAGCAACAGAAGGAAATGAGCTATAAAACCACTAAAAGCGGAGGGAACTTATTAAAGGCATATGATTGCGTGAAAGAAGTCATTTGGAAAAGACAAGACTATGGAAGCTTCTTTGACAACTTCCTCTAGTTTTTCCCTCTGTACATTAACTCCTGTATTTGGATATCAGAACTCATGGACCGGACCTCCAAGTTTTGTGACTTTTCTTCTTCCAATTTTCTCTCCCTTTATCACTATGCTTTACCTTCTGAAATTTTTTCTCATCTTTATCTTGTAAACCTGCTTCTATTGTCTTTTTCTTTTCTCCTGTCAAACTTCTAATTTTAACAGCTCATTTCTGTCCCCTTAGCTTTTTCAAGTGTACATAGCTTCCTTTTCTGCTCCTCACCATTGTCTTCTTTTTGTTTCACAGGTGCACTTATTTCATCTCTCAGAAAATACTAAAACCCAGACCCATATTGAGAAAGCAAGCTTCATGTAATAATCTTTATGTTTAAAATTGACATTGCAATCTAGTGTTTCTGTTGTGTTCTATTTTGTTCCCCTTTAAAAAATATGCTGCTGGCAACCCACAAAGTTGTTTCTATGACCCACGAATCGCTCATGTCCTGCAGTTGGAAAGAAATATTCTATAAATCATGTTGAGGCTTTTGATCTTTCAATGGTGGAGACACAATCACATTTGCTTTCTGGGCAGAAATGGGCAGACTGGAGTGGCCCAGAATGAATGAAGAAAAACATGTATAAAGATCCAGATGAGAGATGGTAGCTTGGAGTGGGGTGGTGGTTGAGACAGAAGCAGAGTGCCTACTAGGGTGCCTTCACTCACATCTTCTTATTTAATCTTATTTCCTCAGTGTGCCACGTGGGGAACTGGACCAGAGCGTTCAAGATGCTTGTCCAAGATGGCATAATCAGTGAGTCCTGAGCCAGATTTGAGCCAGGCCCGTCTGCTTCCTAAGCCTGGCCTTTCCTCTAATCAAAGCAAATCCGTGATGTGAGCCTCTAAAATAGGAGAGAAATTGTCAGAAGAGCACATTTTGGAGCTTAAGAACCAATTCCTTGGAGGCTTCAATACCTGAAAAGGTTGACTATGTTTGGCCCCTGAAATGAAACCTAAATTTATTTCTTAATTAAAAAAAAAACAAGACACATACAGTGTGATGTCACAGTAACAACTAGACTTGGAGTCCCCTTTGATCTGGAGTTGATGACCCTGGTCACGTGGTACTTGTCCCTCAGGCAGGTCACCCTTGTCCTTGTACACCTCTGCCATGTCCTCCATGGGAGGCTGTGAGGATTATGGTTTTCATGGGATTTTTTAATATTTATATTACTATCTAGGATTATACATGTTCCCCAATGTCGATTCATGTTGTCAACTCTAAACACAATTAAACAAGTAGAAATCAATCCCTCTCTTTCTCATGTTCTTTATACATGCTCTATTATGCTACTTGTCATGTAAGGGTATTAATCATTCCTCTGTCTGTCTTCTCTACTAGATCATGTACTCCCGGAGACAGGGTGGTCCCTTCTTAGTCTCTGGGTGCCATTGGCTACCACAGAGTCTGCAGTAATAGATGTCAGATTTGATAATTATGTTGTGTTTGAAAAAATGCAGAATATAGAAATAAATTCTCAGTTTTTATGACTAAAGCATTTATATGATTTTCATTCACTGTTTTTCAAACTTTCTTGATCCCTGCCCCCCCCCCCTTTGATAAGCAAAACTATCTCTGCCACTACTCCCCCACCCCCTTCGGCAAATTCTGGTTTTTCCCCAGACCCTGTCAGTGACCAACACGCACATAACACAGAACATTTGCACATCCCACAGCCAGGGCGATTTTGTCTACTTTAGTTCCTTTTAGTCTATAGTACAAACAAGAGAGCTTTTTTTTGTTTGCCTGCTTTCCAAAGATAAGTTATATGATGATATTGAGTTTACTTTTGCAAATTACAAACGTCCTCACCCCAAGATTTTAGAACACAGTATCTCATGGGAGTACCTTGATCTAATTCAAGTTTTTACTGACAGCTCATTCTAGGGGAAGCCTGTCTTTCACAGCATCTTCATGAGTGAAAATTCACTGTCTCTATTATTTGATCACCTCTGGTCCCTTTTCTTTGCCACTGACTCTCTTCTCCTGGGGACGAGGTTTCAAACCAGATCCTCTCAGGCCTCTGCACTCACACCCATGCCAATCCAACATCTGTCGGTAGCTGTCAGCAAAGACCTGAAGGGGAAGAATAATGGCTGATGTGGAATAAAATGACATTCTACTTGGATTTCAGTGGTTTGGTTAATTCTGTTCCAAGCTGTTTGAAGACATGAGTCAAAGTAGACCCGTCTCCAGCCCTGCAGTCCTCACCACCTCATCTCTCATACCCAGTATTTCATCCCTTCATCCCCGCCAATCCATTCTGCAGCTGCAGTAACTTCCTAAAATAAATGTGATGACATCATCTTACTCTTACAGTCCGTCAATCGCTCCCCATTTGCCTTAGGATGAAACCCTGCTCCCTACCTGAGCCCCAAAACCACTGAGATCTGATCCCTCCCTCTTGGGCCTCACCTGGGCCTGTGCCACCTGGCCGTCTATGCTCTGAGCAGTGCTATTCAACTTCTTGCACTTTCTACCACAGACAGTGCTCTCTCTTGTCCCTGAGACTGCATCATAAAATACTTCCCTTGGCCTGGAATTCTCACCTTGTATTCCCATCTCTTCATGTCTTTCATTGAGCTTTTTTTTTTTTTTTTTAAACACAATCCAGCTAAACATTAGTTCCTCAAGTCATCCATCTTCCTAACAAGTGTGTCCTCACTCACCCCTTGCCCTCCTCCTGCCCTACATGACATGAAGGGCCCTTTCTGATTGTGCCTTTTTTTTTTTTGCAGCTTGTGGCATCTTAGTTCCCTGACCAAGGATCGAACCCAGTCCCCCTACAGTGGAAGCACGGAGTCCTAATCACTGGACCACCAGGGAATTCCCTGATTGTGCTTATCAATCCCAGTATTTCCCCTGTATCTAATTGCTACCTTCCCCCTCAGACATAAACATAGTGCCTGCTATGCAGTAAGTATTCAACACAGTGAGTAAATAAATGAATAAAAGAAAGGGAAAAAAACCCTTCCATGAAATTTCATTTGGAGTCTCATGGCTCTAGTTCATTCATTCATTTTCTACATGTTTTTAAAACATCTACCATGAGCACTGGCTAGATGCCGAGTATTCAGGGAGGAACGAGGTTAGACTTGGTCCCTGCTCTCATGCCAGCACCTCGCAGGGCTCCATGGGTAACCAGAAAAGAAAGCAGAAGTTAACTGATGCTCTGCCTTAGACAGGGAAGGGCAACGCTGGGGAACCTTCACGCCACGAGTGAGTTCTGTAACGGAGACTTCATGCTGAGTCACCTCTAGCCCAGGGCAAGACAGATACAGAATTTGTACCACAGAACTTGAAGTAGTAGGGAAGACAGACAGACAGACAGACAGACAGACAAGGAGTTCTGATACAGTGTGAGAAGTGCTCCTTAAGAGAGCTATGTGCTATGAGGGCAGAGAAGGTTCGATGAAGCTAATCTGGGGAGAAGTAGCTCTGGAAAGACAGTAGCAATGGGGTAAAATCATACTTAATGATGAGATATGTTGAAACTGTGGCTTGTAAACTGGAATAATGATTAAATTTCTAGGTCCCTGAAGCTACTTCTTTGTCACTCCTCTCTGTTGATTGTCAAACGCTTGTATGAAATTGACGGGTAAGGAGGAAATTAACCCCATTTGGATTATGAGGAGAGGCAAGGAGGCTGAGGAGTAGCTCCTATTTGGGTGAGGATGTCTGACTTATTTTCCTAATCATGACTAAACGTAAGAAAGCATACCAGGCTCAACCCTCAAGTGAGAAGCAGAAGGCCTCAGAGTCAAAAGTGGTGGTTGACACCCAAGCCAACAGGAGGCTGAGTCACGCTCTCCTGAAACTGTGGACAGAACTCTCTTCTTTCTAGCAAAGCTAAACCTTGGATGGTGTCTAGAAGTAACGCTAGACAACCGCAGTCCTCATAGAAGGAGCCATGTGTCCACAGGCACACTCTCACCCCATGAGCTTGCACTAAAACAGACACATGGTCCATAGAACTCCTGAGCACTTCCGGATTGCTCAGCTTTGGGATATTGGTCCAGATGTTAGGGGACAACTGCAGACAGGAGTAACTTTGAGTCTCCTCATGCAGAGAAACATTTAAAATAACTTTTCTGAAACTGTTTTTTTTCGGCTTTCCTTATCTGCAGGGAGAAGAGTGTAGTGGTTATGAGCTGGGCCCTGGAGTTCGACTGTCTGGGTGCAAATGCTGTGTGATCCTGGGCGCATTGTGGAACCTCCCTATGCCTCGGTTTTCTCATCTACAAAATGAGGATAAGGATAGAACCTACCTCCTAGAGTTCTTTTAATTATGACAACATGCATTAATATACCATGTTTCATTGATTCTAAGACATGCATTTTTCACATTTTAACATGTCTGAAATTGAGGTGCAACTTACAGTCAATAGCATAGCATAGTTTAGTTGCCTCAGTGATATGAAAAATAATGGTGTAGCTTATAATCAGTGGCATCTTAGATGTGATGAAATTCAGGATACAAAGAGCTTAGAACAATACATAGCACATAAACTGTACTAAATGAATAGTTAATAGATGATATAGATATAAAATGTATATAGCTCTTCTAACTTCACCAGAGCCAACCTATATATCTCATTTTTAAACGAATATCCAAGATAGCAATGGCAAATGATAACATGACTGACCCATTTCCCAGGAAAGAGAGAAGCTGCTCTTCATACTTGGCCTGGAGTTGGTGGAAGCATCTGGTACCCATCCCTTTATCTTAGCCAAGATCTCAGAAAGGTGAGAGAACTGAGAGCCACTGAGATGTGGATACCTTGGACAAGTAAAAATTTGATGCCTCTTTAGATCAACATTCTTTTCCTAATCATTTATTAGAGCGACTGGTACTCTGAGACCCAGCAGAGAAGTAGGATCTTAAAGTCACTGAGTATTTGAGGCCCTTGTCTTTGCTTTATTAATCTGCTCCACATGGACCCAGGGCCCAACAATGAGGGCATCTGTTACAGATCTAATATTAGCAACAAACACAAGTCACGTCCTCTTGCATAAAGAAAATAATGAGGGAGAAACATTCGGTCACTAGCAGAGACGTGGCCCCATTAAACAAGGGGCTGTGTCTAACGCTGGGGCTGTCTGTCATTCAGGGAGGGCACAAAAGAGGGGAGGGAGAAGATCGGAGAGTGTAAACCGTCCTTTCTTTCCTTCCGTTCTGCTGTCCTAGGGAAATACGACTGCCCTGCACAAGTCCTACCATATCTGGCCCCAGGTCAGGCAGAGAGGTCCCCTGTCCCCCTAGGAGGACATCCAGAGGTCTTAGGTGGTGAGTGTCAGCAACAGCCATGCTTAGGCCTCTGGAAGGTGTGCCTTCAGCAGAGGGGCTACCAAACTAACAAGTCATTGGATTAAAAACCCTTGGCCATGTGGCTTAGGGGATGCCAGGTGTCTCCCCTTTTCTAGCAGCTCCAAAGGTCCAGCGAGATCATTTGGATTAGTCTCCATGGCTTGTGGAATCTCTGCAATCCCAATGGGCTGTTTAGAACAAGGGGCAAGTCTGAGCTGAGGAAATGTTTTATTTGCCTATCAGAACTTGGAAGTTTTTTGTTAACTAGCTGTCAACATTTACATTTTTTTTTCCCATAAAACCCCAAGTTGTTTGCTTCTCTGGAAAATTCAGAAAATGACAACCCCATGACCCTCATTCCCACAAAACAATAGTAGCCTGGCCCCCAGGAGAGTCCTTGGCCTTAAGATGGGGCATGAGCCATCCTCCTCACAGCAACAGTCACTTAGATAACCAGCCTGAGCTGGGTGGGAAAGGGAATTTTCTACCAGGGCTCAAGGGTCTCGCAGGAAAGGTCAGCAGGCTCTGGGTGCTGTGAGCAGTGGGCAGGAGTGGATGAAGGAAGGAGATGAACCCCATTTCAAGGAAATACAAACTCCCAGCGCCCAAAAGCCAAGCCCCAGGTACACGGGCCTGACAGAGAGACTGCCAGCCAGCCCAGCCTGGACACTGTGACCCACAACCAGAGAAACAAACATTGGCCAAGAAGCCTGCACAGAGCCTTGTCATGTGTCCACAGTTGGAATGAAGACGGGGAATGGCAGGGGCGGGAGAGAAGAATGTGTTCTCTCCATGTCCCTCCATCCTTCCACTGGGCCTGACGAGAAAAAATACAAACCCTCTCACTGGCACTTGCTGAAGAAACTAAGCTCCCATCCATCCCTGCAGACTAACTCTCCATGGACCAGAAGATAGATGGGTGGGCGTCAACCATGACTGCACAACAGTTTTGGCATTTGTACTGCAGCCAATGGAGCTGCAATTTTGAGGTGGTGAGAGGTTGGGGGGAGGGTCTACACAGCAGTGTGTTTCAAATGTGATTCCAGTGGGTTGAGGACCAGCGCACTGGAGCGGTGCCTCTCCACCTTGAACATGCCCCTGACTCACCTGGGATCTAGTTTCAAATGCAGATTCTGAGTCGTAGGTCTGCGGCCGAAGTCTGAGCTCCTGAACTTCACCAAAGTCAAAGGCGATGTCCGTGCTGTGGATCTTGTCCGCGCTTTGGGTGATAAGAAGCTACAGCCTTTTCCAAGAGGCACAGGAAAAGATGTTCAACATCGCTAATTATTAGAGAAATGCAAATCAAAACTGCAGTGAGATATGACATCACACCAGTCAGAAAGTCTATCATCAAAAAATCCACAATGAATAAATGCTGGAGAGGGTGTGGAGAAAAGGGAATTCTCCTACACTGTTGGTGGGAAAGTAAATTGGTATAGCCACTGTGGAGAACAGTATGGAGGTTCCTTAAAAAACTAAAAACAGAGCTACCCTCTGATCCCACAATCACAGTACTGGGCATATATCCGGAGAAAAACATGGTCTGAAAGGATACATGCACCCCAATGTTCATTGCAACACAGTTTACAATAGCCAAGACATGGAAGCAACCTAAATGTCCATCGACAGGGGCATTGCTAAAGAAGATGTGGTAAATATATACAATGGAATATTACTCAGCCATTAAAAAGAATGAAATAATGCCATTTGCAGCAACATGGGTGGACGTAGAGATTATCATACTGAGTGAAGTAAGTCAGACAAAGACAAGTATTGTATGATATCGCTTATATGTGGGATCTAAAAATAATGTTACATAGGAACATATTTACAAAACAGAAACAGACTCACTTGGACTTAGACTTAGAGAACAAACTTACGGTTACCGGCGGGAAGGTGGGAAGGGATATTTAGGGAGTTTGGGATTAACATGTACACACTGCTATATTGAAAATGGATAACCAACAAGGACTTAATTGCATAGCACAGGGAACTCTGCTCAATATTACCTAACAACCTAAATGGGAAAAGAATTTGAAAAAGAATAGATACAGGTATATGTATAACTGAATCACTTTGCTGTGCACCTGAAACTAACACAACATTGTTAATCACTTATACTCCAATATAAAATAAAAATTAAAAAAAAAAAGAAGAAGAAGCTATAGCCTTTTCTTTTGTCATTCTCCTTTCAACACTTTAGCAGGGACAACCCCAAGTCTGTCACCTCTATGTCTGAAAGTAATAATAGTAATGAATAATATTATTAAAGTAATACAAAAGAAGTAATAATAATAACTTCAATAATAGCTAGACTTTGTTGTGTGCTTCTTGTCGAACACTGTGCTGAAATCACACTTTTTTAAACAAAATCTTCAACTAGATGTGAAATAATGGCTGTTTTTACCTCAAGCTGGTTACTACTCTAAGTCTCTTACTTATATGAAGTCAGTTGAGCTTCACAACCATCCTATTGCTGTGAGTACTGTTATTATCATGTCCAGAAGCAGCCCGCCGAGGTCACACGGTTTTATGAGCGCAGCCCTGGTGTTTGGACACAGGGTGTGTGCTGGGCCCCGCTGGCTCTCCCAGGAGCAGGGGCCTAGGAGTGCTGTGTCACTTGCCCGTCACCCTAGCAAAAGGCAGGGCTGGGCTTCCAATCTCCATCTGGCCGACTCTACAGACTGAGCTCTTGGAAAGAAAAGTGAACAATGTTTACAAATTGGGAGTCACGGTTCTTGGCACATTGTAGACCCTCCTAATATGGTAAACACGTTTCCTGTCTCTAGCCTACTTGTTTTTACCTTTCTCCTAGAGTAGCCAGTGTGAACTGTAGACAAGCAGTTACAGGGGTGTCTTTATCCATTTGGGCTGCTAGCACAAGGTACCATAAACTGGGGGGATTGAACAACAGTTTTTTTTCACAGTTCTGGAGGCAGGAAGTCCAAGCCTAGGGTGCCAGCATGGTCAGCTTCTTGGTGAGGGTTCTCTTCCTGCTTTACAGACAGCCACCTTCTTGCTGCATCCTCACATGGTGAAGAGAATAATCATCTCTCTTTTTAGAAGGGCATTAATCTCATTCATGAGGGCTCCACCCTCATGATCTAAAGACTTCCCAATGGCCCCACCTGCAAATCCCTAATCGGAGATTAAGGTGTCAACATATGAATTTTAGGAGGACACATTCGGTCCATAGCAAGGGGGGAGAGAGTGGGAAATCGGAATGAAACACAAGAAATGGAATTGAAATGCCCGGGCTCCCTAAAGGAGCCAAGGAATGTCAATGTCATGGGCGGAGGAAGGGAGGGATTTGACAGTAAGCCACACTCATTCCTAGAGTGAAGGAGCCAGTGGGGACATTCAAAGCCAGTCCCATCCCCCTGCAGCCCTGGTAAGAAAGGAATGCCTGGGGCAGCCATCATTCTCCCAAAAAGCTGACCTGTGCCCATTTGTCAGGTACGATTGAGAAAAGTGAACAAGAGAGCTGCCATGAGCCCGAGAACAGACTGAAACATGTCTGAGAGCCCCAAGAGGCTTTGGCCCTGAACTTGAGGCTGACTGATCCCAGTAAAAGATAACTTCTTCAGAGGCTCTAAAAGCAGCAGTTTGGGGGAGAGCTTGGCTATGGTTATGGTAGCTGGGAAGAAGCTGTGGCGTGGTGAAACTGCCTAATTGCCTGTCTGTCTCCAAGCAGGTCATAAACTTCGTATTATGTTCCCTTAGCATGTAGTACTAGACTGGCACGGTGAGGGGGCTTAACAATATTTGTTGCGTCAATGAATGAAGGTCTCATGCTAGAATAAGAGAAACAGAGTTTATTCTCTGGCTCCGTAAGTTATTTCAACCCCCACCTTAGAACTGGATATCTTATTTCAAAAGACATTTAACATGGAAGCAATTATCCTATAATAGGAATTATTTATTTATTTTAGGTGTTTTTATGATGCTAGCTCTTGTTTCATTTCTACTGGTGGTTTCAAGTCATTCACTTAGTCGACAATTTCCATTGAGTCCTCACTGAACAGAGAAAGCCAAGAAAGGTAATTATCAACTGTATTAATCTGGTTCAATCCATGAGCTAAACCATAGGTTAATAAAGTTCTCAGGGTCCTAAACGGTCATGTGTAAGTACAGTCAAGGTGATATACCACAGGAGAGGTGAGGTTAGGTCACCGGCTTACTAAGGAGTTTCTCCGGAAAAAGAAACTTATGCAATAGACCCTTGACATTCCCAGGGGAAGGATCCTGAGCGCTTTCTTTGCAAATTCTTAATCCTAGCTCTTTCCTAAAAATTATCCTTATCTGGAGCCAGGATTTCCCATGCATAGCCTGAAATTCTAAATCTATAGCCCATTCAACTCTGACACCTGATCTCTCACCTGGTAGCCGTTTTTCCAGAGAATTTCTCCAGAAGCCTCCTGAGGAGCTTCCTTCACTGCTCTCCACATTATTTGAATATGGGCCTCAGCACAATTCCAAAATATTGACTGCCTTGATTTGGAGTTGCTCATAAGTAGCTGGGATGGCTGTTGTCAACTTAGTGAATGCCAGTGATCTGCTGGGTCTGTTAAAGTCCCACCTAATTCAATACGAGTCAGAAACGTGACCTGTCAGCTGATACAGCAGGAAACCAGAACCTACAGACCTTCTGCTCTCAGGATTTGCCTCTGGGAGGAAAGATAGAGCCATTTCCAGGGATGGCTGTGAACTATCAGTGCTTTCAAAGACTCTGGGGCCCCCAGATTCCTCCATCCCCAGCTCACCTAAAACACCAATGGCCCCGATCACTCAGTGGGAGGAGTTTGCATTAACTGAGTTATGACATATTGTGCCTTCCCCCTGCCTCAGCTCCCACCGCCTCTGTCCTGCTCTCCAGCCACGTTGCTAATCTGTGAGCACCTTAAGGCTGCCCCCACCGCAGGTATTTGCATGTGTTGCCCCTCTGCCTAGAATGATGCTCTCACTCCCTTGTCCACAAGGCGCACTCGAAGACCACACTCCCAAGAGGCCACCCTCTCTGACATAGCAGTCCTGTCACTCTCTAACCCCTTACTCTGCTTTATTTGTTCTCCTAGCCCTTATGACTGCTTGACTTGTTATGTGTCTCTTTATAATGGGAATATAAGATCCAGGAGAACTGAAACTTTGCCTTTTTCACTGTTGTGCCCCAATTCCACAAACAGTGCCTGGTACATGGTAAGTGCTTAGTAAACATGTGCTGAATGAATGAATGAATGAAGAAGTGAGTGAGTGAACGGGCCCTGAAATATATAGGCACCATGTGAATCTTTTGAGAAGAGGCTCTCTGAGAGATGGGACAAAGAAAAGATGCTCTCTGAGGTCTACAGGCCTGGACGTAGCTCTGTGTTGGGTAGAGGGGCCTGAACATTTAGGGCACGAGGCTACTGGATGCCAGGATCCTAGAAAAATCCAGAAACCCGGCCACACAAATGTTGCATTTTCATAGAGTGGCACCTCCAACATGTTACCCATGTCCAACAGGGCTCAGTTCTGCCCTTCCTCTGTCCTCCCTGAAATTGCTTATCCCCCTAACACCCACCACTTGCTGAGGAACCGTGAGAAGGGTCTCATTATTACCCTGTAATCACTGCAGGTCAATGACAAGGAGCTTGTGAGGCATTTCAGTTTGAGAGGCTGGTGAGCAGAGCGGCATGGGCAAGGGCTGTTCCTCACCAGGATCTGTTCAACTCAGATCTGCGTCCATTCCACTTATCTCGGTAGCCAATTCCTAGCATCTGTTTGTGGTTTCCTATTTAAAGTGATGAAAGGTAACACAAACATTGAGGGGAAAAGCAACTTCAAAACCCATATATGGGGCTTCCCTGGTGGCGCAGTACTTGAGAGTCTGCCTGCCAATGCAGGGGACACGGGTTCGGGCCCTGGTCCGGGAAGGTCCCACTGCCGTGGAGCAACTGAGCCTATGCGCCACGGCTACTGAGCCTGCGCTCTAGAGCCCGCGAGCCACAGCTACTGAGCCTGCGTGCTGCAACTACTGAAGCCCGCACGCCTAGAGCCCATGCTCTGCAACAAGAGAAGCCACTGCAATGAGAGGCCCGCGCACCACAACGAAGAGTAGCCCCCCGATCGCCACAACTAGAGAAAGCCCACGTGCAGCAACGAAGACCCAATGCAGCCAAAAATAAAATAAAGTAATAAATAAATTTATTTAAAAAAAACAAACAAAACACAAACCCATATATGGTCACCATCTAATGACAGAAATATCATGGTGAAGTTATTTCTAAATATCTGGAAAGGAATCCTTACTCACACGGAAACTGAATTGGTGTAATGGTTAATCTCTAGGAATAATTCATTGTGGCCAGGTAGTCAGACAAATCCATAACTGATGCTTTTTATAAATCTTAGAGGAGTCCCAAGACCCGAACTCCAACCTCTACAAGTTACGTTTAAATACAGGTTCTAATGTTCATCTTACAACTTTGGGTCCTAAGTAATAGTGATAATAGGTAATATTTAGTTAGCACAAATTATGTTTGCCCGATCTGAACTTGTTATGTGCAAACTCTCTCAGAGGTGCAATGTGGCTAAGAGCTCATTTTGCCTAAACTGGCAAGTGGAGAGCCATCGAAACCTGATTTGTTGAAAGACTACTAAACAAGTTGGTGTAGGAGTCTGAATAAGGGCGGGGTCCTCTGGCTCTTGACTGATTGTGAAATCTTTACCTTGCCTTTGTAACACTGTAACAAGGAGAAATACCCCAAGGAGTGGAATTTGCAAATGGGTATGTGTGACCTTTTGTGCAAACATGAGGTAGATCAGGAGCAAAAACAAACAAAAAACAAAGATAAGTTTTCTACCGGTAAGAATAATTGGCAGTTTCTTACAAAACTAAATATAGTCTCACCATACAATCCAGCGATTGCACTCTTTGGTATTTACTCAGATGAGCTGAAAACTTACATCCACACCAAAACCTGCACACAAATGTTTATAGTAGTTTTATTGATAATTGCAGAAAAACTTGGAAGCATCCAAGATGTCCTTCAGCACGTGAGTGGATAAATAAAGGTGGTACACCATACAATGGAATATTATTCAGCAACAGAAGGAAATGAGCTATAAAACCACTAAAAGCGGAGGGAACTTATTAAAGGCATATGATTGCGTGAAAGAAGTCATTTGGAAAAGACAAGACTATGGAAGCTTCTTTGACAACTTCCTCTAGTTTTTCCCTCTGTACATTAACTCCTGTATTTGGATATCAGAACTCATGGACCGGACCTCCAAGTTTTGTGACTTTTCTTCTTCCAATTTTCTCTCCCTTTATCACTATGCTTTACCTTCTGAAATTTTTTCTCATCTTTATCTTGTACACCTGCTTCTATTGTCTTTTTCATTTCTCCTATCAAACTTCTAATTTTAACAGCTCATTTCTGTCCCCTTAGCTTTTTCAAGTGTACATAGCTTCCTTTTCTGCTCCTCACCATTGTCTTCTTTTTGTTTCACAGGTGCACTTATTTCATCTCTCAGAAAATACTAAAACCCAGACCCATATTGAGAAAGCAAGCTTCATGTAATAATCTTTATGTTTAAAATTGACATTGCAATCTAGTGTTTCTGTTGTGTTCTATTTTGTTCCCCTTTAAAAAATATGCTGCTGGCAACCCACAAAGTTGTTTCTATGACCCACGAATCGCTCATGTCCTGCAGTTGGAAAGAAATATTCTATAAATCATGTTGAGGCTTTTGATCTTTCAATGGTGGAGACACAATCACATTTGCTTTCTGGGCAGAAATGGGCAGACTGGAGTGGCCCAGAATGAATGAAGAAAAACATGTATAAAGATCCAGATGAGAGATGGTAGCTTGGAGTGGGGTGGTGGTTGAGACAGAAGCAGAGTGCCTACTAGGGTGCCTTCACTCACATCTTCTTATTTAATCTTATTTCCTCAGTGTGCCACGTGGGGAACTGGACCAGAGCGTTCAAGATGCTTGTCCAAGATGGCATAATCAGTGAGTCCTGAGCCAGATTTGAGCCAGGCCCGTCTGCTTCCTAAGCCTGGCCTTTCCTCTAATCAAAGCAAATCCGTGATGTGAGCCTCTAAAATAGGAGAGAAATTGTCAGAAGAGCACATTTTGGAGCTTAAGAACCAATTCCTTGGAGGCTTCAATACCTGAAAAGGTTGACTATGTTTGGCCCCTGAAATGAAACCTAAATTTATTTCTTAATTAAAAAAAAAACAAGACACATACAGTGTGATGTCACAGTAACAACTAGACTTGGAGTCCCCTTTGATCTGGAGTTGATGACCCTGGTCACGTGGTACTTGTCCCTCAGGCAGGTCACCCTTGCCCTTGTACACCTCTGCCATGTCCTCCATGGGAGGCTGTGAGGATTATGGTTTTCATGGGATTTTTTAATATTTATATTACTATCTAGGATTATACATGTTCCCCAATGTCGATTCATGTTGTCAACTCTAAACACAATTAAACAAGTAGAAATCAATCCCTCTCTTTCTCATGTTCTTTATACATGCTCTATTATGCTACTTGTCATGTAAGGGTATTAATCATTCCTCTGTCTGTCTTCTCTACTAGATCATGTACTCCCGGAGACAGGGTGGTCCCTTCTTAGTCTCTGGGTGCCATTGGCTACCACAGAGTCTGCAGTAATAGATGTCAGATTTGATAATTATGTTGTGTTTGAAAAAATGCAGAATATAGAAATAAATTCTCAGTTTTTATGACTAAAGCATTTATATGATTTTCATACACTGTTTTTCAAACTTTCTTGATCCCTGCCCCCCCCCTTTGATAAGCAAAACTATCTCTGCCACTACTCCCCCACCCCCTTCGGCAAATTCTGGTTTTTCCCCAGACCCTGTCAGTGACCAACACGCACATAACACAGAACATTTGCACATCCCACAGCCAGGGTGATTTTGTCTACTTTAGTTCCTTTTAGTCTATAGTACAAACAAGAGAGCTTTTTTTTGTTTGCCTGCTTTCCAAAGATAAGTTATATGATGATATTGAGTTTACTTTTGCAAATTACAAACGTCCTCACCCCAAGATTTTAGAACACAGTATCTCATGGGAGTACCTTGATCTAATTAAAGTTTTTACTGACAGCTCATTCTAGGGGAAGCCTGTCTTTCACAGCATCTTCATGAGTGAAAATTCACTGTCTCTATTATTTGATCACCTCTGGTCCCTTTTCTTTGCCACTGACTCTCTTCTCCTGGGGACGAGGTTTCAAACCAGATCCTCTCAGGCCTCTGCACTCACACCCATGCCAATCCAACATCTGTCGGTAGCTGTCAGCAAAGACCTGAAGGGGAAGAAAAATGGCTGATGTGGAATAAAATGACATTCTACTTGGATTTCAGTGGTTTGGTTAATTCTGTTCCAAGCTGTTTGAAGACATGAGTCAAAGTAGACCCGTCTCCAGCCCTGCAGTCCTCACCACCTCATCTCTCATACCCAGTATTTCATCCCTTCATCCCCGCCAATCCATTCTGCAGCTGCAGTAACTTCCTAAAATAAATGTGATGACATCATCTTACTCTTACAGTCCGTCAATCGCTCCCCATTTGCCTTAGGATGAAACCCTGCTCCCTACCTGAGCCCCAAAACCACTGAGATCTGATCCCTCCCTCTTGGGCCTCACCTGGGCCTGTGCCACCTGGCCGTCTATGCTCTGAGCAGTGCTATTCAACTTCTTGCACTTTCTACCACAGACAGTGCTCTCTCTTGTCCCTGAGACTGCATCATAAAATACTTCCCTTGGCCTGGAATTCTCACCTTGTATTCCCATCTCTTCATGTCTTTCATTGAGCTTTTTTTTTTTTTTTTTTAAACACAATCCAGCTAAACATTAGTTCCTCAAGTCATCCATCTTCCTAACAAGTGTGTCCTCACTCACCCCTTGCCCTCCTCCTGCCCTACATGACATGAAGGGCCCTTTCTGATTGTGCCTTTTTTTTTTTGCAGCTTGTGGCATCTTAGTTCCTTGACCAAGGATCGAACCCAGTCCCCCTACAGTGGAAGCACGGAGTCCTAATCACTGGACCACCAGGGAATTCCCTGATTGTGCTTATCAATCCCAGTATTTCCCCTGTATCTAATTGCTACCTTCCCCCTCAGACATAAACATAGTGCCTGCTATGCAGTAAGTATTCAACACAGTGAGTAAATAAATGAATAAAAGAAAGGGGAAAAAATCCCTTCCATGAAATTTCATTTGGAGTCTCATGGCTCTAGTTCATTCATTCATTTTCTACATGTTTTTAAAACATCTACCATGAGCACTGGCTAGATGCCGAGTATTCAGGGAGGAACAAGGTTAGACTTGGTCCCTGCTCTCATGCCAGCACCTCGCAGGGCTCCATGGGTAACCAGAAAAGAAAGCAGAAGTTAACTGATGCTCTGCCTTAGACAGGGAAGGGCAACGCTGGGGAACTTTCCCGCCACGAGTGAGTTCTGTAACGTAGACTTCATGCTGAGTCACCTCTAGCCCAGGGCAAGACAGATACAGAATTTGTACCACAGAACTTGAAGTAGTAGGGAAGACAGACAGACAGACAGACAGACAAGGAGTTCTGATACAGTGTGAGAAGTGCTCCTTAAGAGAGCTATGTGCTATGAGGGCAGAGAAGGTTCGATGAAGCTACTCTGGGGAGAAGTAGCTCTGGAAAGACAGTAGCAATGGGGTAAAATCATACTTAATGATGAGATATGTTGAAACTGTGGCTTGTAAACTGGAATAATGATTAAATTTCTAGGTCCCTGAAGCTACTTCTTTGTCACTCCTCTCTGTTGATTGTCAAACGCTTGTATGAAATTGACGGGTAAGGAGGAAATTAACCCCATTTGGATTATGAGGAGAGGCAAGGAGGCTGAGGAGTAGCTCCTATTTGGGTGAGGATGTCTGACTTATTTTCCTAATCATGACTAAACCTAAGAAAGCATACCAGGCTCAACCCTCAAGTGAGAAGCAGAAGGCCTCAGAGTCAAAAGTGGTGGTTGACACCCAAGCCAACAGGAGGCTGAGTCACGCTCTCCTGAAACTGTGGACAGAACTCTCTTCTTTCTAGCAAAGCTAAACCTTGGATGGTGTCTAGAAGTAACGCTAGACAACCGCAGTCCTCATAGAAGGAGCCATGTGTCCACAGGCACACTCTCACCCCATGAGCTTGCACTAAAACAGACACATGGTCCATAGAACTCCTGAGCACTTCCGGATTGCTCAGCTTTGGGATATTGGTCCAGATGTTAGGGGACAACTGCAGACAGGAGTAACTTTGAGTCTCCTCATGCAGAGAAACATTTAAAATAACTTTTCTGAAACTGTTTTTTTTCGGCTTTCCTTATCTGCAGGGAGAAGAGTGTAGTGGTTATGAGCTGGGCCCTGGAGTTCGACTGTCTGGGTGCAAATGCTGTGTGATCCTGGGCGCATTGTGGAACCTCCCTATGCCTCGGTTTTCTCATCTACAAAATGAGGATAAGGATAGAACCTACCTCCTAGAGTTCTTTTAATTATGACAACATGCATTAATATACCATGTTTCATTGATTCTAAGACATGCATTTTTCACATTTTAACATGTCTGAAATTGAGGTGCAACTTACAGTCAATAGCATAGCATAGTTTAGTTGCCTCAGTGATATGAAAAATAATGGTGTAGCTTATAATCAGTGGCATCTTAGATGTGATGAAATTCAGGATACAAAGAGCTTAGAACAATACATAGCACATAAACTGTACTAAATGAATAGTTAATAGATGATATAGATATAAAATGTATATAGCTCTTCTAACTTCACCAGAGCCAACCTATATATCTCATTTTTAAACGAATATCCAAGATAGCAATGGCAAATGATAACATGACTGACCCATTTCCCAGGAAAGAGAGAAGCTGCTCTTCATACTTGGCCTGGAGTTGGTGGAAGCATCTGGTACCCATCCCTTTATCTTAGCCAAGATCTCAGAAAGGTGAGAGAACTGAGAGCCACTGAGATGTGGATACCTTGGACAAGTAAAAATTTGATGCCTCTTTAGATCAACATTCTTTTCCTAATCATTTATTAGAGCGACTGGTACTCTGAGACCCAGCAGAGAAGTAGGATCTTAAAGTCACTGAGTATTTGAGGCCCTTGTCTTTGCTTTATTAATCTGCTCCACATGGACCCAGGGCCCAACAATGAGGGCATCTGTTACAGATCTAATATTAGCAACAAACACAAGTCACGTCCTCTTGCATAAAGAAAATAATGAGGGAGAAACATTCGGTCACTAGCAGAGACGTGGCCCCATTAAACAAGGGGCTGTGTCTAACGCTGGGGCTGTCTGTCATTCAGGGAGGGCACAAAAGAGGGGAGGGAGAAGATCGGAGAGTGTAAACCGTCCTTTCTTTCCTTCCGTTCTGCTGTCCTAGGGAAATACGACTGCCCTGCACAAGTCCTACCATATCTGGCCCCAGGTCAGGCAGAGAGGTCCCCTGTCCCCCTAGGAGGACATCCAGAGGTCTTAGGTGGTGAGTGTCAGCAACAGCCATGCTTAGGCCTCTGGAAGGTGTGCCTTCAGCAGAGGGGCTACCAAACTAACAAGTCATTGGATTAAAAACCCTTGGCCATGTGGCTTAGGGGATGCCAGGTGTCTCCCCTTTTCTAGCAGCTCCAAAGGTCCAGCGAGATCATTTGGATTAGTCTCCATGGCTTGTGGAATCTCTGCAATCCCAATGGGCTGTTTAGAACAAGGGGCAAGTCTGAGCTGAGGAAATGTTTTATTTGCCTATCAGAACTTGGAAGTTTTTTGTTAACTAGCTGTCAACATTTACATTTTTTTTTCCCATAAAACCCCAAGTTGTTTGCTTCTCTGGAAAATTCAGAAAATGACAACCCCATGACCCTCATTCCCACAAAACAATAGTAGCCTGGCCCCCAGGAGAGTCCTTGGCCTTAAGATGGGGCATGAGCCATCCTCCTCACAGCAACAGTCACTTAGATAACCAGCCTGAGCTGGGTGGGAAAGGGAATTTTCTACCAGGGCTCAAGGGTCTCGCAGGAAAGGTCAGCAGGCTCTGGGTGCTGTGAGCAGTGGGCAGGAGTGGATGAAGGAAGGAGATGAACCCCATTTCAAGGAAATACAAACTCCCAGCGCCCAAAAGCCAAGCCCCAGGTACACGGGCCTGACAGAGACACTGCCAGCCAGCCCAGCCTGGACACTGTGACCCACAACCAGAGAAACAAACATTGGCCAAGAAGCCTGCACAGAGCCTTGTCATGTGTCCACAGTTGGAATGAAGACGGGGAATGGCAGGGGCGGGAGAGAAGAATGTGTTCTCTCCATGTCCCTCCATCCTTCCACTGGGCCTGACGAGAAAAAATACAAACCCTCTCACTGGCACTTGCTGAAGAAACTAAGCTCCCATCCATCCCTGCAGACTAACTCTCCATGGACCAGAAGATAGATGGGTGGGCGTCAACCATGACTGCACAACAGTTTTGGCATTTGTACTGCAGCCAATGGAGCTGCAATTTTGAGGTGGTGAGAGGTTGGGGGGAGGGTCTACACAGCAGTGTGTTTCAAATGTGATTCCAGTGGGTTGAGGACCAGCGCACTGGAGCGGTGCCTCTCCACCTTGAACATGCCCCTGACTCACCTGGGATCTAGTTTCAAATGCAGATTCTGAGTCGTAGGTCTGCGGCCGAAGTCTGAGCTCCTGAACTTCACCAAAGTCAAAGGCGATGTCCGTGCTGTGGATCTTGTCCGCGCTTTGGGTGATAAGAAGCTACAGCCTTTTCCAAGAGGCACAGGAAAAGATGTTCAACATCGCTAATTATTAGAGAAATGCAAATCAAAACTGCAGTGAGATATGACATCACACCAGTCAGAAAGTCTATCATCAAAAAATCCACAATGAATAAATGCTGGAGAGGGTGTGGAGAAAAGGGAATTCTCCTACACTGTTGGTGGGAAAGTAAATTGGTATAGCCACTGTGGAGAACAGTATGGAGGTTCCTTAAAAAACTAAAAACAGAGCTACCCTCTGATCCAACAATCACAGTACTGGGCATATATCCGGAGAAAAACATGGTCTGAAAGGATACATGCACCCCAATGTTCATTGCAACACAGTTTACAATAGCCAAGACATGGAAGCAACCTAAATGTCCATCGACAGGGGCATTGCTAAAGAAGATGTGGTAAATATATACAATGGAATATTACTCAGCCATTAAAAAGAATGAAATAATGCCATTTGCAGCAACATGGGTGGACGTAGAGATTATCATACTGAGTGAAGTAAGTCAGACAAAGACAAGTATTGTATGATATCGCTTATATGTGGGATCTAAAAATAATGTTACATAGGAACATATTTACAAAACAGAAACAGACTCACTTGGACTTAGACTTAGAGAACAAACTTACGGTTACCGGCGGGAAGGTGGGAAGGGATATTTAGGGAGTTTGGGATTAACATGTACACACTGCTATATTGAAAATGGATAACCAACAAGGACTTAATTGCATAGCACAGGGAACTCTGCTCAATATTACCTAACAACCTAAATGGGAAAAGAATTTGAAAAAGAATAGATACAGGTATATGTATAACTGAATCACTTTGCTGTGCACCTGAAACTAACACAACATTGTTAATCACTTATACTCCAATATAAAATAAAAATTAAAAAAAAAAGAAGAAGAAGCTATAGCCTTTTCTTTTGTCATTCTCCTTTCAACACTTTAGCAGGGACAACCCCAAGTCTGTCACCTCTATGTCTGAAAGTAATAATAGTAATGAATAATATTATTAAAGTAATACAAAAGAAGTAATAATAATAACTTCAATAATAGCTAGACTTTGTTGTGTGCTTCTTGTCGAACACTGTGCTGAAATCACACTTTTTTAAACAAAATCTTCAACTAGATGTGAAATAATGGCTGTTTTTACCTCAAGCTGGTTACTACTCTAAGTCTCTTACTTATATGAAGTCAGTTGAGCTTCACAACCATCCTATTGCTGTGAGTACTGTTATTATCATGTCCAGAAGCAGCCCGCCGAGGTCACACGGTTTTATGAGCGCAGCCCTGGTGTTTGGACACAGGGTGTGTGCTGGGCCCCGCTGGCTCTCCCAGGAGCAGGGGCCTAGGAGTGCTGTGTCACTTGCCCGTCACCCTAGCAAAAGGCAGGGCTGGGCTTCCAATCTCCATCTGGCCGACTCTACAGACTGAGCTCTTGGAAAGAAAAGTGAACAATGTTTACAAATTGGGAGTCACGGTTCTTGGCACATTGTAGACCCTCCTAATATGGTAAACACGTTTCCTGTCTCTAGCCTACTTGTTTTTACCTTTCTCCTAGAGTAGCCAGTGTGAACTGTAGACAAGCAGTTACAGGGGTGTCTTTATCCATTTGGGCTGCTAGCACAAGGTACCATAAACTGGGGGGATTGAACAACAGTTTTTTTTCACAGTTCTGGAGGCAGGAAGTCCAAGCCTAGGGTGCCAGCATGGTCAGCTTCTTGGTGAGGGTTCTCTTCCTGCTTTACAGACAGCCACCTTCTTGCTGCATCCTCACATGGTGAAGAGAATAATCATCTCTCTTTTTAGAAGGGCATTAATCTCATTCATGAGGGCTCCACCCTCATGATCTAAAGACTTCCCAATGGCCCCACCTGCAAATCCCTAATCGGAGATTAAGGTGTCAACATATGAATTTTAGGAGGACACATTCGGTCCATAGCAAGGGGGGAGAGAGTGGGAAATCGGAATGAAACACAAGAAATGGAATTGAAATGCCCGGGCTCCCTAAAGGAGCCAAGGAATGTCAATGTCATGGGCGGAGGAAGGGAGGGATTTGACAGTAAGCCACACTCATTCCTAGAGTGAAGGAGCCAGTGGGGACATTCAAAGCCAGTCCCATCCCCCTGCAGCCCTGGTAAGAAAGGAATGCCTGGGGCAGCCATCATTCTCCCAAAAAGCTGACCTGTGCCCATTTGTCAGGTACGATTGAGAAAAGTGAACAAGAGAGCTGCCATGAGCCCGAGAACAGACTGAAACATGTCTGAGAGCCCCAAGAGGCTTTGGCCCTGAACTTGAGGCTGACTGATCCCAGTAAAAGATAACTTCTTCAGAGGCTCTAAAAGCAGCAGTTTGGGGGAGAGCTTGGCTATGGTTATGGTAGCTGGGAAGAAGCTGTGGCGTGGTGAAACTGCCTAATTGCCTGTCTGTCTCCAAGCAGGTCATAAACTTCGTATTATGTTCCCTTAGCATGTAGTACTAGACTGGCACGGTGAGGGGGCTTAACAATATTTGTTGCGTCAATGAATGAAGGTCTCATGCTAGAATAAGAGAAACAGAGTTTATTCTCTGGCTCCGTAAGTTATTTCAACCCCCACCTTAGAACTGGATATCTTATTTCAAAAGACATTTAACATGGAAGCAATTATCCTATAATAGGAATTATTTATTTATTTTAGGTGTTTTTATGATGCTAGCTCTTGTTTCATTTCTACTGGTGGTTTCAAGTCATTCACTTAGTCGACAATTTCCATTGAGTCCTCACTGAACAGAGAAAGCCAAGAAAGGTAATTATCAACTGTATTAATCTGGTTCAATCCATGAGCTAAACCATAGGTTAATAAAGTTCTCAGGGTCCTAAACGGTCATGTGTAAGTACAGTCAAGGTGATATACCACAGGAGAGGTGAGGTTAGGTCACCGGCTTACTAAGGAGTTTCTCCGGAAAAAGAAACTTATGCAATAGACCCTTGACATTCCCAGGGGAAGGATCCTGAGCGCTTTCTTTGCAAATTCTTAATCCTAGCTCTTTCCTAAAAATTATCCTTATCTGGAGCCAGGATTTCCCATGCATAGCCTGAAATTCTAAATCTATAGCCCATTCAACTCTGACACCTGATCTCTCACCTGGTAGCCGTTTTTCCAGAGAATTTCTCCAGAAGCCTCCTGAGGAGCTTCCTTCACTGCTCTCCACATTATTTGAATATGGGCCTCAGCACAATTCCAAAATATTGACTGCCTTGATTTGGAGTTGCTCATAAGTAGCTGGGATGGCTGTTGTCAACTTAGTGAATGCCAGTGATCTGCTGGGTCTGTTAAAGTCCCACCTAATTCAATACGAGTCAGAAACGTGACCTGTCAGCTGATACAGCAGGAAACCAGAACCTACAGACCTTCTGCTCTCAGGATTTGCCTCTGGGAGGAAAGATAGAGCCATTTCCAGGGATGGCTGTGAACTATCAGTGCTTTCAAAGACTCTGGGGCCCCCAGATTCCTCCATCCCCAGCTCACCTAAAACACCAATGGCCCCGATCACTCAGTGGGAGGAGTTTGCATTAACTGAGTTATGACATATTGTGCCTTCCCCCTGCCTCAGCTCCCACCGCCTCTGTCCTGCTCTCCAGCCACGTTGCTAATCTGTGAGCACCTTAAGGCTGCCCCCACCGCAGGTATTTGCATGTGTTGCCCCTCTGCCTAGAATGATGCTCTCACTCCCTTGTCCACAAGGCGCACTCGAAGACCACACTCCCAAGAGGCCACCCTCTCTGACATAGCAGTCCTGTCACTCTCTAACCCCTTACTCTGCTTTATTTGTTCTCCTAGCCCTTATGACTGCTTGACTTGTTATGTGTCTCTTTATAATGGGAATATAAGATCCAGGAGAACTGAAACTTTGCCTTTTTCACTGTTGTGCCCCAATTCCACAAACAGTGCCTGGTACATGGTAAGTGCTTAGTAAACATGTGCTGAATGAATGAATGAATGAAGAAGTGAGTGAGTGAACGGGCCCTGAAATATATAGGCACCATGTGAATCTTTTGAGAAGAGGCTCTCTGAGAGATGGGACAAAGAAAAGATGCTCTCTGAGGTCTACAGGCCTGGACGTAGCTCTGTGTTGGGTAGAGGGGCCTGAACATTTAGGGCACGAGGCTACTGGATGCCAGGATCCTAGAAAAATCCAGAAACCCGGCCACACAAATGTTGCATTTTCATAGAGTGGCACCTCCAACATGTTACCCATGTCCAACAGGGCTCAGTTCTGCCCTTCCTCTGTCCTCCCTGAAATTGCTTATCCCCCTAACACCCACCACTTGCTGAGGAACCGTGAGAAGGGTCTCATTATTACCCTGTAATCACTGCAGGTCAATGACAAGGAGCTTGTGAGGCATTTCAGTTTGAGAGGCTGGTGAGCAGAGCGGCATGGGCAAGGGCTGTTCCTCACCAGGATCTGTTCAACTCAGATCAGCGTCCATTCCACTTATCTCGGTAGCCAATTCCTAGCATCTGTTTGTGGTTTCCTATTTAAAGTGATGAAAGGTAACACAAACATTGGGGGGAAAAGCAACTTCAAAACCCATATATGGGGCTTCCCTGGTGGCGCAGTAGTTGAGAGTCTGCCTGCCAATGCAGGGGACACGGGTTCGGGCCCTGGTCCGGGAAGGTCCCACTGCCGTGGAGCAACTGAGCCTATGCGCCACGGCTACTGAGCCTGCGCTCTAGAGCCCGCGAGCCACAGCTACTGAGCCTGCGTGCTGCAACTACTGAAGCCCGCACGCCTAGAGCCCATGCTCTGCAACAAGAGAAGCCACTGCAATGAGAGGCCCGCGCACCACAACGAAGAGTAGCCCCCCGATCGCCACAACTAGAGAAAGCCCACGTGCAGCAACGAAGACCCAATGCAGCCAAAAATAAAATAAAGTAATAAATAAATTTATTTAAAAAAAACAAAAAAAACACAAACCCATATATGGTCACCATCTAATGACAGAAATATCATGGTGAAGTTATTTCTAAATATCTGGAAAGGAATCCTTACTCACACGGAAACTGAATTGGTGTAATGGTTAATCTCTAGGAATAATTCATTGTGGCCAGGTAGTCAGACAAATCCATAACTGATGCTTTTTATAAATCTTAGAGGAGTCCCAAGACCCGAACTCCAACCTCTACAAGTTACGTTTAAATACAGGTTCTAATGTTCATCTTACAACTTTGGGTCCTAAGTAATAGTGATAATAGGTAATATTTAGTTAGCACAAATTATGTTTGCCCGATCTGAACTTGTTATGTGCAAACTCTCTCAGAGGTGCAATGTGGCTAAGAGCTCATTTTGCCTAAACTGGCAAGTGGAGAGCCATCGAAACCTGATTTGTTGAAAGACTACTAAACAAGTTGGTGTAGGAGTCTGAATAAGGGCGGGGTCCTCTGGCTCTTGACTGATTGTGAAATCTTTACCTTGCCTTTGTAACACTGTAACAAGGAGAAATACCCCAAGGAGTGGAATTTGCAAATGGGTATGTGTGACCTTTTGTGCAAACATGAGGTAGATCAGGAGCAAAAACAAACAAAAAACAAAGATAAGTTTTCTACCGGTAAGAATAATTGGCAGTTTCTTACAAAACTAAATATAGTCTCACCATACAATCCAGCGATTGCACTCTTTGGTATTTACTCAGATGAGCTGAAAACTTACATCCACACCAAAACCTGCACACAAATGTTTATAGTAGTTTTATTGATAATTGCAGAAAAACTTGGAAGCATCCAAGATGTCCTTCAGCACGTGAGTGGATAAATAAAGGTGGTACACCATACAATGGAATATTATTCAGCAACAGAAGGAAATGAGCTATAAAACCACTAAAAGCGGAGGGAACTTATTAAAGGCATATGATTGCGTGAAAGAAGTCATTTGGAAAAGACAAGACTATGGAAGCTTCTTTGACAACTTCCTCTAGTTTTTCCCTCTGTACATTAACTCCTGTATTTGGATATCAGAACTCATGGACCGGACCTCCAAGTTTTGTGACTTTTCTTCTTCCAATTTTCTCTCCCTTTATCACTATGCTTTACCTTCTGAAATTTTTTCTCATCTTTATCTTGTAAACCTGCTTCTATTGTCTTTTTCTTTTCTCCTGTCAAACTTCTAATTTTAACAGCTCATTTCTGTCCCCTTAGCTTTTTCAAGTGTACATAGCTTCCTTTTCTGCTCCTCACCATTGTCTTCTTTTTGTTTCACAGGTGCACTTATTTCATCTCTCAGAAAATACTAAAACCCAGACCCATATTGAGAAAGCAAGCTTCATGTAATAATCTTTATGTTTAAAATTGACATTGCAATCTAGTGTTTCTGTTGTGTTCTATTTTGTTCCCCTTTAAAAAATATGCTGCTGGCAACCCACAAAGTTGTTTCTATGACCCACGAATCGCTCATGTCCTGCAGTTGGAAAGAAATATTCTATAAATCATGTTGAGGCTTTTGATCTTTCAATGGTGGAGACACAATCACATTTGCTTTCTGGGCAGAAATGGGCAGACTGGAGTGGCCCAGAATGAATGAAGAAAAACATGTATAAAGATCCAGATGAGAGATGGTAGCTTGGAGTGGGGTGGTGGTTGAGACAGAAGCAGAGTGCCTACTAGGGTGCCTTCACTCACATCTTCTTATTTAATCTTATTTCCTCAGTGTGCCACGTGGGGAACTGGACCAGAGCGTTCAAGATGCTTGTCCAAGATGGCATAATCAGTGAGTCCTGAGCCAGATTTGAGCCAGGCCCGTCTGCTTCCTAAGCCTGGCCTTTCCTCTAATCAAAGCAAATCCGTGATGTGAGCCTCTAAAATAGGAGAGAAATTGTCAGAAGAGCACATTTTGGAGCTTAAGAACCAATTCCTTGGAGGCTTCAATACCTGAAAAGGTTGACTATGTTTGGCCCCTGAAATGAAACCTAAATTTATTTCTTAATTAAAAAAAAAACAAGACACATACAGTGTGATGTCACAGTAACAACTAGACTTGGAGTCCCCTTTGATCTGGAGTTGATGACCCTGGTCACGTGGTACTTGTCCCTCAGGCAGGTGACCCTTGCCCTTGTACACCTCTGCCATGTCCTCCATGGGAGGCTGTGAGGATTATGGTTTTCATGGGATTTTTTAATATTTATATTACTATCTAGGATTATACATGTTCCCCAATGTCGATTCATGTTGTCAACTCTAAACACAATTAAACAAGTAGAAATCAATCCCTCTCTTTCTCATGTTCTTTATACATGCTCTATTATGCTACTTGTCATGTAAGGGTATTAATCATTCCTCTGTCTGTCTTCTCTACTAGATCATGTACTCCCGGAGACAGGGTGGTCCCTTCTTAGTCTCTGGGTGCCATTGGCTACCACAGAGTCTGCAGTAATAGATGTCAGATTTGATAATTATGTTGTGTTTGAAAAAATGCAGAATATAGAAATAAATTCTCAGTTTTTATGACTAAAGCATTTATATGATTTTCATACACTGTTTTTCAAACTTTCTTGATCCCTGCCCCCCCCCCTTTGATAAGCAAAACTATCTCTGCCACTACTCCCCCACCCCCTTCGGCAAATTCTGGTTTTTCCCCAGACCCTGTCAGTGACCAACACGCACATAACACAGAACATTTGCACATCCCGCAGCCAGGGCGATTTTGTCTACTTTAGTTCCTTTTAGTCTATAGTACAAACAAGAGAGCTTTTTTTTGTTTGCCTGCTTTCCAAAGATAAGTTATATGATGATATTGAGTTTACTTTTGCAAATTACAAACGTCCTCACCCCAAGATTTTAGAACACAGTATCTCATGGGAGTACCTTGATCTAATTCAAGTTTTTACTGACAGCTCATTCTAGGGGAAGCCTGTCTTTCACAGCATCTTCATGAGTGAAAATTCACTGTCTCTATTATTTGATCACCTCTGGTCCCTTTTCTTTGCCACTGACTCTCTTCTCCTGGGGACGAGGTTTCAAACCAGATCCTCTCAGGCCTCTGCACTCACACCCATGCCAATCCAACATCTGTCGGTAGCTGTCAGCAAAGACCTGAAGGGGAAGAATAATGGCTGATGTGGAATAAAATGACATTCTACTTGGATTTCAGTGGTTTGGTTAATTCTGTTCCAAGCTGTTTGAAGACATGAGTCAAAGTAGACCCGTCTCCAGCCCTGCAGTCCTCACCACCTCATCTCTCATACCCAGTATTTCATCCCTTCATCCCCGCCAATCCATTCTGCAGCTGCAGTAACTTCCTAAAATAAATGTGATGACATCATCTTACTCTTACAGTCCGTCAATCGCTCCCCATTTGCCTTAGGATGAAACCCTGCTCCCTACCTGAGCCCCAAAACCACTGAGATCTGATCCCTCCCTCTTGGGCCTCACCTGGGCCTGTGCCACCTGGCCGTCTATGCTCTGAGCAGTGCTATTCAACTTCTTGCACTTTCTACCACAGACAGTGCTCTCTCTTGTCCCTGAGACTGCATCATAAAATACTTCCCTTGGCCTGGAATTCTCACCTTGTATTCCCATCTCTTCATGTCTTTCATTGAGCTTTTTTTTTTTTTTTTTTTAAACACAATCCAGCTAAACATTAGTTCCTCAAGTCATCCATCTTCCTAACAAGTGTGTCCTCACTCACCCCTTGCCCTCCTCCTGCCCTACATGACATGAAGGGCCCTTTCTGATTGTGCCTTTTTTTTTTGCAGCTTGTGGCATCTTAGTTCCTTGACCAAGGATCGAACCCAGTCCCCCTACAGTGGAAGCACGGAGTCCTAATCACTGGACCACCAGGGAATTCCCTGATTGTGCTTATCAATCCCAGTATTTCCCCTGTATCTAATTGCTATGTTCCCCCTCAGACATAAACATAGTGCCTGCTATGCAGTAAGTATTCAACACAGTGAGTAAATAAATGAATAAAAGAAAGGGGAAAAAATCCCTTCCATGAAATTTCATTTGGAGTCTCATGGCTCTAGTTCATTCATTCATTTTCTACATGTTTTTAAAACATCTACCATGAGCACTGGCTAGATGCCGAGTATTCAGGGAGGAACAAGGTTAGACTTGGTCCCTGCTCTCATGCCAGCACCTCGCAGGGCTCCATGGGTAACCAGAAAAGAAAGCAGAAGTTAACTGATGCTCTGCCTTAGACAGGGAAGGGCAACGCTGGGGAACTTTCCCGCCACGAGTGAGTTCTGTAACGTAGACTTCATGCTGAGTCACCTCTAGCCCAGGGCAAGACAGATACAGAATTTGTACCACAGAACTTGAAGTAGTAGGGAAGACAGACAGACAGACAGACAGACAAGGAGTTCTGATACAGTGTGAGAAGTGCTCCTTAAGAGAGCTATGTGCTATGAGGGCAGAGAAGGTTCGATGAAGCTACTCTGGGGAGAAGTAGCTCTGGAAAGACAGTAGCAATGGGGTAAAATCATACTTAATGATGAGATATGTTGAAACTGTGGCTTGTAAACTGGAATAATGATTAAATTTCTATGTCCCTGAAGCTACTTCTTTGTCACTCCTCTCTGTTGATTGTCAAACGCTTGTATGAAATTGACGGGTAAGGAGGAAATTAACCCCATTTGGATTATGAGGAGAGGCAAGGAGGCTGAGGAGTAGCTCCTATTTGGGTGAGGATGTCTGACTTATTTTCCTAATCATGACTAAACCTAAGAAAGCATACCAGGCTCAACCCTCAAGTGAGAAGCAGAAGGCCTCAGAGTCAAAAGTGGTGGTTGACACCCAAGCCAACAGGAGGCTGAGTCACGCTCTCCTGAAACTGTGGACAGAACTCTCTTCTTTCTAGCAAAGCTAAACCTTGGATGGTGTCTAGAAGTAACGCTAGACAACCGCAGTCCTCATAGAAGGAGCCATGTGTCCACAGGCACACTCTCACCCCATGAGCTTGCACTAAAACAGACACATGGTCCATAGAACTCCTGAGCACTTCCGGATTGCTCAGCTTTGGGATATTGGTCCAGATGTTAGGGGACAACTGCAGACAGGAGTAACTTTGAGTCTCCTCATGCAGAGAAACATTTAAAATAACTTTTCTGAAACTGTTTTTTTTCGGCTTTCCTTATCTGCAGGGAGAAGAGTGTAGTGGTTATGAGCTGGGCCCTGGAGTTCGACTGTCTGGGTGCAAATGCTGTGTGATCCTGGGCGCATTGTGGAACCTCCCTATGCCTCGGTTTTCTCATCTACAAAATGAGGATAAGGATAGAACCTACCTCCTAGAGTTCTTTTAATTATGACAACATGCATTAATATACCATGTTTCATTGATTCTAAGACATGCATTTTTCACATTTTAACATGTCTGAAATTGAGGTGCAACTTACAGTCAATAGCATAGCATAGTTTAGTTGCCTCAGTGATATGAAAAATAATGGTGTAGCTTATAATCAGTGGCATCTTAGATGTGATGAAATTCAGGATACAAAGAGCTTAGAACAATACATAGCACATAAACTGTACTAAATGAATAGTTAATAGATGATATAGATATAAAATGTATATAGCTCTTCTAACTTCACCAGAGCCAACCTATATATCTCATTTTTAAACGAATATCCAAGATAGCAATGGCAAATGATAACATGACTGACCCATTTCCCAGGAAAGAGAGAAGCTGCTCTTCATACTTGGCCTGGAGTTGGTGGAAGCATCTGGTACCCATCCCTTTATCTTAGCCAAGATCTCAGAAAGGTGAGAGAACTGAGAGCCACTGAGATGTGGATACCTTGGACAAGTAAAAATTTGATGCCTCTTTAGATCAACATTCTTTTCCTAATCATTTATTAGAGCGACTGGTACTCTGAGACCCAGCAGAGAAGTAGGATCTTAAAGTCACTGAGTATTTGAGGCCCTTGTCTTTGCTTTATTAATCTGCTCCACATGGACCCAGGGCCCAACAATGAGGGCATCTGTTACAGATCTAATATTAGCAACAAACACAAGTCACGTCCTCTTGCATAAAGAAAATAATGAGGGAGAAACATTCGGTCACTAGCAGAGACGTGGCCCCATTAAACAAGGGGCTGTGTCTAACGCTGGGGCTGTCTGTCATTCAGGGAGGGCACAAAAGAGGGGAGGGAGAAGATCGGAGAGTGTAAACCGTCCTTTCTTTCCTTCCGTTCTGCTGTCCTAGGGAAATACGACTGCCCTGCACAAGTCCTACCATATCTGGCCCCAGGTCAGGCAGAGAGGTCCCCTCTCCCCCTAGGAGGACATCCAGAGGTCTTAGGTGGTGAGTGTCAGCAACAGCCATGCTTAGGCCTCTGGAAGGTGTGCCTTCAGCAGAGGGGCTACCAAACTAACAAGTCATTGGATTAAAAACCCTTGGCCATGTGGCTTAGGGGATGCCAGGTGTCTCCCCTTTTCTAGCAGCTCCAAAGGTCCAGCGAGATCATTTGGATTAGCCTCCATGGCTTGTGGAATCTCTGCAATCCCAATGGGCTGTTTAGAACAAGGGGCAAGTCTGAGCTGAGGAAATGTTTTATTTGCCTATCAGAACTTGGAAGTTTTTTGTTAACTAGCTGTCAACATTTACATTTTTTTTTCCCATAAAACCCCAAGTTGTTTGCTTCTCTGGAAAATTCAGAAAATGACAACCCCATGACCCTCATTCCCACAAAACAATAGTAGCCTGGCCCCCAGGAGAGTCCTTGGCCTTAAGATGGGGCATGAGCCATCCTCCTCACAGCAACAGTCACTTAGATAACCAGCCTGAGCTGGGTGGGAAAGGGAATTTTCTACCAGGGCTCAAGGGTCTCGCAGGAAAGGTCAGCAGGCTCTGGGTGCTGTGAGCAGTGGGCAGGAGTGGATGAAGGAAGGAGATGAACCCCATTTCAAGGAAATACAAACTCCCAGCGCCCAAAAGCCAAGCCCCAGGTACACGGGCCTGACAGAGAGACTGCCAGCCAGCCCAGCCTGGACACTGTGACCCACAACCAGAGAAACAAACATTGGCCAAGAAGCCTGCACAGAGCCTTGTCATGTGTCCACAGTTGGAATGAAGACGGGGAATGGCAGGGGCGGGAGAGAAGAATGTGTTCTCTCCATGTCCCTCCATCCTTCCACTGGGCCTGACGAGAAAAAATACAAACCCTCTCACTGGCACTTGCTGAAGAAACTAAGCTCCCATCCATCCCTGCAGACTAACTCTCCATGGACCAGAAGATAGATGGGTGGGCGTCAACCATGACTGCACAACAGTTTTAGCATTTGTACTGCAGCCAATGGAGCTGCAATTTTGAGGTGGTGAGAGGTTGGGGGGAGGGTCTACACAGCAGTGTGTTTCAAATGTGATTCCAGTGGGTTGAGGACCAGCGCACTGGAGCGGTGCCTCTCCACCTTGAACATGCCCCTGACTCACCTGGGATCTAGTTTCAAATGCAGATTCTGAGTCGTAGGTCTGCGGCCGAAGTCTGAGCTCCTGAACTTCACCAAAGTCAAAGGCGATGTCCGTGCTGTGGATCTTGTCCGCGCTTTGGGTGATAAGAAGCTACAGCCTTTTCCAAGAGGCACAGGAAAAGATGTTCAACATCGCTAATTATTAGAGAAATGCAAATCAAAACTGCAGTGAGATATGACATCACACCAGTCAGAAAGTCTATCATCAAAAAATCCACAATGAATAAATGCTGGAGAGGGTGTGGAGAAAAGGGAATTCTCCTACACTGTTGGTGGGAAAGTAAATTGGTATAGCCACTGTGGAGAACAGTATGGAGGTTCCTTAAAAAACTAAAAACAGAGCTACCCTCTGATCCCACAATCACAGTACTGGGCATATATCCGGAGAAAAACATGGTCTGAAAGGATACATGCACCCCAATGTTCATTGCAACACAGTTTACAATAGCCAAGACATGGAAGCAACCTAAATGTCCATCGACAGGGGCATTGCTAAAGAAGATGTGGTAAATATATACAATGGAATATTACTCAGCCATTAAAAAGAATGAAATAATGCCATTTGCAGCAACATGGGTGGACGTAGAGATTATCATACTGAGTGAAGTAAGTCAGACAAAGACAAGTATTGTATGATATCGCTTATATGTGGGATCTAAAAATAATGTTACATAGGAACATATTTACAAAACAGAAACAGACTCACTTGGACTTAGACTTAGAGAACAAACTTACGGTTACCGGCGGGAAGGTGGGAAGGGATATTTAGGGAGTTTGGGATTAACATGTACACACTGCTATATTGAAAATGGATAACCAACAAGGACTTAATTGCATAGCACAGGGAACTCTGCTCAATATTACCTAACAACCTAAATGGGAAAAGAATTTGAAAAAGAATAGATACAGGTATATGTATAACTGAATCACTTTGCTGTGCACCTGAAACTAACACAACATTGTTAATCACTTATACTCCAATATAAAATAAAAATTAAAAAAAAAAGAAGAAGAAGCTATAGCCTTTTCTTTTGTCATTCTCCTTTCAACACTTTAGCAGGGACAACCCCAAGTCTGTCACCTCTATGTCTGAAAGTAATAATAGTAATGAATAATATTATTAAAGTAATACAAAAGAAGTAATAATAATAACTTCAATAATAGCTAGACTTTGTTGTGTGCTTCTTGTCGAACACTGTGCTGAAATCACACTTTTTTAAACAAAATCTTCAACTAGATGTGAAATAATGGCTGTTTTTACCTCAAGCTGGTTACTACTCTAAGTCTCTTACTTATATGAAGTCAGTTGAGCTTCACAACCATCCTATTGCTGTGAGTACTGTTATTATCATGTCCAGAAGCAGCCCGCCGAGGTCACACGGTTTTATGAGCGCAGCCCTGGTGTTTGGACACAGGGTGTGTGCTGGGCCCCGCTGGCTCTCCCAGGAGCAGGGGCCTAGGAGTGCTGTGTCACTTGCCCGTCACCCTAGCAAAAGGCAGGGCTGGGCTTCCAATCTCCATCTGGCCGACTCTACAGACTGAGCTCTTGGAAAGAAAAGTGAACAATGTTTACAAATTGGGAGTCACGGTTCTTGGCACATTGTAGACCCTCCTAATATGGTAAACACGTTTCCTGTCTCTAGCCTACTTGTTTTTACCTTTCTCCTAGAGTAGCCAGTGTGAACTGTAGACAAGCAGTTACAGGGGTGTCTTTATCCATTTGGGCTGCTAGCACAAGGTACCATAAACTGGGGGGATTGAACAACAGTTTTTTTTCACAGTTCTGGAGGCAGGAAGTCCAAGCCTAGGGTGCCAGCATGGTCAGCTTCTTGGTGAGGGTTCTCTTCCTGCTTTACAGACAGCCACCTTCTTGCTGCATCCTCACATGGTGAAGAGAATAATCATCTCTCTTTTTAGAAGGGCATTAATCTCATTCATGAGGGCTCCACCCTCATGATCTAAAGACTTCCCAATGGCCCCACCTGCAAATCCCTAATCGGAGATTAAGGTGTCAACATATGAATTTTAGGAGGACACATTCGGTCCATAGCAAGGGGGGAGAGAGTGGGAAATCGGAATGAAACACAAGAAATGGAATTGAAATGCCCGGGCTCCCTAAAGGAGCCAAGGAATGTCAATGTCATGGGCGGAGGAAGGGAGGGATTTGACAGTAAGCCACACTCATTCCTAGAGTGAAGGAGCCAGTGGGGACATTCAAAGCCAGTCCCATCCCCCTGCAGCCCTGGTAAGAAAGGAATGCCTGGGGCAGCCATCATTCTCCCAGAAAGCTGACCTGTGCCCATTTGTCAGGTACGATTGAGAAAAGTGAACAAGAGAGCTGCCATGAGCCCGAGAACAGACTGAAACATGTCTGAGAGCCCCAAGAGGCTTTGGCCCTGAACTTGAGGCTGACTGATCCCAGTAAAAGATAACTTCTTCAGAGGCTCTAAAAGCAGCAGTTTGGGGGAGAGCTTGGCTATGGTTATGGTAGCTGGGAAGAAGCTGTGGCGTGGTGAAACTGCCTAATTGCCTGTCTGTCTCCAAGCAGGTCATAAACTTCGTATTATGTTCCCTTAGCATGTAGTACTAGACTGGCACGGTGAGGGGGCTTAACAATATTTGTTGCGTCAATGAATGAAGGTCTCATGCTAGAATAAGAGAAACAGAGTTTATTCTCTGGCTCCGTAAGTTATTTCAACCCCCACCTTAGAACTGGATATCTTATTTCAAAAGACATTTAACATGGAAGCAATTATCCTATAATAGGAATTATTTATTTATTTTAGGTGTTTTTATGATGCTAGCTCTTGTTTCATTTCTACTGGTGGTTTCAAGTCATTCACTTAGTCGACAATTTCCATTGAGTCCTCACTGAACAGAGAAAGCCAAGAAAGGTAATTATCAACTGTATTAATCTGGTTCAATCCATGAGCTAAACCATAGGTTAATAAAGTTCTCAGGGTCCTAAACGGTCATGTGTAAGTACAGTCAAGGTGATATACCACAGGAGAGGTGAGGTTAGGTCACCGGCTTACTAAGGAGTTTCTCCGGAAAAAGAAACTTATGCAATAGACCCTTGACATTCCCAGGGGAAGGATCCTGAGCGCTTTCTTTGCAAATTCTTAATCCTAGCTCTTTCCTAAAAATTATCCTTATCTGGAGCCAGGATTTCCCATGCATAGCCTGAAATTCTAAATCTATAGCCCATTCAACTCTGACACCTGATCTCTCACCTGGTAGCCGTTTTTCCAGAGAATTTCTCCAGAAGCCTCCTGAGGAGCTTCCTTCACTGCTCTCCACATTATTTGAATATGGGCCTCAGCACAATTCCAAAATATTGACTGCCTTGATTTGGAGTTGCTCATAAGTAGCTGGGATGGCTGTTGTCAACTTAGTGAATGCCAGTGATCTGCTGGGTCTGTTAAAGTCCCACCTAATTCAATACGAGTCAGAAACGTGACCTGTCAGCTGATACAGCAGGAAACCAGAACCTACAGACCTTCTGCTCTCAGGATTTGCCTCTGGGAGGAAAGATAGAGCCATTTCCAGGGATGGCTGTGAACTATCAGTGCTTTCAAAGACTCTGGGGCCCCCAGATTCCTCCATCCCCAGCTCACCTAAAACACCAATGGCCCCGATCACTCAGTGGGAGGAGTTTGCATTAACTGAGTTATGACATATTGTGCCTTCCCCCTGCCTCAGCTCAAACCGCCTCTGTCCTGCTCTCCAGCCACGTTGCTAATCTGTGAGCACCTTAAGGCTGCCCCCACCGCAGGTATTTGCATGTGTTGCCCCTCTGCCTAGAATGATGCTCTCACTCCCTTGTCCACAAGGCGCACTCGAAGACCACACTCCCAAGAGGCCACCCTCTCTGACATAGCAGTCCTGTCACTCTCTAACCCCTTACTCTGCTTTATTTGTTCTCCTAGCCCTTATGACTGCTTGACTTGTTATGTGTCTCTTTATAATGGGAATATAAGATCCAGGAGAACTGAAACTTTGCCTTTTTCACTGTTGTGCCCCAATTCCACAAACAGTGCCTGGTACATGGTAAGTGCTTAGTAAACATGTGCTGAATGAATGAATGAATGAAGAAGTGAGTGAGTGAACGGGCCCTGAAATATATAGGCACCATGTGAATCTTTTGAGAAGAGGCTCTCTGAGAGATGGGACAAAGAAAAGATGCTCTCTGAGGTCTACAGGCCTGGACGTAGCTCTGTGTTGGGTAGAGGGGCCTGAACATTTAGGGCACGAGGCTACTGGATGCCAGGATCCTAGAAAAATCCAGAAACCCGGCCACACAAATGTTGCATTTTCATAGAGTGGCACCTCCAACATGTTACCCATGTCCAACAGGGCTCAGTTCTGCCCTTCCTCTGTCCTCCCTGAAATTGCTTATCCCCCTAACACCCACCACTTGCTGAGGAACCGTGAGAAGGGTCTCATTATTACCCTGTAATCACTGCAGGTCAATGACAAGGAGCTTGTGAGGCATTTCAGTTTGAGAGGCTGGTGAGCAGAGCGGCATGGGCAAGGGCTGTTCCTCACCAGGATCTGTTCAACTCAGATCAGCGTCCATTCCACTTATCTCGGTAGCCAATTCCTAGCATCTGTTTGTGGTTTCCTATTTAAAGTGATGAAAGGTAACACAAACATTGGGGGGAAAAGCAACTTCAAAACCCATATATGGGGCTTCCCTGGTGGCGCAGTAGTTGAGAGTCTGCCTGCCAATGCAGGGGACACGGGTTCGGGCCCTGGTCCGGGAAGGTCCCACTGCCGTGGAGCAACTGAGCCTATGCGCCACGGTTACTGAGCCTGCGCACTAGAGCCCGCGAGCCACAGCTACTGAGCCTGCGTGCTGCAACTACTGAAGCCCGCACGCCTAGAGCCCATGCTCTGCAACAAGAGAAGCCACTGCAATGAGAGGCCCGCGCACCACAACGAAGAGTAGCCCCCCGATCGCCACAACTAGAGAAAGCCCACGTGCAGCAACGAAGACCCAATGCAGCCAAAAATAAAATAAAGTAATAAATAAATTTATTTAAAAAAAACAAAAAAAACACAAACCCATATATGGTCACCATCTAATGACAGAAATATCATGGTGAAGTTATTTCTAAATATCTGGAAAGGAATCCTTACTCACACGGAAACTGAATTGGTGTAATGGTTAATCTCTAGGAATAATTCATTGTGGCCAGGTAGTCAGACAAATCCATAACTGATGCTTTTTATAAATCTTAGAGGAGTCCCAAGACCCGAACTCCAACCTCTACAAGTTACGTTTAAATACAGGTTCTAATGTTCATCTTACAACTTTGGGTCCTAAGTAATAGTGATAATAGGTAATATTTAGTTAGCACAAATTATGTTTGCCCGATCTGAACTTGTTATGTGCAAACTCTCTCAGAGGTGCAATGTGGCTAAGAGCTCATTTTGCCTAAACTGGCAAGTGGAGAGCCATCGAAACCTGATTTGTTGAAAGACTACTAAACAAGTTGGTGTAGGAGTCTGAATAAGGGCGGGGTCCTCTGGCTCTTGACTGATTGTGAAATCTTTACCTTGCCTTTGTAACACTGTAACAAGGAGAAATACCCCAAGGAGTGGAATTTGCAAATGGGTATGTGTGACCTTTTGTGCAAACATGAGGTAGATCAGGAGCAAAAACAAACAAAAAACAAAGATAAGTTTTCTACCGGTAAGAATAATTGGCAGTTTCTTACAAAACTAAATATAGTCTCACCATACAATCCAGCGATTGCACTCTTTGGTATTTACTCAGATGAGCTGAAAACTTACATCCACACCAAAACCTGCACACAAATGTTTATAGTAGTTTTATTGATAATTGCAGAAAAACTTGGAAGCATCCAAGATGTCCTTCAGCACGTGAGTGGATAAATAAAGGTGGTACACCATACAATGGAATATTATTCAGCAACAGAAGGAAATGAGCTATAAAACCACTAAAAGCGGAGGGAACTTATTAAAGGCATATGATTGCGTGAAAGAAGTCATTTGGAAAAGACAAGACTATGGAAGCTTCTTTGACAACTTCCTCTAGTTTTTCCCTCTGTACATTAACTCCTGTATTTGGATATCAGAACTCATGGACCGGACCTCCAAGTTTTGTGACTTTTCTTCTTCCAATTTTCTCTCCCTTTATCACTATGCTTTACCTTCTGAAATTTTTTCTCATCTTTATCTTGTAAACCTGCTTCTATTGTCTTTTTCTTTTCTCCTGTCAAACTTCTAATTTTAACAGCTCATTTCTGTCCCCTTAGCTTTTTCAAGTGTACATAGCTTCCTTTTCTGCTCCTCACCATTGTCTTCTTTTTGTTTCACAGGTGCACTTATTTCATCTCTCAGAAAATACTAAAACCCAGACCCATATTGAGAAAGCAAGCTTCATGTAATAATCTTTATGTTTAAAATTGACATTGCAATCTAGTGTTTCTGTTGTGTTCTATTTTGTTCCCCTTTAAAAAATATGCTGCTGGCAACCCACAAAGTTGTTTCTATGACCCACGAATCGCTCATGTCCTGCAGTTGGAAAGAAATATTCTATAAATCATGTTGAGGCTTTTGATCTTTCAATGGTGGAGACACAACCACATTTGCTTTCTGGGCAGAAATGGGCAGACTGGAGTGGCCCAGAATGAATGAAGAAAAACATGTATAAAGATCCAGATGAGAGATGGTAGCTTGGAGTGGGGTGGTGGTTGAGACAGAAGCAGAGTGCCTACTAGGGTGCCTTCACTCACATCTTCTTATTTAATCTTATTTCCTCAGTGTGCCACGTGGGGAACTGGACCAGAGCGTTCAAGATGCTTGTCCAAGATGGCATAATCAGTGAGTCCTGAGCCAGATTTGAGCCAGGCCCGTCTGCTTCCTAAGCCTGGCCTTTCCTCTAATCAAAGCAAATCCGTGATGTGAGCCTATAAAATAGGAGAGAAATTGTCAGAAGAGCACATTTTGGAGCTTAAGAACCAATTCCTTGGAGGCTTCAATACCTGAAAAGGTTGACTATGTTTGGCCCCTGAAATGAAACCTAAATTTATTTCTTAATTAAAAAAAAAACAAGACACATACAGTGTGATGTCACAGTAACAACTAGACTTGGAGTCCCCTTTGATCTGGAGTTGATGACCCTGGTCACGTGGTACTTGTCCCTCAGGCAGGTCACCCTTGCCCTTGTACACCTCTGCCATGTCCTCCATGGGAGGCTGTGAGGATTATGGTTTTCATGGGATTTTTTTAATATTTATATTACTATCTAGGATTATACGTGTTCCCCAATGTCGATTCATGTTGTCAACTCTAAACACAATTAAACAAGTAGAAATCAATCCCTCTCTTTCTCATGTTCTTTATACATGCTCTATTATGCTACTTGTCATGTAAGGGTATTAATCATTCCTCTGTCTGTCTTCTCTACTAGATCATGTACTCCCGGAGACAGGGTGGTCCCTTCTTAGTCTCTGGGTGCCATTGGCTACCACAGAGTCTGCAGTAATAGATGTCAGATTTGATAATTATGTTGTGTTTGAAAAAATGCAGAATATAGAAATAAATTCTCAGTTTTTATGACTAAAGCATTTATATGATTTTCATTCACTGTTTTTCAAACTTTCTTGATCCCTGCCCCCCCCCCCCTTTGATAAGCAAAACTATCTCTGCCACTACTCCCCCACCCCCTTCGGCAAATTCTGGTTTTTCCCCAGACCCTGTCAGTGACCAACACGCACATAACACAGAACATTTGCACATCCCGCAGCCAGGGCGATTTTGTCTACTTTAGTTCCTTTTAGTCTATAGTACAAACAAGAGAGCTTTTTTTTGTTTGCCTGCTTTCCAAAGATAAGTTATATGATGATATTGAGTTTACTTTTGCAAATTACAAACGTCCTCACCCCAAGATTTTAGAACACAGTATCTCATGGGAGTACCTTGATCTAATTAAAGTTTTTACTGACAGCTCATTCTAGGGGAAGCCTCTCTTTCACAGCATCTTCATGAGTGAAAATTCACTGTCTCTATTATTTGATCACCTCTGGTCCCTTTTCTTTGCCACTGACTCTCTTCTCCTGGGGACGAGGTTTCAAACCAGATCCTCTCAGGCCTCTGCACTCACACCCATGCCAATCCAACATCTGTCGGTAGCTGTCAGCAAAGACCTGAAGGGGAAGAATAATGGCTGATGTGGAATAAAATGACATTCTACTTGGATTTCAGTGGTTTGGTTAATTCTGTTCCAAGCTGTTTGAAGACATGAGTCAAAGTAGACCCGTCTCCAGCCCTGCAGTCCTCACCACCTCATCTCTCATACCCAGTATTTCATCCCTTCATCCCCGCCAATCCATTCTGCAGCTGCAGTAACTTCCTAAAATAAATGTGATGACATCATCTTACTCTTACAGTCCGTCAATCGCTCCCCATTTGCCTTAGGATGAAACCCTGCTCCCTACCTGAGCCCCAAAACCACTGAGATCTGATCCCTCCCTCTTGGGCCTCACCTGGGCCTGTGCCACCTGGCCGTCTATGCTCTGAGCAGTGCTATTCAACTTCTTGCACTTTCTACCACAGACAGCGCTCTCTCTTGTCCCTGAGACTGCATCATAAAATACTTCCCTTGGCCTGGAATTCTCACCTTGTATTCCCATCTCTTCATGTCTTTCATTGAGCTTTTTTGTTTTTTTTTAAACACAATCCAGCTAAACATTAGTTCCTCAAGTCATCCATCTTCCTAACAAGTGTGTCCTCACTCACCCCTTGCCCTCCTCCTGCCCTACATGACATGAAGGGCCCTTTCTGATTGTGCCTTTTTTTTTTTGCAGCTTGTGGCATCTTAGTTCCTTGACCAAGGATCGAACCCAGTCCCCCTACAGTGGAAGCACGGAGTCCTAATCACTGGACCACCAGGGAATTCCCTGATTGTGCTTATCAATCCCAGTATTTCCCCTGTATCTAATTGCTATGTTCCCCCTCAGACATAAACATAGTGCCTGCTATGCAGTAAGTATTCAACACAGTGAGTAAATAAATGAATAAAAGAAAGGGAAAAAAACCCTTCCATGAAATTTCATTTGGAGTCTCATGGCTCTAGTTCATTCATTCATTTTCTACATGTTTTTAAAACATCTACCATGAGCACTGGCTAGATGCCGAGTATTCAGGGAGGAACGAGGTTAGACTTGGTCCCTGCTCTCATGCCAGCACCTCGCAGGGCTCCATGGGTAACCAGAAAAGAAAGCAGAAGTTAACTGATGCTCTGCCTTAGACAGGGAAGGGCAACGCTGGGGAACTTTCCCGCCACGAGTGAGTTCTGTAACGGAGACTTCATGCTGAGTCACCTCTAGCCCAGGGCAAGACAGATACGGAATTTGTACCACAGAACGTGAAGTAGTAGGGAAGACAGACAGACAGACAGACAGACAAGGAGTTCTGATACAGTGTGAGAAGTGCTCCTTAAGAGAGCTATGTGCTATGAGGGCAGAGAAGGTTCGATGAAGCTAATCTGGGGAGAAGTAGCTCTGGAAAGACAGTAGCAATGGGGTAAAATCATACTTAATGATGAGATATGTTGAAACTGTGGCTTGTAAACTGGAATAATGATTAAATTTCTAGGTCCCTGAAGCTACTTCTTTGTCACTCCTCTCTGTTGATTGTCAAACGCTTGTATGAAATTGACGGGTAAGGAGGAAATTAACCCCATTTGGATTATGAGGAGAGGCAAGGAGGCTGAGGAGTAGCTCCTATTTGGGTGAGGATGTCTGACTTATTTTCCTAATCATGACTAAACCTAAGAAAGCGTACCAGGCTCAACCCTCAAGTGAGAAGCAGAAGGCCTCAGAGTCAAAAGTGGTGGTTGACACCCAAGCCAACAGGAGGCTGAGTCACGCTCTCCTGAAACTGTGGACAGAACTCTCTTCTTTCTAGCAAAGCTAAACCTTGGATGGTGTCTAGAAGTAACACTAGACAACCGCAGTCCTCATAGAAGGAGCCATGTGTCCACAGGCACGCTCTCACCCCATGAGCTTGCACTAAAACAGACACATGGTCCATAGAACTCCTGAGCACTTCCGGATTGCTCAGCTTTGGGATATTGGTCCAGATGTTAGGGGACAACTGCAGACAGGAGTAACTTTGAGTCTCCTCATGCAGAGAAACATTTAAAATAACTTTTCTGAAACTGTTTTTTTTCGGCTTTCCTTATCTGCAGGGAGAAGAGTGTAGTGGTTATGAGCTGGGCCCTGGAGTTCGACTGTCTGGGTGCAAATGCTGTGTGATCCTGGGCGCATTGTGGAACCTCCCTATGCCTCGGTTTTCTCATCTACAAAATGAGGATAAGGATAGAACCTACCTCCTAGAGTTCTTTTAATTATGACAACATGCATTAATATACCATGTTTCATTGATTCTAAGACATGCATTTTTCACATTTTAACATGTCTGAAATTGAGGTGCAACTTACAGTCAATAGCATAGCATAGTTTAGTTGCCTCAGTGATATGAAAAATAATGGTGTAGCTTATAATCAGTGGCATCTTAGATGTGATGAAATTCAGGATACAAAGAGCTTAGAACAATACATAGCACATAAACTGTACTAAATGAATAGTTAATAGATGATATAGATATAAAATGTATATAGCTCTTCTAACTTCACCAGAGCCAACCTATATATCTCATTTTTAAACGAATATCCAAGATAGCAATGGCAAATGATAACATGACTGACCCATTTCCCAGGAAAGAGAGAAGCTGCTCTTCATACTTGGCCTGGAGTTGGTGGAAGCATCTGGTACCCATCCCTTTATCTTAGCCAAGATCTCAGAAAGGTGAGAGAACTGAGAGCCACTGAGATGTGGATACCTTGGACAAGTAAAAATTTGATGCCTCTTTAGATCAACATTCTTTTCCTAATCATTTATTAGAGCGACTGGTACTCTGAGACCCAGCAGAGAAGTAGGATCTTAAAGTCACTGAGTATTTGAGGCCCTTGTCTTTGCTTTATTAATCTGCTCCACATGGACCCAGGGCCCAACAATGAGGGCATCTGTTACAGATCTAATATTAGCAACAAACACAAGTCACGTCCTCTTGCATAAAGAAAATAATGAGGGAGAAACATTCGGTCACTAGCAGAGACGTGGCCCCATTAAACAAGGGGCTGTGTCTAACGCTGGGGCTGTCTGTCATTCAGGGAGGGCACAAAAGAGGGGAGGGAGAAGATCGGAGAGTGTAAACCGTCCTTTCTTTCCTTCCGTTCTGCTGTCCTAGGGAAATACGACTGCCCTGCACAAGTCCTACCATATCTGGCCCCAGGTCAGGCAGAGAGGTCCCCTGTCCCCCTAGGAGGACATCCAGAGGTCTTAGGTGGTGAGTGTCAGCAACAGCCATGCTTAGGCCTCTGGAAGGTGTGCCTTCAGCAGAGGGGCTACCAAACTAACAAGTCATTGGATTAAAAACCCTTGGCCATGTGGCTTAGGGGATGCCAGGTGTCTCCCCTTTTCTAGCAGCTCCAAAGGTCCAGCGAGATCATTTGGATTAGCCTCCATGGCTTGTGGAATCTCTGCAATCCCAATGGGCTGTTTAGAACAAGGAGCAAGTCTGAGCTGAGGAAATGTTTTATTTGCCTATCAGAACTTGGAAGTTTTTTGTTAACCAGCTCTCAACATATACATTTTTTTTTCCCATAAAACCCCAAGTTGTTAGCTTCTCTGGAAAATTCAGAAAATGACAACACCATGACGCTCATTCCCACAAAACAATAGTAGCCTGGCTCCCAGGAGAGTCCTTGGCCTTAAGATGGGGCATGAGCCATCCTCCTCACAGCAACAGTCACTTAGATAACCAGCCTGAGCCGGGTGGGAAAGGGAATTTTCTACCAGGGGTCAAGGGTCTCGCAGGAAAGGTCAGCAGGCTCTGGGTGCTGTGAGCAGTGGGCAGGAGTGGATGAAGGAAGGAGATGAACCCCATTTCAAGGAAATACAAACTCCCAGCGCCCAAAAGCCAAGCCCCAGGTACACGGGCCTGACAGAGAGACTGCCAGCCAGCCCAGCCTGGACACTGTGACCCACAACCAGAGAAACAAACATTGGCCAAGAAGCCTGCACAGAGCCTTGTCATGTGTCCACAGTTGGAATGAAGACGGGGAATGGCAGGGGCGGGAGAGAAGAATGTGTTCTCTCCATGTCCCTCCATCCTTCCACTGGGCCTGACGAGAAAAAATTCAAACCCTCTCACTGGCACTTGCTGAAGAAACTAAACTAAACTCCCATCCACCCCTGCAGGCTAACTCCCCATGGAGCAAAAGTTAGATGGGTGGGTGTCAACCATGACTACACAGCACTTGTAGCATTTGTACTGCAGCCAATGGAGCCGGAATTTTGGGGTGGTGAGAGGATGGGGGGAGGGTCTAGACATCGGTGTGTTTCAAATGTGATTCCAGTGGGTTGAGGACCAGCGCACTGCAGCGGTGCCTCTCCACCTTGAACATGCCCCTGACTCACCTGGGATCTAGTTTCAAATGCAGATTCTGAGTCGTAGGTCTGCGGCCGAAGTCTGAGCTCCTGAACTTCACCAAAGTCAAAGGCGATGTCCGTGCTGTGTATCTTGTCCACGCTTTGGGTGATAAGAAGCTACAGCCTTTTCCAAGAGGCACAGGAAAAGATGTTCAACATCGCTAATTATTAGAGAAATGCAAATCAAAACTGCAGTGAGATATGACATCACACCAGTCAGAAAGTCTATCATCAAAAAATCCACAATGAATAAATGCTGGAGAGGGTGTGGAGAAAAGGGAATTCTCCTACACTGTTGGTGGGAAAGTAAATTGGTATAGCCACTGTGGAGAACAGTATGGAGGTTCCTTAAAAAACTAAAAATAGAGCTACCCTCTGATCCCACAATCACAGTACTGGGCATATATCCGGAGAAAAACATGGTCTGAAAGGATACATGCACCCCAATGTTCATTGCAACACTGTTCACAATAGCCAAGACATGGAAGCAACCTAAATGTCCATCGACAGGGGCATTGCTAAAGAAGATGTGGTACATATATACAATGGAATATTACTCAGCCATTAAAAAGAATGAAATAATGCCATTTGCAGCAACATGGATGGACCTAGAGATTGTCATTCTGAGGGAAGTAAGTCAGACAAAGACAAGTATTGTGTGATATTGCTTATATGTGGAATCTAAAAAAAAATGTTACATATGAACATATTTACAAAACAGAAACAGACTCACAGAGTTAGAGAACAAACTTACGGTTACCGGCAGGAAGGTGGGAAGGGATAGTTAGGGAGTTTGGGATTAACATGTACACACTGCTATGTTTAAAATGGATAACCAACAAGGACTTACTGCATAGCACAGGGAACTCTGCTCAATATTACCTAACAACCTAAATGGGAAAAGAATTTGAAAAAGAATAGATACAGGTATATGTATAACTGAATCACTTTGCTGTGCACCTGAAACTAACACAACATTGTTAATCACTTATACTCCAATATAAAATAAAAAGTTAAAAATAAAGAAGGAGAAGAAGCTATAGCTTTTTCCTTTTTCCATTCTCCTTTCAACTACTTTAGCAGGGACAACCCCAAGTCTGTCACCTCTAAGTTTGAAAGTGATAATAGTAATGAATAATATTATTAAAGTAATATAAAATAAGTAATAATAATAACTTCAATAATAGCTAGACTTTGTTGTGTGCTTCTCGTCGAACATTGCGCTGAAATCATACTTTTTAAGAAAAATCTTCAACTAGATGTGAAATAATAGCTTGTTTTTACCTCAAGCTGGTTACTACTCTAAGTCTCTTACTTATATTACGTCAGTTGAGCTTCACAACCATCCTATTGTTGTGAGTACTGTTATTATGATGTCCAGAAGCAGCCCGCCGAGGTCACACGGTTTTATGAGCGCAGCCCTGGTGTTTGGACACAGGGTGTGTGCTGGGCCCCGCTGGCTCTCCCAGGAGCAGGGGCCTAGGAGTGCCGAGTCACTTGCCCGTCACCCTAGCAAAAGGCAGAGCTGGTCTTCCAATCTCCATCTGCCCGACTCTACAGACTGAGCTCTTGGAAAGAAAAGTGAACGATGTATACAAATTGGGAGTCACAGTTCTTAGCACATTGTAGACCCTCATAATATGGTAACCACGTTTCCTGTCTCTAGCCTACTTGTTTTTACCTTTCTCCTAGAGTAGGCAGTGTGAACTGTAGACAAGCAGTTACAAGGGTGTCTTTATCCATTTGGGCTGCTAGCACAAGGTACCATAAACTGGGGGGATTGAACAACATTTTTTTTTCACGGTTCTGGAGGCAGGAAATCCAAGCCTAGGGTGTCAGCATGGTCAGGTTCTTGGTGAGGGGTCTCTTCCTGGTTTATAGACAGCCATCTTCTTGCTGCATCCTCACATGGTGAAGAGAATAATCATCTCTCTTTTTAGAAGGGCATTAATCTCATTCATGAGGGCTCCACCCTCATGATCTAAAGACTTCCCAATGGCCCCACCTGCAAATCCCTAATTGGAGATTAAGGTGTCAACATATGAATTTTAGGAGGACACATTCGGTCCATAGCAAGGAGGGAGAGAGTGGGAAAACTGAATGGAACACAAGAAATGGAATTGAAATGCCCCGGCTCCTTAAAGGAGCCAAGGAATGTCAATGTCATGGGCGGAGGAAGGGAGGGATTTGACAGTAAGCCACACTCACTTCCCAGAGTGAAGCAGCCAGTGGGGTCATTCAAAGCCAGTCCCATCCCCCTGCAGCCCTGGTAAGAAAGGAATGCCTGGAGCAGACCTCATTCTCCCAAAAAGCTGACCTGTGCCCGTTTGTCAGGTACGATTGAGAAAAGTGAACAAGAGAGCTGCCATGAGCCCAAGAACAGACTGAAACACGTCTGAGAACCCCAAGAGGCTTTGGCCCTGAACTTGAGACTGACTGTTCCCAGTAAAAGATAACTTCTTCAGAGGCTCTAAAAGCAGCAGTTTGGGGGAGAGCCTGGCTATGGTTATGGTAGCTGGGAAGAAGCTGTGGCATGGTGAAACTGCCTAATTGCCTGTCTGTCTCCAAGCAGATCATAAACTTCATATTATGTTCCCTTAGCATGTAGTACTAGACTGGCACGGTAAGGGGGCTTAACAATATTTGTTGCGTCAATGAATGAAGGTCTCATATTGGAAAAGAGAAACAGAGTTTATTCTCATACACTGTTGGTGGGAATGTAAATTGATACAGCCACTATGGAGAACAGTTTGGAGGTTCCTTAAAAAACAAAAAAAGCACTACCATACGACCCAGCAATCCCACTACTGGGCATATACCCTGAGAAAACCATCATTCAAAAAAGAGTCATGTACCAAAATGTTCATTGCAGCTCTATTTACAATAGCCAGGACATGGAAGCAGCCGAAATGTCCATCAACAGATGAATGGATAAAGAAGATGTGGCACCTATATACAATGGAATATTACTCAGCCATAGAAAGGAATGAAACTGAGTTATTTGTAGTGAGGTGGATGGACCTAGAGACTGTCATACAGAGTGAAGTAAGTCAGAAAGAGATAAACAAATACCGTATGCTAAAACATATATATGGAATCTAAAAAAAAAAAAATGCTCATGAAGAACCTAGGGGCAAGATGGGAATAAAGATGCACACCTACTAGAGAATGGACTTGAGGATATGTAGAGGGGGAAGGGTAAGCTGGGACAAAGTGAGAGAGTGGCATGGACATATATACACTACCAAATGTAAAATAGATAGCTAGTGGGCAGCAGCCGCATAGCACAGTGAGATCAGCTCGGAGCTTTGTGACCACCTAGAGGGGTGGGATAGGGAGGGTGGGAGGGAGGGAGACGCAAGACGGAATAGATATGGGGACATATGTATACGTATAACTGATTCACTTTGTTAGAAAGCAGAAACTAACACACCATTGTAAAGCAATTATACTCCAATAAAGATGTTAAAAATTAAAAAAGAAATAGAGGGTTCAACCAAGTTTCTAGACACTGATTATCATACAAAATCTATAGATCCCGTACACCAGTTAACAATCAATTATACAGTGAAAGAGTAAAAAGGTTTTAATCCCTTTAATAACAGAAATACATGGCCCCAATGAAGAAATCTAAAAATGATATGCATGCAATGCTTGTACTTTAAATGCATAAATAAATGAAAATTTTACCAGGGAAAAAAAGTTGCTTTCTGATATAAAATGTCATCCTTTTCATCTTTATGCTTTCAAGGCAAAAAAAAAAGGCCAAAAAAGTGCTTGCCTTCTGCTAGTCTAAAATCTTAATTCCAAATGATGATACACTAGGACCCAGAAAATGGTTTCCTTGAAGGATTCAGCCTCTGAATGAAACAGGCTGTGCTCAAAGTCTGACTATATATGTCCCACAGCAATTTCAATTCGATCAGTACCACCCCAATTCGAATACCCTCATATCCAATCAAAATCTCTAATTTGATCCCACATAATTTTCAAGTCCCTTCCAATTGACACACTCCTTACTCAGTTCTAGAAACCCTCTCATTCCCATTAGATTGCAATTCACTCAATGAGGTGTTTTTTCCTGAAAATCTGTGTGATTTTTCCCAAGAAAATACTAAGAAAATAATTAACTTCACAAGTTGGAAAAAAGTTTAAAAAGAAAAACTCAAGGAAAGGATATCCCAATGTATAGTTCCCTCTCTCTCGCTCTCTCGCTCTCTCTCTATGCATAAATAGTGTCATTTTTTAAAACTTCTGGTAGGAAAATAACTCTTTTGCTCATAAGCACAAATTACAGAAATAAAGTGACCTACCTTCTACCAACAAAATCCTGATTCCAGTTGGAGATATTCAAGGACCCAGAGAGAGAGACAGTGTTCTCTGGGCAGCTGGCCTCCAAATGCAGACCCATGTCCTGATGGCTCTGGCTTTCTAACTGGGCAAAGGTATAATTTGATCAGCACCAATCAACAGTAATTGCTCTGGTTGGTCAGCCCACTTTGTCTGCGCCCTTTTGATTTTTTAAACCAATCTTACAGCAAACTAAGAGGTTGAAAATAAAAGGCGTGCGAAAGTCAAACCAAGCAAATATTAAACAAAAGAAACCTGGTCTAGCAGCAATTGATATCAAATGTATTTATAAGGTCAAAGAAGGAAAGCTTATGGTTATCAAAAAGAAAAACTCATGGGAAAGATTACAATGATGCACTTTACACACCTAGACACATAGCACTGAGACATAGAACACAAAGACTGAGAATTATAAGGTAAAACTGACATATTTGCAATCATGGTGGGAGGTTTTTTTTTCAAACACCTTTCTCCCAGAAACTGATAGACGTGGAGAGAAGAAAAGTAATAATGTTATAAAAGTTTAAACAATAAATTTAACGACTTTGATTATATTACCTGCAGCAACCACATAGCAAAATGCTTTTCAACACATATAAAACATTTACAAAAATTTACCACTAGAAGACCACATAATAAATCTCAATAAAAATTCCATAGAATCAACATATTGAGTACCATCTTGATCAATCTTTTATTTCAATCATGAAATAAAATTGAAAGTCAATAATCAAGAAACTGAACACAACCATATTTATATAAAAATGAATATCCACATAACATCTACAACAATATCCATATAATAGCTTGAAATCTATTGATTTTTATGTTGTACGCAAGTAGTTAGTAAAACCTAAACCAGAATACCTCAGAACTATTTGAAAGAAAAAAAAGATAAAAATGATAGAACAATTCAAAAAACAAAAGGGAGAACAGCCATATACAAAAATACAAATGATTAATAAAACAGAAGTCTGTTACTTAAAAAATAAAATAAAGAAAGAACTGGTTGATAAATTATGTAGTCCTCCCTGCTAAAGGAAGGGAGTGCTCCCTTAGCGTGAGAAGCAGGTGCAGAGTGGCAAGTGGGGATGGGAGTCGGGGAGGGGCAGTGATTTTATAGAGGAGGACCCTGCCAAACACCATTTTAACCAGGTCAACATCAAGAGTCATAAACTGGGAATTCCCTGGCCGTCCAGTGGTTAGGACTCCACGCTTTCACCGCCTAGGGCCCAGGTTCGATCCCTGGCCAGGGAACTAAGATCCCACAAACTATGAGGCGTGGCCAAAAAAAAAAAAAGCCATAAATTACTTTGATAGTATATGTCCTTGATATGATGTGATTAAAATGTGATAAAATTCCCTCTGTACTCTTCCTCCAAAAACATACAGAAACCCAAGATAATCATAAGAAAAGCATCAAATTCCACTAGGGGGGCATCCTACAATATACCTGACCAGTATTTCCCCAGACTGTCAGGTTTCTATACAAACTTTTGGTCAAAAACAAGGAAAGTCTGAGAATCTGTTACAGCCAAGAGAAACCTAAGGAGACATGAAAACTAAATGTAATTTGATGTTTTAGATGAGATCTTGGAACAGAAAAAGGACGTTGGGTAAAAGGTGAGGAAATCTGAACCAATGAGAGCCTTTAGTAGACAATAATATATTGACATTGGTTTATTAATTGTAATCAATATATCATGGGAATTAAGAAGTTACTAATAGGGGGACATGTGAGTGGGGTCGGGTCACTACTCCCTGATCCACGTGCTCAATGTTTTGTAAGTCTAAAACTGTCCAAAAACTTACGTATTACTAAGTATAATATTGTAAATAAGAAATAAACAGGAGAAGGCATCAATAAACAATATTAGAATGAAAAAAATTAGAAACATCATCTGGGTTTTGGAAACAGTCTACAATACAACACACTATAAACCAAATGATTCTATGAACCACTATGTGACAATTTTTTAGAGAACTTTTAAAAATATTTTAAATTATGAAATATAAAGTGTTCACAGAAATCTGTAGAGCATATATGTACAGTTCAACAAATAACTATAGAGTGAACAGAAGTGGAGCCACTACCCAGGTCAAGAAATGCAACATTGCCAGGCACCTGGCTGCCTGACTTGTGCTCTTTTTCCCAGATTACAGCCCCTTCTGCCTCCTACACTGACCTTATCCTAACTATTCACGTAGTAATTTTGGTAAACATTATAAAATTAAAACTCTGTCCATTTTTGAAAACTTTATATAACCTTGAAGAAACACAATTGTATTTATGTACTTTAGTGTATTTTTGGTGTATTTTTTCATCATTTACGCCATTGCATGCAGCTGGACTTTTCTGTTTCAGGGCTGTATTCAACCATATAAACTTTCTACTGTTGGTGGGGCTTTGGGTTGTTTCCACTTTTGGCCTCTTACAAACAGCGTCGCTCTGAAAATTCTCTGACGCCTATACTGGCCATAGAATATGTAAACTTCAACTTGCCAAATGTTTTCAACACATTTTACCAGTTTACACACTAGCTGCATGCAAGGGTGCTCATCGCCCTTCAGTTTTGCAGACCTTTGGTGATTTTCTGCATTTTTAGTTTTAGCCGATCAGGTGAGGGAACAGGGGTACCTCATAATGATTTGCATTTACTTGGTTACTAATAGGGGTGAACCCATTTTTCTGATGATTATTGGTTGATTGGGGGTGCTCCTTCAGGAAGTGCCTCATCAAGTATTTTGTCCATTTTTCTGCTGGGTTGTCTGTCTTGGTAGTAGTTTTATGTTCTGCTTATTAGTTCTTTACTGGGTATGAGTAACACGATATCTGTTCTCACTCTTTAATTTGTCTTTTCACTCTCTTTTTCATTTTCTTTGATCCACAGAAGTTTCTCTGTACCTCTAACAGAACAAATATTATTAAAAATAGCTAATATACGGTGACTATCTAATGCCAGACACTGTTCAATGCACTCTGCATAGAATAATTTATTTCTGCCTTATCTTCATAATGACCCTATAAGGGAAATCCTAGGAACCCTATTTCTCATATGAGGAAACCGCATCAAGGAGATATTAAGAAACTTGCTCAAGCTGACAGATCTAGTAAGTAGGGAAGTATTCAAACAAGAATCTCCAAGATGATTCCTTAAAAGAAGAACAAAGAGGGGTGATTTCTCCTCTACCGATCTGTGGTATTTGAGCTGCAATGGACAAATGTATCTGCATACAGAATAGAGAGGCCAGACACAGACACATGGATATGTGGGAGTGTGCCTATGATGGAGGTAGTGTAGCAAACCAATGGGGAAGGATGGGCTATTCAATATGTGGTAGTGGCATTGGCACTATTTTGGGGGGTGGAATTGGAGCTTGACCTCATACCACTTACATAAATAAATTTGAGGTGCATTACAGACAGATACAACACAGAATTTTAAGACAAAATATTGAAGAATGTTTTTATGAACTCAGGGTGGAACAATGGCATATAAAACCAAAAGCACCATGATGGGAGTGATTGATATATTTAAATGATTCCAAACTAATGACTGTGATGGTTAATTTCACATGTAGACTGGGCTAAGAGATGCCCAGATAGCTGGTAAAGCGTCACTTCTGTATGTTCTGCATGGCTCTTCAGTGAAGAGATTAGCACTTGCATCAGTAGACTGAGTAAAGGGCGCCTTCACCACTGCAGGCGGGAGCACCCAAACCACTGAGAGCCCAGATTCAACAAAAGAGCAGAGTAAGGGTGAACTTACTCTCTCTGCTTGAGCAGATGCATCCGTCTTCTCTTGCTTTGGGACATCTGACATGGGCACTCCTGGTTCCCAGGCTTTCGAACCCAGACTCAACCATATTCCCCGTTCTCCATCTTGCAGACGGCCCACCTGACAGATCGTGGGATTCCTCAGCCTCCACAGCCAGATGAATGAGTTCCTCTACTAAGAGCTGTACACATACCTCCTATCGGTTCTATTACTCTGCAGAACCCTCACTCATACTAGGACGTAACAAATTAAAGGAAATTACAGTCTAGGAGAAGTTTGTCATCATACATGAAATAGACAATGAATTAGTATCCTGAATATCACATAACTTCTACATAACAACAACAAAAAATAGTCAAACCAAAAAAAGTAGGCAGAGCTTTAGAATAGGTAATTCAGAAAAGAGGAAATCCAAATGGCCAATAAATACAAGAAGATATGCAGGATCACTAGCAATCAGAGAAGCTATTCTCTGCCCATTTTGATTAGGTCTGACAATATAAAAAAGTGGGTCAAGATATGGAGAAACCAGAACTCTTGCACACTGCCAATAGAGCTGGAAATTGGAGGGCAAGGTGGCTTTTCCTAAAAAGTTAAAAGTGAACATAAATACAACCCAGAAATCCTATATACAAAGCTGTTCTGTGAAGCATACTTTGAAATAACAAAGATTTGCAAATAACCCTATTGTCCATCAGCACCAGAACGAATAAAATAAAATAAATTACACAGATCTAGTGGACTTCGTTGAACTAACTAGGGACTACAGATAGGAAAGTCTTTAGATCTTGATACTGTAATATTGACTTTTTTAAAAGGTGATGGTGGGGGTATGTTGTTTAAACCACACAACATACTCCTTTCCGTTTCGTAGCCTTTTGTCTCCAAACTTGATGAATATACACTGGACTCGTGATTGTTATTTCTCAGAAGTGGAGAGAGGCCTAGGAGAGATCGTGGCAGTGAGAACAAAGGTGGCTCTATCCTTGCCTTTATGTAATTGTCATTGTCAATGTCCCTTGCTTTTCCAAGATTAAGTATAGCAACAACTTACTGGACATGGAAGAACAGCTGGATCTGGGCATCTTTTCTTGAGAAGAGTGGTCCAGATTGTGAGTATCCAAATTGAGTGTGTCACTTGCCTTGAAATAAAATAGAATTTTTAATAGAATTGCTTGATGAACCCCCTTCATTACCACCCTCAGCTCCTGATCCTTTCAAGAAGACTAATTTTTTTATAATGGAAATCTAGTTGATTTGCAATATTTTGTTAGTTGCAGGTGTACAGAAAAGTGATTGTTATATACATATTTTTTCAGATTATTTTTCATGATAGCTTATTATAAGATATTGAATACACTTCCCTGTGCTATATAGCAAATCCTTGTGGGTTTTTTTGTTTTGTTTTTGTTTGTTTTGGGTTTTTTTTTACAAATCCTTATTGCTTATCTGTTTTCTGTACAATAGTGTGTATCTGTTAATCCCATACACCTAATTTATCCCTCCCCTGCTCCTTTTCCCCTTAGCTAACCACAAGTTTGTTTTCTCTGTCTTTGAGTCTGTTTCTGTTTTGTATATAGATTCACTTGTATTGTTTTTTAGATTACACAGGTAAGTGATATATTTGTCTTTTTCTGTCTTACTTCACTTAGTATGACATTCTCTAGGTCCATCTATGCTGCTGCAAGTGGCAATATATCATCTTTTTGTGGCTGAGTAATATTCCATGGTATGTATATACCACTTCTTCTTAAACCAATCACCTGTTGATGGCCCTTGGTGTGTTTCCATGTCTTGGCTATTGTAAAGAGGGCTGCTGTGAACACTGGGGTGCATGTATCTTTTCGAATTAGAGTTTTCGTCTTTTCCGGATATACGCCTAGGAATGGGATTGTTGGATCATATGGTAGCTCTATTTTTAGTTTTTTTAAGCAACCTCCATACAGTTTTCCATAGTGGCTGAACCAATTTGCATTCCCACCGAAAGTGTAAGAGGGTTCCCTTTCATCCACACCCTCTCCAGCATTTATTATTTGTAGACTTTTTGACGATGGCCATTCTGACAGGTGTGAAGTGACACCTCTCTGGGGTTTTGATTTGCATTTCTCTAATAATTAGCGATGTTGAGCATCTTTTCATGGGTCTGTTGGCCATTTGTATATCTTCTTTTGAGAAATGCCTCCTTAGGTCAAGAAGACTAATCTAGGAACCAGTATACTGGTAAACCTAAACTGTATTTTTAACATTGCTACTCTTTATTAGGCAAAGGAAATTTTGTTTCCAGTATAAAAGTGAGTGAAAAACATAAGGAGTATAGTGGAAGAAATATTCTCTGAAATTTATTTTTGTTTCTTGGCCTTCAAAACCCCCAATTTTGTTATCCTAGGCTATTTGGAGCGTGTATCTGCCGGGAAGAGATTGTGATATCCCTGAAATATAACAAGGAAAATTTCAGTTTCTAAAATTTAAAATGGCAATATGAGCCAGGCTACTGTCTTCACAGAGACTTTTCAGAGTTCCCTTATTTCTCTGCACTGCCATATCCACAACTGACCTAAATGAAAGGACCAAAAGCCCTCAAGATCTCAGTTCCTTATCACATGAAAGTTTACTCCTTGCTCATATGAGATCTACTATGGTCCACTTGCTCTCCAGGGCTGCTGCCTTCCCAGTAATTCCAGTCTGCTTCCATCATGCGGTTCCACCGTCTCAATACAGGGCTTAATCATCTTTCCAGCCAAGCATCTCACTGCCATCCTCCACTGAGGATCCTGAGTTCAGTCTCTCAGCTTCAGTTTTCCACAGAATATACTACCACACAGTTGCCTAGCTGCATGGTGATAGGGATGAGATGTGGGCTTTTGCTACTCCTCAATCAGAACTTCAAACAAGTCTAACTTTTTCATTAGTCCTGCCTTTAGTTTTACATGGTGCTTCAAATTCCAGAATCTTACTGAACTTCTGTAGGGGAGAGCTGGAGGGAAGAGAGATGTGGTTTGATTCTCTGAAGTGTTTCCTTCTGCATCAAACTATCACTTTCAATTTCCAAAATTGATTCTGAGTTTGGCCACTTCTGTGCATCTTCAACACTATGGCCTAAGTCAGTAACCATCAATTCTCACCTGCATTACTTAGGTGTTCTAACTAACTACTTCTCCTGCCCCCAAGGGGTCCACAGAACAATTAAGGTGATTAGTTAGATATGTAAAGTATATCATGTCAAGTGCTGTTTTAAACTTCCAATGCCTTCTCATTTCAAGTTGAAAAAAACTCAAATATTTCACATGAGCTACAAGGTCCTGCATACCCTGGACCCTGCCTCTCCCTTCTCAGTGCCCCAGACACAAATGAGCTTCCTCTCTGTCCACACAAGAACACCAAGCTCTATGTTAGGGCTGTTACACTTGCTGTTTCATCCTAGTGGAAATCAGCTCTGGACCTTCCTTCTTGTCATTTGGGACTCAGAAAGGTCTCCTGCTCTATGAAGTATTCCCTGCCCACCGGAACCACACTGCCCATTCTGCACTAGCATCCCATCCCCTTTAATCTCTTCACAGAACATATGCCCACTTGAAATTGTCTTGTTCCTTTATTTGTGGATTTGTTTCTTGGGATGTATCAATGACCTAACCATGTGAAATATACATACAGCATTGAGAAGGCAGTGGAGACTTGCAGAGAAGATTTTCACATGCTGGCACTTTTTGTCCTCTGTTTGCTCATCTCTCCTAGCAACTTGGATCAGCCAAGTGCCAGGTGATTTCCACCAAGTCATCCTTCAGATAGGCCTGCAAACAAAACCCCCCAACCCAGCCAGCCAGCTGGAACCCAACAATCAACCCCAAACTCACTCACCAACATCACACAAGGCAACAAGCTCATAAAAATAAGTTTTGCTTGAAATGTTTTGATATAATTATTAAGAAAAGTGCAGAAAAAACGACCACCTCTCCGTTGACTGACTGAACAACCCAGAAAATAAAGTCAGATTTTAACATTCTGGTTACTTTTAATATATTTAATAAACTCAGATTTTAACATTCTAGTTACCATACTGGCAGAGAACATATTTTCAATACATCAAAGACTCAGAAAGATTATCAATTATTATCTTAGTCTCTACTGACCTAATTGGTCAAAAGGACCTAATTTGGCAAGAAAAGTGGGAAGAGAAGGGGGAAGAGGAAAAGGAGAGAGACTGGAGGGTAATGAAAGCCCAGGGTTCTTTAGAAGTTCAGCAGCATCCAGAGCTGGCCCACAGGATGGGAGTGTGAGGTAGATTGGGCTCTGGCGACCTCAGCAGGATCTAGTTCCCAGAGCCACTAGAGTGTCCAGTGCATGAAACCTCAGTTTGTGACACAGGAGTTAGCGGTGTCCAAGCATTCCAGGGTCTGGAAGGAAGAACAAACTTTGGAGAATTTGGTAAACACCACAGACCCAGCACGTCCAGCGGCAGCACAGGAGGCACTCTCACGCAAGACTAGTGACCTGCAAATACCCAAAGCTCTGAAATGTAAATATGACCAGTCTCAAAGGATCCCCACGCAGGAGCAGTGGGGTAGAAAGGCATCCCCTGGGCTTAGGGGACGGGGCCACAACCACAGCCAGAAGCCGTGGCGGGATGCTGGAGCCCAGGGCTGAGCGGGGCGGCGCTGTCCGGCGAGGGTGCCTCCACAGGCAGGGGCGGAGCCTCTGGGTCCTGATCTGTGTCTAACGAAAGCCTCCTCTTAGCCCTGGGGGGAGCAGCTGGCTCCTGAGGGCCCTGTTCCCAAGGACGACGACGAGGGCCACATCTTCCAGCTGGGTGGCGATCCGGGGCGGATGGACCTGCGGTCGGCGGCTGGGTCGGGCCGGGCTCGCCGGAGGTGCTGGTGGCCGCAGCCCCGAACTGGGCGGCAGAGCAAGAACCCCGGGCCGGCGAGGGGCGCCGGCACCCAGCACGCACAGGGACTCGGGGGCTGGTCCCTGCGCCCGCGGCTACAGCCCTGCGGGGGCGCAGAGCGCGGCGGGGCAGGTGGTGCCTCGTGGCGAGAGCGGCTCCCAGGGACGCGCGGACCTCCCTCCAGGCGTTCAGGACCTGGCTGTCGGGCGCCGTGGGCTGCGTGTGGTCCACCACGGTCCGCTCCTGCCCGCGTTTCCACAGCTCGTAGCGCTCCGGTTGCAGGATGCGCACGAAGGCGTCCATGGAGAAGGCGACCCGGGCCTCCCCGCAGCTGCACTGCGAGGCCGCTTTGCCATAATCGATCCAGCGCGGGCAGGCGAAATTGATGGCCTCCGCGCAGTTGAAGCCATGGTTGAAGCCAGAGTGGTAGCCATAGGGAAAGGTCACGATGAACTCCCCAGCCTCCTGAGTGACCCGATCGAAGGGGATGCCGTTGTCCTTGAGGACCGTGGGCGAGATGAGAGCCACCTTGTGCCGCAGGAAGGCCTCACAGCCCCGCGCGCTGCCCGGGAAAAGCTGCCTGGCCAGGCGTTCCAGGCGCCGGCCGTGCTCCGGGGGCACCGCGTACCACGTCTTGGGCTCCCCGAAGTGCAGGTAGTTGATGCTGTAAAGGTCCATGTCCTCCGTGTGCCAGGCGAAGGCGGTCTTCCACATGCCGAAGTACAGGTAGGGGGTGTTGACGCCCTCGATGACCACTCCGCACTCCTGCTCCAGCAGGTCCTGAATGGTTCCCAGGTGTCCAAGGTTCCACTGCTCCGTGTTTTGATCGAATAAGGAGCCACTCACGTCCGCACCATATACTGGTGAATCATAGAGGCGTGTTTTCCAATATTTTCGCTCCAGGTCCTTAAAATCAAAGTGTGGTGGCGTCCGGTATTTTTCACTATTTGCTAAGTGGTGGTACTCACCCACGGTCATGGCTTTCTTCTTTTTGTGGTATTGAGTAAACACACCTGCCTGCCCAGAAGTCACCTGCTGGAGGGGAGCGGCTATTAAGATGTCATTGATATCATCATAGGTCTGTCTGGCTTTCCAGTCCTTGGGTGGAATGATCTTCGCCACGCCTGCTCGGTGTGCACCTTGGGATTCCATATAAGCAATGTATTTATCGAAATCATTAAACTCTTCTTTGGTTGGATGAAATACCATTATTCTACAACTTGGGTTCTGGGCCCAGTTGGACTTAGACTTCATAGCTTTCATTAATAAGCGGGAACCTCCCAAGTTCTGATGTATGTTCTGGGCAGGTGAGGATGCTGGAAAACACTACTTTTTCAAAAATGGGTTGGAGTATATCAGCAGGAGCCCGCAGTAGACTTTAATGCAATGAGTTGATAATATTTCTTAGGCTTGCTGATTCTCCAGGGGACTCCACGCTGGGCAGAAGCCTTGCTCAGGACTGATGCCGGCTGAGCCTGCAAGTCTGTGATGTCCTTGGTTGACACTTGGCTCTGTCCTCTTGAGATCTAGTGAATCACCCAGCCCTGGCTGGGTATCCCAAATGCAGTGTCTTCAGGGCAGAATTGAAAGCAAAACCTAAAAAGAAAAAGAATAGAGACAGGTTGAAAACTGATGGTTGGAAATAGTTACAAGGGAACTACAAAGAAAACACCACCATGGACTTTAATTGCATATTCCAATAAAGGCGAAAATTTCATAAGTTTGACAATACAAGAAATGGTGTTGTTGTGAACAATGGAAATTCTTGTACTCTAGTAAGGAGAACGGAAATCATTACATTCACTTTGAAAACCTATTTGGACAGTATCCACTAAAATTGAACTTACCCATGTGCTATGATTCATGCCTAGGATATGTGTATGTCTGTGCAATGAAAGTCAAGTCCAAGAATGTTCAGAACAACGTGATTTCAGTAGTCAAACACTGGAAACAACTCAAATGCCAGTCAACATTAGAATGGATAAGTACATTGTAGTATATTCATACAATGGAATACAATACAGGAATGAGATCAACAAAAACTACATGAAAATTAAAGAATAATTCTATAAACATAATACTGAGCAAAATTATCCGGACTCAAAAGAATACCTATTCTATGCTTCCATTTATATAAAGATAAAAAGGTACCTATAAGATGATGATATTTTTTGGTACCAACGTAATCTATGTTAGAAGTCAGAGTAGTGGTTACCTTTTTGAAAGAGAGAGGTTGTGAGTGGGGCTGTGAGGAAGTCTCTAGAATAATGTGAATATTCTGTTGTGAACCCAGGTACTGGTTACACAGCCATCAGAATGACTCATTGTCATAATTCTTCAAGTTATGATGATTTTCACAAATTTCTATGAAATCAATTTTTTAAAATTTATTTAAATTATTTAAATAAATTTAAAATTATAGTTTAGGGTGAAAAGCATTAAAACAGAATGATATCTTTCATTGTACCAAAAGGAAAAAGAAGGGTGATTGAAAATATATGAACTAAACATTCAATTGAAGAAACTATAAAATAGAAGAAGAGAAAGAAGGGGTAGGAGTCAAAAAATAACAAAGAATAAAGACAAAATTAACGAAAGAAAACACATACAAGACAGAACACTGATGACCAAAAATATTCTTGGAAGAAATTAATGATAGCAATACACCATGGGCGTAACTGAGCATAAGAAAGAAGGGGAAAATAAACCACTAGGAATGAAATAGTGCACAAAAGAATTTTTAAAATCTCGAAAGAGAATCTTAGGAGAAACTTGCCAGCAACATTTTCAAAAGACAAGAGAAAAGAATAAATTTCTGGAGAGGAAACATATCCAAAATGGATGCAAGAAACACCAGAAAGCTTGAATAACACCCCAGTATAAGAAGCTGGTTCAAAGTATGACCCCTCAAAGTCCAGGAGACACATCATTTTGCATGTGAATCTAGAAAACTTTCAAGAAACAGTTAACTCTTATTGTGCAAATTGCTTCAGATTATAGAAAAAGTTGGAAAGCTACTCAGATGAGGCTATTCTGCTCTCTGATAGCCAAACGAAAAAAGGACAATAAAAAATAAAGCTACAGGCCATTTTTGTTTATAAGCATAGAGGAAAGCATAAAATGGAATGTTATCCAATGAAATGCAGCAAGATAGTAAAAGAATAATACATCATGACCAAATAGAAGGCAAGTATGATTGAACATTGGAAAATTTAATGATATAATTCAGAATATTAACAAAGTAAATGAAAAATATCATCATCTTATAGGTACCAAAAAAGCATTTGATGAAATGGAAAATCCATTCATGATTTTAAAATTCTTACTTGCAAAGCATCAAGAGAAACTTTTTTTTGTAAGATAAAGAATTTCAAGGTAAAAAATAGCAATGATCATTCTTAACAGTGAAACAAAAGTAACATTCTCATTAAAGTTAGGAAAAAGAGATGCATCAGCATGAAAAGCTGCTCAATATCACTAATTATTAGAGAAATGCAAATCAAAACTACAATGAGGTATCCCCTCACACCAGTTAGAATAGGCATCATTAGAAAATCTACAAACAACAAATGCTGGAGAGGGTGTGGAGAAAAGGGAACCCTCTTGCACTGTTGGTGGGAATGTAAATAGATAGAGCCACTGTGGAGAAGAGTATAGAGTTTCCTTAAGAAGCTAAAAATAGAATTACCTTATGATCCAGCAATCCCACTACTGGGCGTATACACAGAGAAAACCATAATTGAAAAACTACATGCACCCCAATGTTCATTGCAGCACTATTTACAATAGCCAGGTCACGGAAGCAACCTCAATGCCCATCGACAGACAAATGGATAAAGAAGTGGTGGTACATATATACAATAGAATATTACTCAGCCATAAAAAGGAACGAAATTGAGTCATTTGTTGAGACGTGGATGGATCTAGAGACTGTCATACAGAGTGAGGTAAGTCAGAAAGAGAAAAACAAATATCGTATATTAATGCATGTATGTGGAATCTAGAGAAATGGTACAGATGAACCGGTTTGCAGGGCAGAAGTTGAGACACAGATGTAGAGAACAAGCGTATAGACACCAAGGGGGAAAAACCGCGGTGGGGTGTGGGTGGTGGTGTGCTGAATTGGGCGATTGGGATTGACATGTATGCACTGAGGTGTATAAAATTGATGACTAATAAGAACCTGCAGTATAAACAAACAAACAAACAAACAAAAAACAGCTAATACTAAACTTTCTTTGGGTTATTTGTATGGAAATATGTTAATATAAAGGTTTCAGACATTACATGAAATTTCCAGAAATCTTATATCTTCTGGTCTAATGTTATAAGTCATAATTCTAGTTATTACTTTAAAATGTATATCTCAGAAATAACAAAATTTCCTTGTCAATTGCATTATTATGAACTTTCATCCAATCTTTAACCGTGGTCATTTTCAAGTCTTTTGTCCTTTACAGACAGTTCTGGGTGTACTCTGATGCTTTTGCAAAAATGTTCCTATAAAAGGGTTTCATCTTCAAGAAATTCATGGAAAAGACTCTGACAAGTACAGGTTCTGGTAACTGACTATACTGCTGAACTGAATGAATAAGCATGTTCAGAACACTAATGGAAAACTGATGAATTCATAAAAGTGCTAACAAAAGATCAAGATGAAAAAAAATTAATTAGATGGGACTGAGTCAACTTATGAGGATGATTTAATTTTTGTGACTTTCTGTTTGAATTAAAAAAAGAAGAAATCCCACAAGGACTCAGAGGCAAAAAATATACAAATCAATTTCCACTGCAAAGTAAAGGAGTTGTTACAGTGGAGGATTACTGGACTGAATGTCAATATTATGACATAGTATGAGTGAGTTTCGTGTTGAGTAATTGCAATCGTTGCTTTTGTTGTGGTCATCCATTTACAATGCTTGGTGTCAGTTTATTTATCCCTTATAAAAATAAAATACAGTGTGTGTGTGTGAAAAGAAAAAACATATTGAAAACAATGTGAAAAATAAATCTCACCATGTACACTCCACTTTCAACTTGAACTGTGTAGAGCAAATGTAATAGTTATGATTTAGGACAGAAAATATATGTGTACAAATAAGAAAACAAAAAAATAACCAAAGCAAACTATCTCATTAACCCAATTTCAAGTGCTCCCTTATTACTGTTTCCTAATCCTCTTAAGCTCCCCTAATTTCCACCATTCAAATATTCTCTCTCACTTTCCCCTGTCCTCAAACTTCAGGCGCACCTATTCCACCCCACTAGGAATCCTCCGAATGTCCGAAAAGTCCCTAAGTGGTCTGGCCCACCATCACCTCTTGACCTCACCCCTTTCTACCCTGTTCCTTGCTCTCTCATTCCAAACACATTCCTGGCTGTGTCTCAAAAAAGGCCGGTATACTCTTGTCTGAGGGTCTTTGCACCCAGGCAACTCTCAAGCCTCAGCCCAAACATCACCTTTTCAGGGAACTCTCCTCTGATTGTCTTGCTTTGGATAAAAGTAGAGACGATTTTCCTTCCAGGAAAACAGGTACTCTCTCAACAAAACATTTCCAAATGAAACTTGAACTGATGGTCAGTACCCATGTATCTCTTCCAGATATACTCACATCAGCGCCATGGTAACTCCAACATTGCTGATTGCATCACAATGGAATCCAACTGGCTCTTCCAACTGTCTACTAAAAGGCCTCCTTTTTAAAGTTATCAGCCCACGAAACACAGGTATTTTGCCTGAAATTTTTCCTTTAAGATTTCTTACAAGAAAATATATGGGATCAAAAGGTTATACATATTTCAGGGTCCTTTTAGTTACAGCGGGATTTCCCTGGGAAAGCTGCCAGAATGGGAGGAGCTAGCACAGTTGTCAGGGCATTAAACACCACTAGTATTGGGTCAGCACAAGAACCAGGGAGAGGAGCAGAAAACCATGCTACAGAAATCGGTGAGGAAGAGCTCAAATGCCTTTAGAGAACAAAGGCATTTCATCTTCCTCACCCTGTAGTCTCCCCAATAAGACTTCGAAAGATCAGCTTGCCTGCCATTGTTCCAAGTGATAGAAACTCCCCACTTCTCCTATGGTCTGCAAGAGGTGCCCGAGGTCCCTATATCTTATCTGGGATCCATTCAAGACAAGGGGAAGCTGTGGCTGGGGCCCAATCCTCTACCACCCCTCTCCCCAAAGAGGTCAGCACAATTGGGCTTCAACATAAAACATTTCTCCTTTGGATCTGGGATCAGGGACAAAAAAATAGCCAAGGAAGGGCTTGCTCTCTGTGACCCCTGCTGGTAGCTTTTGTAAGAGTGCATCAAAGGAATGTTTGCTGCAGACCCGAATACTGGTGGCAGGGGCCCTTTGAGTGAGCGGTAGTAGCTCTGTGTACCTCTGCCCTGGAGCCTCATGCACCATGGAATGTGCTGAAGGAAGGTAATGGAGCATCAATACACTCTTCTCCTTTTCCAACTTTAAGGTCAAAGGATCAAAGAAACAATCTCGAGGTTTCTATAGAATTTCTTGGTAATAAATGGTGGGGAGGGGAAGTGGCTGACAATCTAGTTCATCCTTGAGGGGGTGTGACAAATGCAGTTCACTTAGCCTCTAAAGATTGGGTGGAAGTCAAATAATCTCTCTCTTCCTATTCCAGAAACACCTGATGAGCACTCAAGGGTCTTGGGGATAGATTGTTATGAAGGAGAAGCATTGTTCAAACATGACCCTAGATGTTCATCCTAAGATGCCTGAACAATAGGCTAGCCTAGACTCCTTCCATGACTGGAGGGCTATAGCATCCAAAAGGGCCCAAGGTCCCCAGGTGCCTTCTAACGTACAGGGCTGCTGGCTTTCCCGGACAGCTCCTGTAAACGGCTGGCATGATATCTAGGCCGCTTAATTCCCCAAGCAGTCCGAAGCTCCCTTTCCTAATAAGGTTGCTGTCATCAAAGCCCTATATGAAGGAAGAGCACTGGGGAAGGGGCCTCCACTAGAACAAAACCCTCCTCAACATGGGATGCCTCTCCATGTAGACGCTGAGGAAATGCAGAGCCTATGTGTGCCTTGGTCTTGATGTGTTTCCTGAACTCATATTGTATGACTCTGTGGAATTTTCCTCCATCGACAAGGGGACCCAAAAGATGGGAAGAAAGCAAATAGTAAGGTTTCATCAGGGTTAGGGTTTTCCAGCCATGTGTATCTCAAGGAGAGAGGAACAAGTGTCTTGATGGATTGGATGGAGGGATAAGAGAGTGATTACAATGATGGACCAGTAAATTTATCCTGGCTAAAAAAGGAAATGAGAACATGAGGGCAATGATGGAGAATGAAACAGTGCTCGATTCATAGGCTAAATGTCTCCATTAGGTGAAATACTTGTATTAGAACCCTAGGAAATGTAAGCTAGCAAGAGAATGGGATGCTTGAAACATAGCTGGTACTATCATTATTCCCATTGTATGGAGGAAGAAACTGAGGTGTAGAAAAATTTATATTTAACTTCATAGCTTGTGTTCTCAATCTCTAGAGTTATTTTTGTGCTTGTCTTATCTTCCATATAAAACTACTTTGAGAGCATTCTCTAGGTCTTGTTCATCATCATATTTTCCAAGGGATCTTGGTACTCTATATGGTGCACACTCCAAACATTTTTATTAGAAAAATAAGTAACTAAAATCATTTGGCGCACACTGCAGCCTCTCTCCTTTGGTTACACCCCATCTTTCTCCCTACTCTCCTATCTCAGGGGAAGAGAAGGTACTCCCCCTCTCCAGAGCTAATCTTGCCATTTAAACTCGTTAAATTGACACCTCCCATGCATTCCAAAACTATGGTCAAGTAAATGATCACTATCACCTCTGTAAAGACTTAAATCATCAGTCATCAGTCTGTTTCCTGATTGAAGCTACATCCTTTCTCTTACCTTCCTTTCAATACCGAACATGTCAAAACATAAACAAAAAAATCTACGTTTACAAAACCATTTCCTCATCTCTCTCATCTTCTGATTCTGACCCCACTTCTGCACTGAAATTGATCTCTGTCAATCATCACATTGTCTCCCAAGTGCGCCTCCATGGGTTACACTTTATCTCTCTACATCATTGATTCATGGAACACCTCCTTCCTCCTCAAATGTCTCTGACCTCTAGGGTACTGATAGTCTTCTCCGGTTCTTTTCTTTCTCCTTGGTTCCACTTCTTTTTCCACTATACAAATGCAGTCTTATTTCAAAGCTCAATTCTCATCTCTCTTTTAACTCTTTTTATTTCTCCCTTTCAATCTCCTTTTTCTGTTCATGGCTTTCTTTAGTATCACACTCTCTCTCTCTTTAAAGATATTATTTATTGCCATAGCTTTCTCTAATAGCACTGACTTTCTCCTGCGCTTCTGATTTGCTTTTCCTTCTTGACTGGCCACTGATCCCCTGAAAATCAACTTGTTTAGTACAAATTGATCATCTCTCTCCTGAAATTAACTTCGTCCTTTAGAAATCTTTTTTTCTAACGATGGGAGTACAGTATCCTAGTTACCGTTGGCTATTACATCTCCCTCTCCCTAGACATATAGTCGGTGATGTCATGGGATCCCACGACAGTCTACTGTGAGGCCCCAGGGACATCTGTATACCCCAGGGAGGCTTCCTGTGCTCTCCTTCCTTATGTAAGGAGGCAAGTATCCAGCTTGCCTTCCTCTCCTCCTTATAGCTGTCACCACTCAAGCTAGACCCTGAGGATCTACAAGTACCCATCACCTGTATCATGTGATAATCTCCCCATCTCACCCTAATTTTTAATCTTAAAAATTCTTCTACAATGATTTTATTTAAAACTATATAAATATATAATCAAATTTTTCATTCTATATGAAAACTTCCTCTAAAGAAATGAAAAGAGAAGAGTGAAACAATTTAGAAGGAAAATTAATGTCAAAAATTTAAATACTATGCTAAGGGTCTTTCCCCTAATGAACCCTAAAATGCTGATTATGAATATCACACAGGCCCTCATTTCTTTTTTTTTTTTTCTTTCTTTATTCTTTTTTTTTTTTAAACATATTTATTGAAGTATAATTGCTTTACAATGGTGTGTTAGTTTCTGCTTTATAACAAAGTAAATCAGTTATACATACACATATGTTCCCATATCTCTTCCCTCTTGCATCTCCCTCCCTCCCACCCTCCCTATACCACCCCTCTAGGTGGTCACAAAGCACCGAGCTGATCTCCCTGTGCTATGCGGCTGCTGCCCACTAGCTATCTATTTTACATTTGGTAGTCTATATATGTCCATGCCATTCTCTCACCCTGTCACATCTCACCCCTCCCCCTCCCCATATCCTCAAGTCCATTCTCTAGTAGGTCTGTGTCTTTATTCCTGTCTTGCCACTAGGTTCTTCATGACCTTTTTTTTTTTTTCCCTTACATTCCATATATATGTGTTAGCATACAGTATTTGTTTTTCTGTTTCTGACTTACTTCACTCTGTATGACAGACTCTAACTCCATCCACCTCACTACAAATAACTCCATTTTATTTCTTTTTATGGCTGAGTAATATTCCATTGTATATATGTGCCACATCTTCTTTATCCATTCATCTGATGATGGACACTTAGGTTGCTTCCATGTCCTGGCTATTGTAAATAGAGCTGCAATGAACATATTGGTACATGACTCTTTTTGAATTATGGTTTTCTCAGGGTATATGCCCAGTAGTGGGATTGCTGGGTCGTATGGTAGTTCTATTTCTAGTTTTTTAAGCAATCTCCATACTGTTCTCCACAGTGGCTGTATCAATTTACATTCCCACCAACAGTGCAACAGTGTTCCCTTTTATCCACACCCTCTCTAGCATTTATTGTTTCTAGATTTTTTGATGATGGCCATTGTGACCGGTGTGAGATGATATCTCATTGTAGTTTTGATTTGCATTTCTCTAATGATTAATGATGTTGAGCATTCTTTCATGTGTCTGTTGGCAATCTGTATATCTTCTTTGGAGAAATGTCTATTTAGGTTTTCTGCCCATATTTGGATTGGGCTGTTTGTTTTTTTGTTATTGAGCTGCATGAGCTGCTTATAAATCTTGGAGATTAATCCTTTGTCAGAGGTCCTCATTTCTTATTGAATTCTTAATAAACAACTAAAACAAGCCTTGAGTTGAGTATTTGTTTTTGTTTTTGTTTTTGTTGGCTTTGCCACGTGGCATGTGGGATCTTCGTTCCCTGACTAGGGATCAAACCCGTCCCTCTGCAGTGGAAGCACAGAGTCCTAACCACTGGACTGCCAGGGAAGTCCCCTATATTTGTTTTATAAACTAAATTATTTCCTTTTTACATTTCTAAGGATCCTAGGAGGTATGCGGCCGGGCTACCATCTATATAAAATAAATAATCTAGATACACATTAGTCTTCAGATATTGAGCATCCAAAGGAAACACTCTGATTTTGTAAGTGTAACTCTGTGCTCAAATCAAAACTCAGAATTTGCCGTGTACAATTACGGTGAACCTTCAGTGCTCCAGGCAAATGTCTTCTCTATGGGTCTCAGATGGTTGCTTTTACTGTGAAACTGCCTACATGTTTCTTTCAATTGGAGCCACAGGTACTAGTTGAGAATAAGTACCCTTACATTTCAGTTACTCTTCCATTTTACCCTTATTCTTGGTATCCCCAGTAACACAGAAATTCTTCCTCTAAGGAAACTTGACAATTCTGACAATTGAAGAAAAGTATTTTTATCAGAATGATTAGACTTGATGGATTTCTGGAAATTAGGAGTCTTTCAAAAATAATTCCTTGGGCTTCCCTGGTGGCGCAGTGGTTGAGAGTCTGCCTGCCAAGGCAGGGGACACGGGTTCAAGCCCTGGCCTGGGAAGATCCCACATGCCGCGGAGCGACTGGGCCCGTGAGCCACAATTACTGAGCCTGCGCGTCTGGAGCCTGTGCTCCGCAACAAGAGAGGCCGCGATAGTGAGAGGCCCGCGCACCGCGATGAAGAGTGGCCCCCACTTGCCACAACTAGAGAAAGCCCTCGCACAGAAACGAAGACCCAACACAGCCATAAATAAATAAATAAATAAATAAATTTAAAAAAATAATAATAATAATAATTCCTTTAAGCTTTCCTGGTGTGTGTGTGTGTGTGTGTTTGTGTGTGTGTGTGTGTGTGTGTCTGTGTTTTAAACTGGGGAAGGTAAGAAGTGAAGTAAGTGTAATAAGTCCTCTCACTGTGGCCATTGTCCCGATTGCTTATTGTACAGATTGCTCAGCAATTTCAGGACAGCAGGAAAGCCTTCTTGTCTTTCATGCTCGGTGCATATTTCAAAGCTATTCTTTCAAATGAGGATTGTTGACAGAATGCCTCAGACGTTAGCCATTGTTTCCACTGACAGCCAATATCTAAATGCTGTGTTTAATAAATTTCTTCTCACGTTAGAAAGTCTACTTACCGTTTATTGAAAATAATTATAACCATCATATTTGATGGCTAAATAAATTCTATTGGATGGAGATACGTGACACAACTTTCCCCCTATTATTGGACAGTTATTTTGTTTTTTACTTTTCCACAAGTATTACTAATCCCTTAAAAATATCCTATATTTCAGTACCTAGATCAGTATATTTGGTAACATATTAGTTAAATAATGAAATTCCTTGGATTAGATAACTAGAAATGGAATTACTGCATTGCAAGATTTAAACATTTAAAATCCTTAACATGTATTTCCAAAACTTTCCAGAAACATATCACTTTACATCCTCACCATTAACGTTACTCTGAAAAAATATCTTTAATAATTTGGTAAGAAAATTATTGTGAAAAATTTTGGTGAAAAAGTGTAGCTCCAGGTTTAATCTATACTTCTTAGATTACAACTAAGATTGACTTGTTTTTCTTCAATGAATGCTAGCCATTTGTATTGCTTCATATCCTTTGCCCATTTTTCTCTAATATGGTTCTAGTGTTTTTTCTCATCTACTTACATGAACATTTTATGTATTATGTGAGTATTCTGCATATTTTATACAGTATATGAACATTTTACTTGCTCATGTGAATATTTTCCATATTAAACCCTGTGTTTAATCTGTTCATAGATTTTTCCCAGTTTACCATTTCTTTAATTTATATTTAATTTTAATTTTAAACGTTTTTCGTATATATATATCCGTTTAATATATTAAAATGTTCAGTCGGTCTTTTCCTTTGTAATACCTTTCATGGCCTTTATGTTTAGAAAGTGAGAAAGTTATTTTCCCATCCAGAGACAGATAAATATTAACTTATGGGGATTTTCCTTTTTATAGGTTAATTGTACTTTTAATTTTGATTTTAATTATACCTTTAATTCTAACTGGGGTTTTGGGTTTGTTTTATTAACTTTTTTATTGTTTTGTGAGTATGGTACGAGGAATAAGGGAGATGTAAATATGATTCCTAGTCCTAGTGTGCTGTGTTCCTCTCTAATAGTTTATAAGAGCTTTTCTTTGTCCCAGTGCTCTTAAATTTTTTCCGTCTCAAAATTCTGGTTCTTTAGTTTTATGAAAGCTTTTTAGTTACTTCTTTGACAGCTTCCTCTAGTTTTTCCCTCTGTACATTAACTCCTGTATTTGGATATCAGACCTCATGGACCGGACCTCCAATTTTTGTGTCTTTTCTTCTTCCAATTTTATATCCCTTTATGACTGTGCTTTACCTTCTGAAATTTTTTCTTATCTTTATCTTGTAAACCTGCTTCTATTGTCTTTTTCATTTCTCCTATCAAACTTCTAATTTTTAACAGCTCATTTCTGTCCCCTTAGCTTTTTCAAGTGTATATAGCTTCCTTCCCTGCCCCCCACCATTGTCTTATTTTTGTTTCACAGGTGCACTTCTTTCATCTCTCAGAAAATACTAAAACCCGGACCCATATTGAGAAAGCAAGCTTCATGTAATAATCCTTATGCTTAAAATTGCCATTGCAATCTAGTATTTCTGTTGTGTTCTATTTTGTTCCCCTTTAAAAAATACGCTGCTGGTACCCCATAAAGTTGTGTCTATGACCCACGAATCGCTCATGTCCTGCAGTTTGGAAAGATATATTCTATAAATCATGTTGAGGCTTTTGATTTTTCAATGGCGGAGACACAATCACATTTGCTTTCTGGGCAGAAATGGGCAGACTGGAGTGGCCGAGAATGAATGAAGAAAAACATGTATAAAGATCCAGATGAGAGATGGTAGCTTGGAGTGGGGTGGTGGTTGAGACAGAAGAAGAGTGCCTACTAGGGTGCCTTCACTCACATCTTATTATTTACTCTTATTTCCTCAGTGTGCCACGTGGGGAACTGGACCAGAGCATTCAGATGCTTGTCCAAGATGGCATAATCAGTGAGTCCTGAGCCAGATTTGAGGCAGGCCCGTCTGCTTCCTAGGCCTGGCCTTTCCTCTAATCAAAGCAAATCCATGATGTGAGCCTATAAAATAGGAGAGAAATTGTCAGAAGAGCACATTCTGGAGCCTAATAACCAATTCCTTGGAGGCTTCAATACCTGAAAAGTTTGACTACGTTTGGCCTCTGAAATGAAACCTAAATTTATTTCTTAATTAAAAAAAAAAAAAAACAAGACACATACAGTGTGATGTCACAGTAACAACTAGACTTGGAGTCCCCTTTGATCTGGAGTTGATGACCCTGGTCACGTGGTACTTGTCCCTCAGCCAGGTCATCCTTACCCTTGTACACCTCTGACATGTCCTCCATGGGAGGCTGTGAGGATTATGGTTTTCATGGGATTTTTTAATATTTATCTTACTATCTGGGATTATACATGTTCCCCAATGTCGATTCATGTTGTCAACTCTAAACACAATTAAACAACTAGAAATCAATCCCTCTCTTTCTCATGTTCTTTATACATGCTCTATTATGCTACTTGTCATGTAAGGGTATTAATCATTCCTCTGTCTGTCTTCTCTACTAGATCTTGTACTTCAGGAAACAGGGTGGTCCCTTCTTAGTCTCTGGGTCCCATTGGCTACCACAGCATCTGGAATAATAGATGTCAAATTTGAGGATTCTGTTGTGTTTGAAAAAACGCAGAATATAAAAATAAATTTTCAGTTTTTATGAGTAAAGCATTTATATGATTTTTATTCACTGTTTTTCAAACTTTCTTGATCCCTGCCCCCCCTTTGATAAGCATAACTATCTCTGCCACTACTCTCCCACCTCCTTCGGCAAATTCTAGTTTTTCCCCAGAATCCTGTCAGTGACCAACACGCACATAACACAGAACATTTGCACATCCCACAGCCAGGGCGATATTGTCTACTTTAGATCCTTTTAGTTTATAGTACAGACAAGAGAGTTTCTTTTTGTTTCCCTGCTTTCCAAAGATAAGTTATATGATGATACTGAGTTTGCTTTTGCAAATTACAAAGGTCCTCACCCCAAGATTGTAGAACACAATATGTCATGGGAGTACCTTGATCTAATCAAAGTTTTTACTGACAGCTCATTCCAGGGGAAGCCTGTCTTTTACAGCATCTTTATGAGCGATAATTCACTGTCTCCGTTTGATCACCTCTGGTCCCTTTTCTTTGCCACTGATGCTCTTCTCCTGGGGACGAGGTTTCAAACCGGATCCTCTTAGGCTCTGCACTCACACCCATGCCAATCCAACATCTGTCGGTAGCTGTCAGCAAAGACCTGAAGGGGAAGAATAATGGCTGATGTGGAATAAAATGACACTCTACTTGGATTTCAGTGGTTTGGTTGATTCTATTCCAAGCTGTTTGAAGACATGAGTCAAAATCGACCCTTCTCCAGCCCTGCAGTCCTCATCTCTCATACCCAGTTTTTCATCCCTTCATCCTCGCCAATCCATTCTGCTGCTGGAGTGACTTCCTAAAATAAATCTGATGACATCATCCTACTCTTACAGCCCATCAATCGCTCTCCATTTGCCTTAGGGTGAAACCCTGCTCCCTACCTGACCCCCAAAACCACTGAGATCTGATCCCTCCCTCTTGGGCCTCACCTGTGGCCTGTGCCACCTGGCCGTCTATGCTCTGAGCAGTACTATTCAACTTCTTGCAGTTTCTACCACAGACAGTGCTCTCTCCTGTCCCTGAGACTTTGCATCATAAAATACTTACCTTGGCCTGGAATTCTCACCATGTATTCCCATCCCTTCATCTCTTTCATTGAGCTTTTTTTTTTTTCTTTTTCTTAAACACAATCCAGCTAAACATTAGTTCCTCAAGTATCCATCTTCCTAACAAGCATGTCCTCACTCACCACTTGCCCTCCTCCTGCTCTACGTGAGCTTAAGGGCCCTTTCTGATTGTGCCTTTTCTTTTTTGCAGCTTGTGGGATCTTAGTTCGCTGACCAGGGATCGAACCCAGTCCCCCTACAGTGGAAGCATGGAGTCCTAATCATGGACCACAAGGGAATTCCCTGATTGTTCATATTAATCCCAGTATTTCCCCTGTACCTAATTGCTACCTTCCTCCTCAGACATAAACATAGTGCCTGCTATACAGTAAGTATTCAATACAGTGAGTAAATAAATGAATAAAAGAAAGGGAAAAAATCCCTTCCATGAAATTTCATTTGGAGTCTCATGGCTCTAGTTCATTCATTCATTTTCTAAATGTTTTAAAAACATCTACCATTAGCACTGGCTAGATGCCGAGTGTTCAGGGAGGAACAAGGTTAGACTTGGTCCCTGCTCTCATGCCAGCACCTCACAGGGCTCCATGGGTAACCAGAAAAGAAAGCAGAAGTCAACTGATGCTCTGCCTTAGACCGGGAAGGGCAACGCTGGGGAACTTTCACGCCACGAGTGAGTTCTGTAACGTAGATTTCATGCTGTGTCACCTCTAGCCCAGGGCAAGACAGATACAGAACTTTGTACCACAGAACTTGAAGTAGTAGGGAAGACAGACAGACAGACCAGACAAAGGAGTTCCGATACAGTGTGAGAAGTGCTCTTTAAGAGAGCTATGTGCTATGAGGGCAGAGAAGGGTTGCTGAAGCTAATCTAGGGAGAAGTAGCTCTGGAAAGACAGTAGCAATGGGGTAAAATCATACTTAATGATGAGATATGTTGAAACTGTGGCTTGTAAACTGCAATAATGATTCAATTTCTAGGTCCCTGAAGCTACTTCTTAGTCACTCCTCGCTGTTGATTGCCAAACACTTGTATGAAATTGACAGGTAAGGAGGAATTAACCCTATTTGGATTATGAGGAGAGGCAAGGAGGCTGAGGAGTAGCTCCTATTTGGGTGAGGATGCCTGATTTATTTTCCTAATCATGACTAAACCTAAGAAAGCATACCAGGCTCAACCCTCAAGTGAGAAGCAGAAGGCCTCAGAGTCCAAAGTGGTGGTTGACACCCAAGCCAACAGGAGGCTGAATCACGCTCTCCTGAAACTGTGGACAGAACTGTCTTCTTTCTAGCAAAGCTACACCTTGGATGGTGTCTAGAAGTAACGCTAGACAACTGCAGGCCTCATAGAAGGAGCCATGTGTCCACAGGCGCACTCTCACCCCATGAGCGTGCACTAAAACAGACACATGGTCCATAGAACTCCTGAGCACTTCCGGAGTGCTCAGCTTTGGGATATTGGTCCAGATGTTCGGGGACAACTGCAGACAGGAATAACTTTGAGTCTCCTCATGCAGAGAAATATTTAAAATACCTTTTCTGAAACTTTTTTTTTTGGCTTTCCTTATCTGCAGGGAGAAGAGTGTGGTGGTTATGAGCTGGGCCCTGGAGTTCGACTGTCTGGGTGCAAATGCAGTGTGATCCTCGGCGCATTGTGGAACCTCTCTATGCCTCAGTTTTCTCATTTACAAAATGAGGATAAGGATAGAACCTACCTCCTAGAGTTGTTTTAATTATGACAACGTGCATTAATATACCAGGTTTCATTGATTCTGAGACATGCATTTTTCACATTTTAACATGTCTGAAATTGAGGTGCAATTTACAGTCAAGAGAATAGCATAGTTTAGTTGCCTCAGTGGTATGAAAAATAATGGTGTAGCTTATGTTCAGTGGACTCTTAGATGTGATGAAATTCAGGATACAAAGAGTTTAGAAAAATACAGAGCACATAAACAGTACTAAATGAATATTTAATAGACGATATAGATATAAAATATATATAGCTCTTCTAACTTCATCAGAGCCAATCTATATAGCTCATTTTTAAAGAAATGTCCAAGATAGCAATGGCAAATGATAACATGACTGACCCATTTCCCAGGAAAGAGAGAAGCTGCTCTTCATACTTGGCCTGGAGTTGGTGGAAGCATCTGGTACCCATCCCTTTATCTTAGCCAAGATCTCAGAAAGGTGATAGAACTGAGACCCACTGAGATGTGGATACCTTGGACAAGTAAAAATTTGATGCCTCTTTAGATCAACATTCTTTTCCTAATCATTTATTAGAGCGACTGGTACTCTGAGACCCAGCAGAGAAGTAGGATCTTAAAGTCACTGAGTATTTGAGGCCCTTGTCTTTGCTTTATTAATCTGCTCCACATGGACCCAGGGCCCAACAATGAGGGCATCTGTTACAGATCTAATATTAGCCACAAACACAAGTCACGTCCTCTTGCATAAAGAAAATAATGAGGGAGAAACATTCGGTCACTAGCAGAGACGTGGCCCCATTAAACAAGGGGCTGTGTCTAACGCTGGGGCTGTCTGTCATTCAGGGAGGGCACAAAAGAGGGGAGGGAGAAGATCGGAGAGTGTAAACCGTCCTTTCTTTCCTTCCGTTCTGCTGTCCTAGGGAAATACGACTGCCCTGCACAAGTCCTACCATATCTGGCCCCAGGTCAGGCAGAGAGGTCCCCTGTCCCCCTAGGAGGACATCCAGAGGTCTTAGGTGGTGAGTGTCAGCAACAGCCATGCTTAGGCCTCTGGAAGGTGTGCCTTCAGCAGAGGGGCTACCAAACTAACAAGTCATTGGATTAAAAACCCTTGGCCATGTGGCTTAGGGGATGCCAGGTGTCTCCCCTTTTCTAGCAGCTCCAAAGGTCCAGCGAGATCATTTGGATTAGCCTCCATGGCTTGTGGAATCTCTGCAATCCCAATGGGCTGTTTAGAACAAGGGGCAAGTCTGAGCTGAGGAAATGTTTTATTTGCCTATCAGAACTTGGAAGTTTTTTGTTAACTAGCTGTCAACATTTACATTTTTTTTTCCCATAAAACCCCAAGTTGTTAGCTTCTCTGGAAAATTCAGAAAATGACAACCCCATGACGCTCATTCCCACAAAACAATAGTAGCCTGGCCCCCAGGAGAGTCCTTGGCCTTAAGATGGGGCATGAGCCATCCTCCTCACAGCAACAGTCACTTAGATAACCAGCCTGAACCAGGTGGGAAACGGAATTTTCTACCAGGGGTCAAGGGTCTCACAGGAAAGGTCAGCAGGCTCTGGGTGCTGTGAGCAGTGGGCAGGAGTGGATGAAGGAAGGAGATGAACCCCATTTCAAGGAAATACAAACTCCCAGCGCCCAAAAGCCAAGCCCCAGGTACACGGGCCTGACAGAGAGACTGCCAGCCAGCCCAGCCTGGACACTGTGACCCACAACCAGAGAAACAAACATTGGCCAAGAAGCCTGCACAGAGCCTTGTCATGTGTCCACAGTTGGAATGAAGACGGGGAATGGCAGGGGCGGGAGAGAAGAATGTGTTCTCTCCATGTCCCTCCATCCTTCCACTGGGCCTGACGAGAAAAAATACAAACCCTCTCACTGGCACTTGCTGAAGAAACTAATCTCCCATCCATCCCTGCAGACTAACTCTCCATGGGCCAGAAGATAGATGGGTGGGCGTCAACCGTGACTGCACAACAGTTTTAGCATTTGTACTGCAGCCAATGGAGCTGCAATTTTGAGGTGGTGAGAGGTTGGGGGGAGGGTCTACACAGCAGTGTGTTTCAAATGTGATTCCAGTGGGTCGAGGACCAGCGCACTGGAGCGGTGCCTCTCCACCTTGAACATGGCCCTGACTCACCTGGGATCTAGTTTCAAATGCAGATTCTGAGTCGTAGGTCTGCGGCCGAAGTCTGAGCTCCTGAACTTCACCAAAGTCAAAGGCGATGTCCGTGCTGTGGATCTTGTCCGCGCTTTGGGTGATAAGGAGCTACAGCCTTTTCCAAGAGGCACAGGAAAAGATGTTCAACATCGCTAATTATTAGAGAAATGCAAATCAAAACTGCAGTGAGATATGACATCACACCAGTCAGAAAGTCTATCATCAAAAAATCCACAATGAATAAATGCTGGAGAGGGTGTGGAGAAAAGGGAATTCTCCTACACTGTTGGTGGGAAAGTAAATTGGTATAGCCACTGTGGAGAACAGTATGGAGGTTCCTTAAAAAACTAAAAATAGAGCTCCCCTCTGATCCCACAATCACAGTACTGGGCATATATCCGGAGAAAAACATGGTCTGAAAGGATACATGCACCCCAATGTTCATTGCAACACAGTTTACAATAGCCAAGACATGGAAGCAACCTAAATGTCCATCGACAGGGGCATTGCTAAAGAAGATGTGGTAAATATATACAATGGAATATTACTCAGCCATTAAAAAGAATGAAATAATGCCATTTGCAGCAACATGGGTGGACGTAGAGATTATCATACTGAGTGAAGTAAGTCAGACAAAGACAAGTATTGTATGATATCGCTTATATGTGGGATCTAAAAATAATGTTACATAGGAACATATTTACAAAACAGAAACAGACTCACTTAGACTTAGACTTAGAGAACAAACTTACGGTTACCGGCGGGAAGGTGGGAAGGGATATTTAGGGAGTTTGGGATTAACATGTACACACTGCTATATTTTAAATGGATAACCAACAAGGACTTAATTGCATAGCACAGGGAACTCTGCTCAATATTACCTAACAACCTAAATGGGAAAAGAATTTGAAAAAGAATAGATACAGGTATATGTATAACTGAATCACTTTGCTGTGCACCTGAAACTAACACAACATTGTTAATCACTTATACTCTAATATAAAATAAAAATTTTAAAAAAAAGAAGAAGAAGCTATAGACTTTTCTTTTGTCATTCTCCTTTCAACACTTTAGCAGGGACAACCCCAATCTGTCACCTCTATGTCTGAAAGTAATAATAGTAATGAATAATATTATTAAAGTAATACAAAAGAAGTAATAATAATAACTTCAATAATAGCTAGACTTTGTTGTGTGCTTCTTGTCGAACACTGTGCTGAAATCACACTTTTTTAAACAAAATCTTCAACTAGATGTGAAATAATAGCTGTTTTTACCTCAAGCTGGTTACTACTCTAAGTCTCTTACTTATATGAAGTCAGTTGAGCTTCACAACCATCCTATTGCTGTGAGTACTGTTATTATCATGTCCAGAAGCAGCCTGCCGAGGTCACACGGTTTTATGAGCGCAGCCCTGGTGTTTGGACACAGGGTGTGTGCTGGGCCCCGCTGGCTCTCCCAGGAGCAGGGGCCTAGGAGTGCTGTGTCACTTGCCCGTCACCCTAGCAAAAGGCAGGGCTGGGCTTCCAATCTCCATCTGTCCGACTCTACAGACTGAGCTCTTGGAAAGAAAAGTGAACAATGTTTACAAATTGGGAGTCACAGTTTTTGGCACATTGTAGACCCTCATAATATGGTAACCACGTTTCCTGTCTCTAGCCTACTTGTTTTTACCTTTCTCCTAGAGTAGCCAGTGTGAACTGTAGACAAGCAGTTACAGGGGTGTCTTTATCCATTTGGGCTGCTAGCACAAGGTACCATAAACTGGGGGGATTGAACAACAGTTTTTTTTCACAGTTCTGGAGGCAGGAAGTCCAAGCCTAGGGTGCCAGCATGGTCAGCTTCTTGGTGAGGGTTCTCTTCCTGCTTTACAGACAGCCACCTTCTTGCTGCATCCTCACATGGTGAAGAGAATAATCATCTCTCTTTTTAGAAGGGCATTAATCTCATTCATGAGGGCTCCACCCTCATGATCTAAAGACTTCCCAATGGCCCCACCTGCAAATCCCTAATCGGAGATTAAGGTGTCAACATACGAATTTTAGGAGGACACATTCGGTCCATAGCAAGGGGGGAGAGAGTGGGAAATCGGAATGAAACACAAGAAATGGAATTGAAATGCCCCGGCTCCTTAAAGGAGCCAAGGAATGTCAATGTCATGGGCGGAGGAAGGGAGGGATTTCACAGTAAGCCACACTCACTCCTAGAGTGAAGGAGCCAGTGGGGACATTCAAAGCCAGTCCCATCCCCCTGCAGCCCTGGTAAGAAAGGAATGCCTGGGGCAGCCATCATTCTCCCAAAAAGCTGACCTGTGCCCATTTGTCAGGTACGATTGAGAAAAGTGAACAAGAGAGCTGCCATGAGGCCGAGAACAGACTGAAACACGTCTGAGAGCCCCAAGAGGCTTTGGCCCTGAACTTGAGGCTGACTGATCCCAGTAAAAGATAACTTCTTCAGAGGCTCTAAAAGCAGCAGTTTGGGGGAGAGCTTGGCTATGGTTATGGTAGCTGGGAAGAAGCTGTGGCGTGGTGAAACTGCCTAATTGCCTGTCTGTCTCCAAGCAGGTCATAAACTTCGTATTATGTTCCCTTAGCATGTAGTACTAGACTGGCACGGTGAGGGGGCTTAACAATATTTGTTGCGTCAATGAATGAAGGTCTCATGCTAGAATAAGAGAAACAGAGTTTATTCTCTGGCTCTGTAAGTTATTTCAACCCCCTCCTTAGAACTGGATATCTTATTTCAAAAGACATTTAACATGGAAGCAATTATCCTATAATAGGAATTATTTATTTATTTTAGGTGTTTTTATGATGCTAGCTCTTGTTTCATTTCTACTGGTGGTTTCAAGTCATTCACTTAGTCGACAATTTCCATTGAGTCCTCACTGAACAGAGAAAGCCAAGAAAGGTAATTATCAACTGTATTAATCTGGTTCAATCCATGAGCTAATCCATAGTTTAATAAAGTTCTCAGGGTCCTAAACGGTCATGTGTAAGTACAGTCAAGGTGATACACCACAGGAGAGGTGAGGTTAGGTCACCTGCTTACTAAGGAGTTTCTCCGGAAAAAGAAACTTATGCAATAGACCCTTGACATTCCCAGGGGAAGGATCCTGAGCGCTTTCTTTGCAAATTCTTAATCCTAGCTCTTTCCTAGAAATTATCCTTATCTGGAGCCAGGATTTCCCATGCATAGCCTGAAATTCTAAATCTATAGCCCATTCAACTCTGACACCTGATCTCTCACCTGGTAGCCGTTTTTCCAGAGAACTTCTCCTGAAGTCTCCTGAGGAGCTTCCTTCACTGCTCTCCACATGATTTGAATATGGGCCTCAGCACAATTCCAAAATATTGACTGCCTTGATTTGGAGTTGCTCATAAGTAGCTGGGATGGCTGTTGTCAACTTAGTGAATGCCAGTGATCTGCTGGGTCTGTTAAAGTCCCACCTAATTCAATACGAGTCAGAAACGTGACCTGTCAGCTGATACAGCAGGAAACCAGAACCTACAGACCTTCTGCTCTCAGGATTTGCCTCTGGGAGGAAAGATAGAGCCATTTCCAGGGATGGCTGTGAATTATCAGTGCTTTCAAAGACTCTGGGGCCCCCAAATTCCTCCATCCCCAGCTCACCTAAAACACCAATGGCCCCGATCACTCAGTGGGAGGAATTTGCATTAACTGGGTTAGGACATATTGTGCCTTCCCCTCGCCTCAGCTCCCGCCGCCTCTGTCCTGCTCTCCAGCCACGTTGCTAATCTATGAGCACCTTAAGGCTGCCCCCACCGCAGGTATTTGCATGTGTTGTCCCTCTGCCTAGAATGATGCTCTCACTCCCTTGTCCACAAGGCGCACTCGAAGACCACACTCCCAAGAGGCCACCCTCTCTGACATAGCAGTCCTGTCACTCTCTAACCCCTTACTCTGCTTTATTTGTTCTCCTAGCCCTTATGACTGCTTGACTTGTTATGTGTCTCTTTATAATGGAAATATAAGATCCAGGAGAACTGAAACTTTGCCTTTTTCACTGTTGTGCCCCAATTCCACAAACAGTGCCTGGTACATGGTAAGTGCTTAGTAAACATGTGCTGAATGAATGAATGAATGAAGAAGTGAGTGAGTGAACGGGCCCTGAAATATATAGGCACCATGTGAATCTTTTGAGAAGAGGCTCTCTGAGAGATGGGACAAAGAAAAGATGCTCTCTGAGGTCTACAGGCCTGGACGTAGCTCTGTGTTGGGTAGAGGGGCCTGAACATTTAGGGCACGAGGATACTGGATGCCAGGATCCTAGAAAAATCCAGAAACCCGGCCACACAAATGTTGCATTTTCATAGAGTGGCACCTCCAACATGTTACCCATGTCCAACAGGGCTCAGTTCTGCCCTTCCTCTGTCCTCCCTGAAATTGCTTATCCCCCTAACACCCACCACTTGCTGAGGAACCGTGAGAAGGGTCTCATTATTACCCTGTAATCACTGCAGGTCAATGACAAGGAGCTTGTGAGGCATTTCAGTTTGAGAGGCTGGTGAGCAGAGCGGGATGGGCAAGGGCTGTTCCTCACCAGGATCTGTTCAACTCAGATCAGCGTCCATTCCACTTATCTCGGTAGCCAATTCCTAGCATCTGTTTGTGGTTTCCTATTTAAAGTGATGAAAGGTAACACAAACATTGGGGGGAAAAGCAACTTCAAAACCCATATATGGGGCTTCCCTGGTGGCGCAGTAGTTGAGAGTCTGCCTGCCAATGCAGGGGACACGGGTTCGGGCCCTGGTCCGGGAAGGTCCCACTGCCGTGGAGCAACTGAGCCTATGCGCCACGGCTACTGAGCCTGCGCTCTACAGCCCGCGAGCCACAGCTACTGAGCCTGCGTGCTGCAACTACTGAAGCCCGCACGCCTAGAGCCCATGCTCTGCAACAAGAGAAGCCACTGCAATGAGAGGCCCGCGCACCACAACGAAGAGTAGCCCCCCGATCGCCACAACTAGAGAAAGCCCACGTGCAGCAACGAAGACCCAGTGCAGCCAAAAATAAAATAAAGTAATAAATAAATTTATTTAAAAAAAACAAAAAAAAACACAAACCCATATGTGGTCACCATCTAATGACAGAAATATCATGGTGAAGTTATTTCTAAATATCTGGAAAGGAATCCTTACTCACACGGAATCTGAATTGGTGTAATGGTTAATCTCTATGAATAATTCATTGTGGCCAGGTAGTCAGACAAATCCATAACTGATGCTTTTTATAAATCTTAGAGGAGTCCCAAGACCCGAACTCCAACCTCTACAAGTTACGTTCAAATACAGGTTCTAATGTTCATCTTACAACTTTGGGTCCTAAGTAATAGTGATAATAGGTAATATTTAGTTAGCACAAATTATGTTTGCCCGATCTGAACTTGTTATGTGCAAACTCTCTCAGAGGTGCAATGTGGCTAAGAGCTCATTTTGCCTAAACTGGCAAGTGGAGAGCCATCGAAACCTGATTTGTTGAAAGACTACTAAACAAGTTGGTGTAGGAGTCTGAATAAGGGCTGGGTCCTCTGGCTCTTGACTGATTGTGAAATCTTTACCTTGCCTTTGTAACACTGTAACAAGGAGAAATACCCCAAGGAGTGGAATTTGCAAATGGGTATGTGTGACCTTTTGTGCAAACATGAGGTAGATCAGGAGCAAAAACAAACAAAAAACAAAGATAAGTTTTCTACCGGTAAGAATAATTGGCAGTTTCTTACAAAACTAAATATAGTCTCACCATACAATCCAGCGATTGCACTCTTTGGTATTTACTCAGATGAGCTGAAAACTTACATCCACACCAAAACCTGCACACAAATGTTTATAGTAGTTTTATTCATAATTGCAGAAAAACTGCAAGATGTCCTTCAGCACATGAGTGGATAAATAAAGGTGGTACACCATACAATGGAATATTATTCAGCAACAGAAGGAAATGAGCTATAAAACCACTAAAAGTGGAGGGAACTTAAAGGCATATGATTGCATGAAAGAAGTCATTTGGAAAAGACAAGACTATGGAAGCTTCTTTGACAACTTCCTCTAGTTTTTCCCTCTGTACATTAACTCCTGTATTTGGATATCAGAACTCATGGACCGGACCTCCAATTTTTGTGACTTTTCTTCTTCCAATTTTCTCTCCCTTTATCACTATGCTTTACCTTCTGAAATTTTTTCTCATCTTTATCTTGTAAACCTGCTTCTATTGTCTTTTTCATTTCTCCTATCAAACTTCTAATTTTAACAGCTCATTTCTGTCCCCTTAGCTTTTTCAAGTGTACATAGCTTCCTTTTCTGCTCCTCACCATTGTCTTCTTTTTGTTTCACAGGTGCACTTAATTTCATCTCTCAGAAAATACTAAAACCCAGACCCATATTGAGAAAGCAAGCTTCATGTAATAATCTTTATGTTTAAAATTGACATTGCAATCTAGTGTTTCTGTTGTGTTCTATTTTGTTCCCCTTTAAAAAATATGCTGCTGGCAACCCACAAAGTTGTTTCTATGACCCACGAATCGCTCATGTCCTGCAGTTTGGAAAGAAATATTCTATAAATCATGTTGAGGCTTTTGATCTTTCAATGCTGGAGACACAATCACATTTGCTTTCTGGGCAAAAATGGGCAGACTGGAGTGGCCCAGAATGAATGAAGAAAAACATGTATAAAGATCCAGATGAGAGATGGTAGCTTGGAGTGGGGTGGTGGTTGAGACAGAAGCAGAGTGCCTACTAGGGTGCCTTCACTCACATCTTCTTATTTAATCTTATTTCCTCAGTGTGCCACGTGGGGAACTGGACCAGAGCGTTCAGATGCTTGTCCAAGATGGCATAATCAGTGAGTCCTGAGCCAGATTTGAGCCAGGCCCGTCTGCTTCCTAAGCCTGGCCTTTCCTCTAATCAAAGCAAATCCATGATGTGAGCCTCTAAAATAGGAGAGAAATTGTCAGAAGAGCACATTTTGGAGCTTAAGAACCAATTCCTTGGAGGCTTCAATACCTGAAAAGGTTGACTATGTTTGGCCCCTGAAATGAAACCTAAATTTATTTCTTAATTAAAAAAAAAAACAAGACACATACAGTGTGATGTCACAGTAACAACTAGACTTGGAGTCCCCTTTGATCTGGAGTTGATGACCCTGGTCACGTGGTACTTGTCCCTCAGGCAGGTCACCCTTGCCCTTGTACACCTCTGCCATGTCCTCCATGGGAGGCTGTGAGGATTATGGTTTTCATGGGATTTTTTAATATTTATATTACTATCTAGGATTATACATGTTCCCCAATGTCGATTCATGTTGTCAACTCTAAACACAATTAAACAACTAGAAATCAATCCCTCTCTTTCTCATGTTCTTTATACATGCTCTATTATGCTACTTGTCATGTAAGGGTATTAATCATTCCTCTGTCTGTCTTCTCTACTAGATCATGTACTCCCGGAGACAGGGTGGTCGCTTCTTAGTCTCTGGGTCCCATTGGCTACCACAGAGTCTGCAGTAATAGATGTCAGATTTGATAATTATGTTGTGTTTGAAAAAATGCAGAATATAGAAATAAATTCTCAGTTTTTATGACTAAAACATTTATATGATTTTCATTCACTGTTTTTCAAACTTTCTTGATCCCTGCCCCCCCCCCCTTTGATAAGCAAAACTATCTCTGCCACTACTCCCCCACCCCCTTCGGCAAATTCTAGTTTTTCCCCAGACCCTGTCAGTGACCAACACGCACATAACACAGAACATTTGCACATCCCACAGCCAGGGCGATTTTGTCTACTTTAGTTCCTTTTAGTTTATAGTACAAACAAGAGAGCTTTTTTTTGTTTGCCTGCTTTCCAAAGATAAGTTATATGATGATATTGAGTTTACTTTTGCAAATTACAAACGTCCTCACCCCAAGATTTTAGAACACAGTATCTCATGGGAGTACCTTGATCTAATTAAAGTTTTTACTGACAGCTCATTCTAGGGGAAGCCTGTCTTTCACAGCATCTTCATGAGTGAAAATTCACTGTCTCTATTATTTGATCACCTCTGGTCCCTTTTCTTTGCCACTGACTCTCTTCTCCTGGGGACGAGGTTTCAATCCAGATCCTCTCAGGCCTCTGCACTCACACCCATGCCAATCCAACATCTGTCGGTAGCTGTCAGCAAAGACCTGAAGGGGAAGAATAATGGCTGATGTGGAATAAAATGACACTCTACTTGGATTTCAGTGGTTTGGTTAATTCTGTTCCAAGCTGTTTGAAGACATGAGTCAAAGTAGACCCGTCTCCAGCCCTGCAGTCCTCACCACCTCATCTCTCATACCCAGTATTTCATCCCTTCATCCCCGCCAATCCATTCTGCAGCTGCAGTAACTTCCTAAAATAAATGTGATGACATCATCTTACTCTTACAGTCCGTCAATCGCTCCCCATTTGCCTTAGGATGAAACCCTGCTCCCTACCTGACCCCCAAAACCACTGAGATCTGATCCCTCCCTCTTGGGCCTCACCTGGGTCTGTGCTACCTGGCCGTCTATGCTCTGAGCAGTACTATTCAACTTCTTGCACTTTCTACCACAGACAGTGCTCTCTCTTGTCCCTGAGACTGCATCATAAAATACTTCCCTTGGCCTGGAATTCTCACCTTGTATTCCCATCTCTTCATGTCTTTCATTGAGCTTTTTTTTTTTTTTTTTAAACACAATCCAGCTAAACATTAGTTCCTCAAGTCATCCATCTTCCTAACAAGTGTGTCCTCACTCACCCCTTGCCCTCCTCCTGCCCTACATGACATGAAGGACCCTTTCTGATTGTGCCTTTTTTTTTTGCAGCTTGTGGGATCTTAGTTCCCTGACCAAGGATCGAACCCAGTCCCCCTACAGTGGAAGCACGGAGTCCTAATCACTGGACCACCAGGGAATTCCCTGATTGTGTTTATCAATCCCAGTATTTCCCCTGTATCTAATTGCTATGTTCCCCCTCAGACATAAACATAGTGCCTGCTATGCAGTAAGTATTCTACACAGTGAGTAAATAAATGAATAAAAGAAAGGGAAAAAAACCCTTCCATGAAATTTCATTTGGAGTCTCATGGCTCTAGTTCATTCATTCATTTTCTAAATGTTTTTAAAACATCTACCATGAGCACTGGCTAGATGCCGAGTATTCAGGGAGGAACGAGGTTAGACTTGGTCCCTGCTCTCATGCCAGCACCTCGCAGGGCTCCATGGGTAACCAGAAAAGAAAGCAGAAGTTAACTGATGCTCTGCCTTAGACAGGGAAGGGCAACGCTGGGGAACTTTCCTGCCACGAGTGAGTTCTGTAACGGAGACTTCATGCTGAGTCACCTCTAGCCCAGGGCAAGACAGATACGGAATTTGTACCACAGAACGTGAAGTAGTAGGGAAGACAGACAGACAGACAGACAAGGAGTTCTGATACAGTGTGAGAAGTGCTCCTTAAGAGAGCTATGTGCTATGAGGGCAGAGAAGGTTCGATGAAGCTACTCTGGGGAGAAGTAGCTCTGGAAAGACAGTAGCAATGGGGTAAAATCATACTTAATGATGAGATATGTTGAAACTGTGGCTTGTAAACTGGAATAATGATTAAATTTCTAGGTCCCTGAAGCTACTTCTTTGTCACTCCTCTCTGTTGATTGTCAAACGCTTGTATGAAATTGACGGGTAAGGAGGAAATTAACCCCATTTGGATTATGAGGAGAGGCAAGGAGGCTGAGGAGTAGCTCCTATTTGGGTGAGGATGTCTGACTTATTTTCCTAATCATGACTAAACCTAAGAAAGCATACCAGGCTCAACCCTCAAGTGAGAAGCAGAAGGCCTCAGAGTCAAAAGTGGTGGTTGACACCCAAGCCAACAGGAGGCTGAGTCACGCTCTCCTCAAACTGTGGACAGAACTCTCTTCTTTCTAGCAAAGCTAAACCTTGGATGGTGTCTAGAAGTAACGCTAGACAACCGCAGTCCTCATAGAAGGAGCCATGTGTCCACAGGCACGCTCTCACCCCATGAGCTTGCACTAAAACAGACACATGGTCCATAGAACTCCTGAGCACTTCCGGATTGCTCAGCTTTGGGATATTGGTCCAGATGTTAGGGGACAACTGCAGACAGGAGTAACTTTGAGTCTCCTCATGCAGAGAAACATTTAAAATAACTTTTCTGAAACTGTTTTTTTTCGGCTTTCCTTATCTGCAGGGAGAAGAGTGTAGTGGTTATGAGCTGGGCCCTGGAGTTCGACTGTCTGGGTGCAAATGCTGTGTGATCCTGGGCGCATTGTGGAACCTCCCTATGCCTCGGTTTTCTCATCTACAAAATGAGGATAAGGATAGAACCTACCTCCTAGAGTTCTTTTAATTATGACAACATGCATTAATATACCATGTTTCATTGATTCTAAGACATGCATTTTTCACATTTTAACATGTCTGAAATTGAGGTGCAACTTACAGTCAATAGCATAGCATAGTTTAGTTGCCTCAGTGATATGAAAAATAATGGTGTAGCTTATAATCAGTGGCATCTTAGATGTGATGAAATTCAGGATACAAAGAGCTTAGAACAATACATAGCACATAAACTGTACTAAATGAATAGTTAATAGATGATATAGATATAAGATGTATATAGCTCTTCTAACTTCACCAGAGCCAACCTATATATCTCATTTTTAAACAAATGTCCAATATCACAATGGCAAATGATAACATGACTGACCCATTTCCCAGGAAAGAGAGAAGCTGCTCTTCATACTTGGCCTGGAGTTGGTGGAAGCGTCTGGTACCCATCCCTTTATCTTAGCCAAGATCTCAGAAAGGTGAGAGAACTGAGAGCCACTGAGATGTGGATACCTTGGACAAGTAAAAATTTGATGCCTCTTTAGATCAACATTCTTTTCCTAATCATTTATTAGAGCGACTGGTACTCTGAGACCCAGCAGAGAAGTAGGATCTTAAAGTCACTGAGTATTTGAGGCCCTTGTCTTTGCTTTATTAATCTGCTCCACATGGACCCAGGGCCCAACAATGAGGGCATCTGTTACAGATCTAATATTAGCAACAAACACAAGTCACGTCCTCTTGCATAAAGAAAAGAATGAGGGAGAAACATTCGGTCACTAGCAGAGACGTGGCCCCATTAAACAAGGGGCTGTGTCTAACGCTGGGGCTGTCTGTCATTCAGGGAGGGCACAAAAGAGGGGAGGGAGAAGATCGGAGAGTGTAAACCGTCCTTTCTTTCCTTCCGTTCTGCTGTCCTAGGGAAATACGACTGCCCTGCACAAGTCCTACCATATCTGGCCCCAGGTCAGGCAGAGAGGTCCCCTGTCCCCCTAGGAGGACATCCAGAGGTCTTAGGTGGTGAGTGTCAGCAACAGCCATGCTTAGGCCTCTGGAAGGTGTGCCTTCAGCAGAGGGGCTACCAAACTAACAAGTCATTGGATTAAAAACCCTTGGCCACGTGTCTTAGGGGATGCCAGGTGTCTCCCCTTTTCTAGCAGCTCCAAAGGTCCAGCGAGATCATTTGGATTAGCCTCCATGGCTTGTGGAATCTCTGCAATCCCAATGGGCGGTTTAGAACAAGGGGCAAGTCTGAGCTGAGGAAATGTTTTATTTGCCTATCAGAACTTGGAAGTTTTTTGTTAACTAGCTGTCAACATTTACATTTTTTTTTCCCATAAAACCCCAAGTTGTTAGCTTCTCTGGAAAATTCAGAAAATGACAACCCCATGACGCTCATTCCCACAAAACAATAGTAGCCTGGCCCCCAGGAGAGTCCTTGGCCTTACGATGGGGCATGAGCCATCCTCCTCACAGCAACAGTCACTTAGATAACCAGCCTGAGCTGGGTGGGAAAGGGAATTTTCTACCAGGGCTCAAGGGTCTCGCAGGAAAGGTCAGCAGGCTCTGGGTGCTGTGAGCAGTGGGCAGGAGTGGATGAAGGAAGGAGATGAACCCCATTTCAAGGAAATACAAACTCCCAGCGCCCAAAAGCCAAGCCCCAGGTACACGGGCCTGACAGAGACACTGCCAGCCAGCCCAGCCTGGACACTGTGACCCACAACCAGAGAAACAAACATTGGCCAAGAAGCCTGCACAGAGCCTTGTCATGTGTCCACAGTTGGAATGAAGACGGGGAATGGCAGGGGCGGGAGAGAAGAATGTGTTCTCTCCATGTCCCTCCATCCTTCCACTGGGCCTGACGAGAAAAAATACAAACCCTCTCACTGGCACTTGCTGAAGAAACTAAGCTCCCATCCATCCCTGCAGACTAACTCTCCATGGACCAGAAGATAGATGGGTGGGCGTCAACCATGACTGCACAACAGTTTTAGCATTTGTACTGCAGCCAATGGAGCTGCAATTTTGAGGTGGTGAGAGGTTGGGGGGAGGGTCTACACAGCAGTGTGTTTCAAATGTGATTCCAGTGGGTTGAGGACCAGCGCACTGGAGCGGTGCCTCTCCACCTTGAACATGCCCCTGACTCACCTGGGATCTAGTTTCAAATGCAGATTCTGAGTCGTAGGTCTGCGGCCGAAGTCTGAGCTCCTGAACTTCACCAAAGTCAAAGGCGATGTCCGTGCTGTGGATCTTGTCCGCGCTTTGGGTGATAAGAAGCTACAGCCTTTTCCAAGAGGCACAGGAAAAGATGTTCAACATCGCTAATTATTAGAGAAATGCAAATCAAAACTGCAGTGAGATATGACATCACACCAGTCAGAAAGTCTATCATCAAAAAATCCACAATGAATAAATGCTGGAGAGGGTGTGGAGAAAAGGGAATTCTCCTACACTCTTGGTGGGAAAGTAAATTGGTATAGCCACTGTGGAGAACAGTATGGAGGTTCCTTAAAAAACTAAAAATAGAGCTCCCCTCTGATCCCACAATCACAGTACTGGGCATATATCCGGAGAAAAACATGGTCTGAAAGGATACATGCACCCCAATGTTCATTGCAACACAGTTTACAATAGCCAAGACATGGAAGCAACCTAAATGTCCATCGACAGGGGCATTGCTAAAGAAGATGTGGTAAATATATACAATGGAATATTACTCAGCCATTAAAAAGAATGAAATAATGCCATTTGCAGCAACATGGGTGGACGTAGAGATTATCATACTGAGTGAAGTAAGTCAGACAAAGACAAGTATTGTATGATATCGCTTATATGTGGGATCTAAAAATAATGTTACATAGGAACATATTTACAAAACAGAAACAGACTCACAGACTTAGAGAACAAACTTACGGTTACCGGCGGGAAGGTGGGAAGGGATATTTAGGGAGTTTGGGATTAACATGTACACACTGCTATATTTAAAATGGATAACCAACAAGGACTTAATTGCATAGCACAGGGAACTCTGTTCAATATTACCTAACAACCTAAATGGGAAAAGAATTTGAAAAAGAATAGATACAGGTATATGTATAACTGAATCACTTTGCTGTGCACCTGAAACTAACACAACATTGTTAATCACTTATACTCTAATATAAAATAAAAATTTTAAAAAAAAGAAGAAGAAGCTATAGACTTTTCTTTTGTCATTCTCCTTTCAACACTTTAGCAGGGATAACCCCAAGTCTGTCACCTCTATGTCTGAAAGTAATAATAGTAATGAATAATATTATTAAAGTAATACAAAAGAAGTAATAATAATAACTTCAATAATAGCTAGACTTTGTTGTGTGCTTCTTGTTGAACACTGTGCTGAAATCACATTTATTTTTAAAAAATCTTCAACTAGATGTGAAATCATAGCTTGCTTTTACCTCAAGCTGGTTACTACTCTAAGTCTCTTACTTATATGAAGTCAGTTGAGCTTCACAACCATCCGATTGTTGTGAGTACTGCTTTTATCATGTCCAGAAGCAGCCCGCCGAGGTCACACGGTTTTATGAGCGCAGCCCTGGTGTTTGGACACAGGGTGTGTGCTGGGCCCCGCTGGCTCTCCCAGGAGCAGGGGTCTAGTAGTGCTGAGTCACTTGCCCGTCACCCTAGCAAAAGGCAGGGCTGGGCTTCCAATCTCCATCTGCCCGACTCTACAGACTGAGCTCTTGGAAAGAAAAGTGAACAATGTTTACAAATTGGGAGTCACGGTTCTTGGCACACTGTAGACCCTGCTAATATGGTAAACACGTTTCCTGTCTCTAGCCTACTTGTTTTTACCTTTCTCCTAGAGTAGCCAGTGTGAACTGTAGACAAGCAGTTACAGGGGTGTCTTTATCCATTTGGGCTGCTAGCACAAGGTACCATAAACTGGGGGGATTGAACAACAGTTTTTTTTCACAGTTCTGGAGGCAGGAAGTCCAAGCCTAGGGTGCCAGCATGGTCAGCTTCTTGGTGAGGGTTCTCTTCCTGCTTTACAGACAGCCACCTTCTTGCTGCATCCTCACATGGTGAAGAGAATAATCATCTCTCTTTTTAGAAGGGCATTAATCTCATTCATGAGGGCTCCACCCTCATGATCTAAAGACTTCCCAATGGCCCCACCTGCAAATCCCTAATCGGAGATTAAGGTGTCAACATACGAATTTCAGGAGGAAACATTCGGTCCATAGCAAGGGGGGAGAGAGTGGGAAATCGGAATGAAACACAAGAAATGGAATTGAAATGCCCGGGCTCCCTAAAGGAGCCAAGGAATGTCAATGTCATGGGCGGAGGAAGGGAGGGATTTCACAGTAAGCCACACTCACTCCTAGAGTGAAGGAGCCAGTGGGGACATTCAAAGCCAGTCCCATCCCCCTGCAGCCCTGGTAAGAAAGGAATGCCTGGGGCAGCCATCATTCTCCCAGAAAGCTGACCTGTGCCCATTTGTCAGGTACGATTGAGAAAAGTGAACAAGAGAGCTGCCATGAGCCCGAGAACAGACTGAAACACGTCTGAGAGCCCCAAGAGGCTTTGGCCCTGAACTTGAGGCTGACTGATCCCAGTAAAAGATAACTTCTTCAGAGGCTCTAAGAGCAGCAGTTTGGGGGAGAGCTTGGCTATGGTTATGGTAGCTGGGAAGAAGCTGTGGCGTGGTGAAACTGCCTAATTGCCTGTCTGTCTCCAAGCAGGTCATAAACTTCGTATTATGTTCCCTTAGCATGTAGTACTAGACTGGCACGGTGAGGGGGCTTAACAATATTTGTTGCGTCAATGAATGAAGGTCTCATGCTAGAATAAGAGAAACAGAGTTTATTCTCTGGCTCTGTAAGTTATTTCAACCCCCTCCTTAGAACTGGATATCTTATTTCAAAAGACATTTAACATGGAAGCAATTATCCTATAATAGGAATTATTTATTTATTTTAGGTGTTTTTATGATGCTAGCTCTTGTTTCATTTCTATTGGTGGTTTCAAGTCATTCACTTAGTCGACAATTTTCATTGAGTCCTCACTGAACAGAGAAAGCCAAGAAAGGTAATTATCAACTGTATTAATCTGGTTCAATCCATGAGCTAAACCATAGGTTAATAAAGTTCTCAGGGTCCTAAACGGTCATGTGTAAGTACAGTCAAGGTGATACACCACAGGAGAGGTGAGGTTAGGTCACCTGCTTACTAAGGAGTTTCTCCGGAAAAAGAAACTTATGCAATAGACCCTTGACATTCCCAGGGGAAGGATCCTGAGCGCTTTCTTTGCAAATTCTTAATCCTAGCTCTTTCCTAGAAATTATCCTTATCTGGAGCCAGGATTTCCCATGCATAGCCTGAAATTCTAAATCTATAGCCCATTCAACTCTGACACCTGATCTCTCACCTGGTAGCCGTTTTTCCAGAGAACTTCTCCTGAAGTCTCCTGAGGAGCTTCCTTCACTGCTCTCCACATGATTTGAATATGGGCCTCAGCACAATTCCAAAATATTGACTGCCTTGATTTGGAGTTGCTCATAAGTAGCTGGGATGGCTGTTGTCAACTTAGTGAATGCCAGTGATCTGCTGGGTCTGTTAAAGTCCCACCTAATTCAATACGAGTCAGAAACGTGACCTGTCAGCTGATACAGCAGGAAACCAGAACCTACAGACCTTCTGCTCTCAGGATTTGCCTCTGGGAGGAAAGATAGAGCCATTTCCAGGGATGGCTGTGAATTATCAGTGCTTTCAAAGACTCTGGGGCCCCCAAATTCCTCCATCCCCAGCTCACCTAAAACACCAATGGCCCCGATCACTCAGTGGGAGGAGTTTGCATTAACTGAGTTAGGACATGTTGTGCCTTCCCCCTGCCTCAGCTCCCACCGCCTCTGTCCTGCTCTCCAGCCACGTTGCTAATCTGTGAGCACCTTAAGGCTGCCCCCACCGCAGGTATTTGCATGTGTTGTCCCTCTGCCTAGAATGATGCTCTCACTCCCTTGTCCACAAGGCGCACTCGAAGACCACACTCCCAAGAGGCCACCCTCTCTGACATAGCAGTCCTGTCACTCTCTAACCCCTTACTCTGCTTTATTTGTTCTCCTAGCCCTTATGACTGCTTGACTTGTTATGTGTCTCTTTATAATGGGAATATAAGATCCAGGAGAACTGAAACTTTGCCTTTTTCACTGTTGTGCCCCAATTCCACAAACAGTGCCTGGTACATGGTAAGTGCTTAGTAAACATGTGCTGAATGAATGAATGAATGAAGAAGTGAGTGAGTGAACGGGCCCTGAAATATATAGGCACCATGTGAATCTTTTGAGAAGAGGCTCTCTGAGAGATGGGACAAAGAAAAGATGCTCTCTGAGGTCTACAGGCCTGGACGTAGCTCTGTGTTGGGTAGAGGGGCCTGAACATTTAGGGCACGAGGATACTGGATGCCAGGATCCTAGAAAAATCCAGAAACCCGGCCACACAAATGTTGCATTTTCATAGAGTGGCACCTCCAACATGTTACCCATGTCCAACAGGGCTCAGTTCTGCCCTTCCTCTGTCCTCCCTGAAATTGCTTATCCCCCTAACACCCACCACTTGCTGAGGAACCGTGAGAAGGGTCTCATTATTACCCTGTAATCACTGCAGGTCAATGACAAGGAGCTTGTGAGGCATTTCAGTTTGAGAGGCTGGTGAGCAGAGCGGGATGGGCAAGGGCTGTTCCTCACCAGGATCTGTTCAACTCAGATCAGCGTCCATTCCACTTATCTCGGTAGCCAATTCCTAGCATCTGTTTGTGGTTTCCTATTTAAAGTGATGAAAGGTAACACAAACATTGGGGGGAAAAGCAACTTCAAAACCCATATATGGGGCTTCCCTGGTGGCGCAGTAGTTGAGAGTCTGCCTGCCAATGCAGGGGACACGGGTTCGGGCCCTGGTCCGGGAAGGTCCCACTGCCGTGGAGCAACTGAGCCTATGCGCCACGGCTACTGAGCCTGCGCTCTAGAGCCCGCGAGCCACAGCTACTGAGCCTGCGTGCTGCAACTACTGAAGCCCGCACGCCTAGAGCCCATGCTCTGCAACAAGAGAAGCCACTGCAATGAGAGGCCCGCGCACCACAACGAAGAGTAGCCCCCCGATCGCCACAACTAGAGAAAGCCCACGTGCAGCAACGAAGACCCAGTGCAGCCAAAAATAAAATAAAGTAATAAATAAATTTATTTAAAAAAAACAAAAAAAAACACAAACCCATATATGGTCACCATCTAATGACAGAAATATCATGGTGAAGTTATTTCTAAATATCTGGAAAGGAATCCTTACTCACACGGAATCTGAATTGGTGTAATGGTTAATCTCTAGGAATAATTCATTGTGGCCAGGTAGTCAGACAAATCCATAACTGATGCTTTTTATAAATCTTAGAGGAGTCCCAAGACCCGAACTCCAACCTCTACAAGTTACGTTCAAATACAGGTTCTAATGTTCATCTTACAACTTTGGGTCCTAAGTAATAGTGATAATAGGTAATATTTAGTTAGCACAAATTATGTTTGCCCGATCTGAACTTGTTATGTGCAAACTCTCTCAGAGGTGCAATGTGGCTAAGAGCTCATTTTGCCTAAACTGGCAAGTGGAGAGCCATCGAAACCTGATTTGTTGAAAGACTACTAAACAAGTTGGTGTAGGAGTCTGAATAAGGGCGGGGTCCTCTGGCTCTTGACTGATTGTGAAATCTTTACCTTGCCTTTGTAACACTGTAACAAGGAGAAATACCCCAAGGAGTGGAATTTGCAAATGGGTATGTGTGACCTTTTGTGCAAACATGAGGTAGATCAGGAGCAAAAACAAACAAAAAACAAAGATAAGTTTTCTACCGGTAAGAATAATTGGCAGTTTCTTACAAAACTAAATATAGTCTCACCATACAATCCAGCGATTGCACTCTTTGGTATTTACTCAGATGAGCTGAAAACTTACATCCACACCAAAACCTGCACACAAATGTTTATAGTAGTTTTATTCATAATTGCAGAAAAACTGCAAGATGTCCTTCAGCACATGAGTGGATAAATAAAGGTGGTACACCATACAATGGAATATTATTCAGCAACAGAAGGAAATGAGCTATAAAACCACTAAAAGTGGAGGGAACTTAAAGGCATATGATTGCGTGAAAGAAGTCATTTGGAAAAGACAAGACTATGGAAGCTTCTTTGACAACTTCCTCTAGTTTTTCCCTCTGTACATTAACTCCTGTATTTGGATATCAGAACTCATGGACCGGACCTCCAATTTTTGTGACTTTTCTTCTTCCAATTTTCTCTCCCTTTATCACTATGCTTTACCTTCTGAAATTTTTTCTCATCTTTATCTTGTAAACCTGCTTCTATTGTCTTTTTCATTTCTCCTATCAAACTTCTAATTTTAACAGCTCATTTCTGTCCCCTTAGCTTTTTCAAGTGTACATAGCTTCCTTTTCTGCTCCTCACCATTGTCTTCTTTTTGTTTCACAGGTGCACTTAATTTCATCTCTCAGAAAATACTAAAACCCAGACCCATATTGAGAAAGCAAGCTTCATGTAATAATCTTTATGTTTAAAATTGACATTGCAATCTAGTGTGTCTGTTGTGTTCTATTTTGTTCCCCTTTAAAAAATATGCTGCTGGCAACCCACAAAGTTGTTTCTATGACCCACGAATCGCTCATGTCCTGCAGTTTGGAAAGAAATATTCTATAAATCATGTTGAGGCTTTTGATCTTTCAATGGTGGAGACACAATCACATTTGCTTTCTGGGCAGAAATGGGCAGACTGGAGTGGCCCAGAATGAATGAAGAAAAACATGTATAAAGATCCAGATGAGAGATGGTAGCTTGGAGTGGGGTGGTGGTTGAGACAGAAGCAGAGTGCCTACTAGGGTGCCTTCACTCACATCTTCTTATTTAATCTTATTTCCTCAGTGTGCCACGTGGGGAACTGGACCAGAGCGTTCAGATGCTTGTCCAAGATGGCATAATCAGTGAGTCCTGAGCCAGATTTGAGCCAGGCCCGTCTGCTTCCTAAGCCTGGCCTTTCCTCTAATCAAAGCAAATCCATGATGTGAGCCTCTAAAATAGGAGAGAAATTGTCAGAAGAGCACATTTTGGAGCTTAAGAACCAATTCCTTGGAGGCTTCAATACCTGAAAAGGTTGACTATGTTTGGCCCCTGAAATGAAACCTAAATTTATTTCTTAATTAAAAAAAAAACAAGACACATACAGTGTGATGTCACAGTAACAACTAGACTTGGAGTCCCCTTTGATCTGGAGTTGATGACCCTGGTCACGTGGTACTTGTCCCTCAGGCAGGTGACCCTTGCCCTTGTACACCTCTGCCATGTCCTCCATGGGAGGCTGTGAGGATTATGGTTTTCATGGGATTTTTTAATATTTATATTACTATCTAGGATTATACATGTTCCCCAATGTCGATTCATGTTGTCAACTCTAAACACAATTAAACAACTAGAAATCAATCCCTCTCTTTCTCATGTTCTTTATACATGCTCTATTATGCTACTTGTCATGTAAGGGTATTAATCATTCCTCTGTCTGTCTTCTCTACTAGATCATGTACTCCCGGAGACAGGGTGGTCGCTTCTTAGTCTCTGGGTCCCATTGGCTACCACAGAGTCTGCAGTAATAGATGTCAGATTTGATAATTATGTTGTGTTTGAAAAAATGCAGAATATAGAAATAAATTCTCAGTTTTTATGACTAAAACATTTATATGATTTTCATTCACTGTTTTTCAAACTTTCTTGATCCCTGCCCCCCCCCCTTTGATAAGCAAAACTATCTCTGCCACTACTCCCCCACCCCCTTCGGCAAATTCTAGTTTTTCCCCAGACCCTGTCAGTGACCAACACGCACATAACACAGAACATTTGCACATCCCACAGCCAGGGCGATTTTCTCTACTTTAGTTCCTTTTAGTCTATAGTACAAACAAGAGAGCTTTTTTTTGTTTGCCTGCTTTCCAAAGATAAGTTATATGATGATATTGAGTTTACTTTTGCAAATTACAAACGTCCTCACCCCAAGATTTTAGAACACAGTATCTCATGGGAGTACCTTGATCTAATTCAAGTTTTTACTGACAGCTCATTCTAGGGGAAGCCTGTCTTTCACAGCATCTTCATGAGTGAAAATTCACTGTCTCTATTATTTGATCACCTCTGGTCCCTTTTCTTTGCCACTGACTCTCTTCTCCTGGGGACGAGGTTTCAAACCAGATCCTCTCAGGCCTCTGCACTCACACCCATGCCAATCCAACATCTGTTGGTAGCTGTCAGCAAAGACCTGAAGGGGAAGAATAATGGCTGATGTGGAATAAAATGACACTCTACTTGGATTTCAGTGGTTTGGTTAAATCTGTTCCAAGCTGTTTGAAGACATGAGTCAAAGTAGACCCGTCTCCAGCCCTGCAGTCCTCACCACCTCATCTCTCATAGCCAGTATTTCATCCCTTCATCCCCGCCAATCCATTCTGCAGCTGCAGTAACTTCCTAAAATAAATGTGAAGACATCATCTTACTCTTACAGTCCGTCAATCGCTCCCCATTTGCCTTAGGATGAAACCCTGCTCCCTACCTGAGCCCCAAAACCACTGAGATCTGATCCCTCCCTCTTGGGCCTCACCTGGGCCTGTGCCACCTGGCCGTCTATGCTCTGAGCAGTGCTATTCAACTTCTTGCACTTTCTACCACAGACAGCGCTCTCTCTTGTCCCTGAGACTGCATCATAAAATACTTCCCTTGGCCTGGAATTCTCACCTTGTATTCCCATCTCTTCATGTCTTTCATTGAGCTTTTTTTTTTTTTTTAAACACAATCCAGCTAAACATTAGTTCCTCAAGTCATCCATCTTCCTAACAAGTGTGTCCTCACTCACCCCTTGCCCTCCTCCTGCCCTACATGACATGAAGGGCCCTTTCTGATTGTGCCTTTTTTTTTTTTGCAGCTTGTGGCATCTTAGTTCCTTGACCAAGGATCGAACCCACTCCCCCTACAGTGGAAGCACGGAGTCCTAATCACTGGACCACCAGGGAATTCCCTGATTGTGCTTATCAATCCCAGTATTTCCCCTGTATCTAATTGCTACCTTCCCCCTCAGACATAAACATAGTGCCTGCTATGCAGTAAGTATTCAACACAGTGAGTAAATAAATGAATAAAAGAAAGGGAAAAAAACCCTTCCATGAAATTTCATTTGGAGTCTCATGGCTCTAGTTCATTCATTCATTTTCTACATGTTTTTAAAACATCTACCATGAGCACTGGCTAGATGCCGAGTATTCAGGGAGGAACGAGGTTAGACTTGGTCCCTGCTCTCATGCCAGCACCTCGCAGGGCTCCATGGGTAACCAGAAAAGAAAGCAGAAGTTAGCTGATGCTCTGCCTTAGACAGGGAAGGGCAACGCTGGGGAACTTTCACGCCACGAATGAGTTCTGTAACGTAGACTCCATGCTGAGTCACCTCTAGCCCAGGGCAAGACAGATACAGAATTTGTACCACAGAACTTGAAGTAGTAGGGAAGACAGACAGACAGACAGACAGACAAGGAGTTCTGATACAGTGTGAGAAGTGCTCCTTAAGAGAGCTATGTGCTATGAGGGCAGAGAAGGTTCGATGAAGCTAATCTGGGGAGAAGTAGCTCTGGAAAGACAGTAGCAATGGGGTAAAATCATACTTAATGATGAGATATGTTGAAACTGTGGCTTGTAAACTGGAATAATGAATAAATTTCTAGGTCCCTGAAGCTACTTCTTTGTCACTCCTCTCTGTTGATTGCCAAACGCTTGTATGAAATTGACGGGTAAGGAGGAAATTAACCCCATTTGGATTATGAGGAGAGGCAAGGAGGCTGAGGAGTAGCTCCTATTTGGGTGAGGATGTCTGACTTATTTTCCTAATCATGACTAAACGTAAGAAAGCATACCAGGCTCAACCCTCAAGTGAGAAGCAGAAGGCCTCAGAGTCAAAAGTGGTGGTTTACACCCAAGCCAACAGGAGGCTGAGTCACGCTCTCCTGAAACTGTGGACAGAACTCTCTTCTTTCTAGCAAAGCTAAACCTTGGATGGTGTCTAGAAGTAACGCTAGACAACCGCAGTCCTCATAGAAGGAGCCATGTGTCCACAGGCACACTCTCACCCCATGAGCTTGCACTAAAATAGACACATGGTCCATAGAACTCCTGAGCACTTCCGGATTGCTCAGCTTTGGGATATTGGTCCAGATGTTAGGGGACAACTGCAGACAGGAGTAACTTTGAGTCTCCTCATGCAGAGAAACATTTAAAATAACTTTTCTGAAACTGTTTTTTTTCGGCTTTCCTTATCTGCAGGGAGAAGAGTGTAGTGGTTATGAGCTGGGCCCTGGAGTTCGACTGTCTGGGTGCAAATGCTGTGTGATCCTGGGCGCATTGTGGAACCTCCCTATGCCTCAGTTTTCTCATCTACAAAATGAGGATAAGGATAGAACCTACCTCCTAGAGTTCTTTTAATTATGACAACATGCATTAATATACCATGTTTCATTGATTCTAAGACATGCATTTTTCACATTTTAACATGTCTGAAATTGAGGTGCAATTTACAGTCAATAGCATAGCATAGTTTAGTTGCCTCAGCGATATGAAAAATAATGGTGTAGCTTATAATCAGTGGCATCTTAGATGTGATGAAATTCAGGATACAAAGAGCTTAGAACAATACATAGCACATAAACTGTACTAAATGAATAGTTAATAGATGATATAGATATAAGATGTATATAGCTCTTCTAACTTCACCAGAGCCAACCTATATATCTCATTTTTAAACAAATGTCCAATATCACAATGGCAAATGATAACATGACTGACCCATTTCCCAGGAAAGAGAGAAGCTGCTCTTCATACTTGGCCTGGAGTTGGTGGAAGCGTCTGGTACCCATCCCTTTATCTTAGCCAAGATCTCAGAAAGGTGATAGAACTGAGACCCACTGAGATGTGGATACCTTGGACAAGTAAAAATTTGATGCCTCTTTAGATCAACATTCTTTTCCTAATCATTTATTAGAGCGACTGGTACTCTGAGACCCAGCAGAGAAGTAGGATCTTAAAGTCACTGAGTATTTGAGGCCCTTGTCTTTGCTTTATCAATCTGCTCCACATGGACCCAGGGCCCAACAATGAGGGCATCTGTTACAGATCTAATATTAGCAACAAACACAAGTCACGTCCTCTTGCATAAAGAAAATAATGAGGGAGAAACATTCGGTCACTAGCAGAGACGTGGCCCCATTAAACAAGGGGCTGTGTCTAACGCTGGGGCTGTCTGTCATTCAGGGAGGGCACAAAAGAGGGGAGGGAGAAGATCGGAGAGTGTAAACCGTCCTTTCTTTCCTTCCGTTCTGCTGTCCTAGGGAAATACGACTGCCCTGCACAAGTCCTACCATATCTGGCCCCAGGTCAGGCAGAGAGGTCCCCTGTCCCCCTAGGAGGACATCCAGAGGTCTTAGGTGGTGAGTGTCAGCAACAGCCATGCTTAGGCCTCTGGAAGGTGTGCCTTCAGCAGAGGGGCTACCAAACTAACAAGTCATTGGATTAAAAACCCTTGGCCATGTGTCTTAGGGGATGCCAGGTGTCTCCCCTTTTCTAGCAGCTCCAAAGGTCCAGCGAGATCATTTGGATTAGCCTCCATGGCTTGTGGAATCTCTGCAATCCCAATCGGCTGTTTAGAACAAGGGGCAAGTCTGAGCTGAGGAAATGTTTTATTTGCCTATCAGAACTTGGAAGTTTTTTGTTAACTAGCTGTCAACATTTACATTTTTTTTTCCCATAAAACCCCAAGTTGTTAGCTTCTCTGGAAAATTCAGAAAATGACAACCCCATGACGCTCATTCCCACAAAACAATAGTAGCCTGGCCCCCAGGAGAGTCCTTGGCCTTACGATGGGGCATGAGCCATCCTCCTCACAGCAACAGTCACTTAGATAACCAGCCTGAGCTGGGTGGGAAAGGGAATTTTCTACCAGGGCTCAAGGGTCTCGCAGGAAAGGTCAGCAGGCTCTGGGTGCTGTGAGCAGTGGGCAGGAGTGGATGAAGGAAGGAGATGAACCCCATTTCAAGGAAATACAAACTCCCAGCGCCCAAAAGCCAAGCCCCAGGTACACGGGCCTGACAGAGAGACTGCCAGCCAGCCCAGCCTGGACACTGTGACCCACAACCAGAGAAACAAACATTGGCCAAGAAGCCTGCACAGAGCCTTGTCATGTGTCCACAGTTGGAATGAAGACGGGGAATGGCAGGGGCGGGAGAGAAGAATGTGTTCTCTCCATGTCCCTCCATCCTTCCACTGGGCCTGACGAGAAAAAATACAAACCCTCTCACTGGCACTTGCTGAAGAAACTAAGCTCCCATCCATCCCTGCAGACTAACTCTCCATCGACCAGAAGATAGATGGGTGGGCGTCAACCATGACTGCACAACAGTTTTGGCATTTGTACTGCAGCCAATGGAGCTGCAATTTTGAGGTGGTGAGAGGTTGGGGGGAGGGTCTACACAGCAGTGTGTTTCAAATGTGATTCCAGTGGGTTGAGGACCAGCGCACTGGAGCGGTGCCTCTCCACCTTGAACATGCCCCTGACTCACCTGGGATCTAGTTTCAAATGCAGATTCTGAGTCGTAGGTCTGCGGCCGAAGTCTGAGCTCCTGAACTTCACCAAAGTCAAAGGCGATGTCCGTGCTGTGGATCTTGTCCGCGCTTTGGGTGATAAGAAGCTACAGCCTTTTCCAAGAGGCACAGGAAAAGATGTTCAACATCGCTAATTATTAGAGAAATGCAAATCAAAACTGCAGTGAGATATGACATCACACCAGTCAGAAAGTCTATCATCAAAAAATCCACAATGAATAAATGCTGGAGAGGGTGTGGAGAAAAGGGAATTCTCCTACACTCTTGGTGGGAAAGTAAATTGGTATAGCCACTGTGGAGAACAGTATGGAGGTTCCTTAAAAAACTAAAAATAGAGCTCCCCTCTGATCCCACAATCACAGTACTGGGCATATATCCGGAGAAAAACATGGTCTGAAAGGATACATGCACCCCAATGTTCATTGCAACACAGTTTACAATAGCCAAGACATGGAAGCAACCTAAATGTCCATCGACAGGGGCATTGCTAAAGAAGATGTGGTAAATATATACAATGGAATATTACTCAGCCATTAAAAAGAATGAAATAATGCCATTTGCAGCAACATGGGTGGACGTAGAGATTATCATACTGAGTGAAGTAAGTCAGACAAAGACAAGTATTGTATGATATCGCTTATATGTGGGATCTAAAAATAATGTTACATAGGAACATATTTACAAAACAGAAACAGACTCACTTAGACTTAGACTTAGAGAACAAACTTACGGTTACCGGCGGGAAGGTGGGAAGGGATATTTAGGGAGTTTGGGATTAACATGTACACACTGCTATATTTAAAATGGATAACCAACAAGGACTTAATTGCATAGCACAGGGAACTCTGCTCAGTATTACCTAACAACCTAAATGGGAAAAGAATTTGAAAAAGAATAGATACAGGTATATGTATAACCGAATCACTTTGCTGTGCACCTGAAACTAACACAACATTGTTAATCACTTATACTCCAATATAAAATAAAAATTTAAAAAAAAAGAAGAAGAAGCTATAGCCTTTTCTTTTGTCATTCTCCTTTCAACACTTTAGCAGGGACAACCCGAAGTCTGTCACCTCTATGTCTGAAAGTAATAATAGTAATGAATAATATTATTAAAGTAATACAAAAGAAGTAATAATAATAACTTCAATAATAGCTAGACTTTGTTGTGTGCTTCTTGTCGAACACTGTGCTGAAATCACACTTTTTTAAACAAAATCTTCAACTAGATGTGAAATAATAGCTGTTTTTACCTCAAGCTGGTTACTACTCTAAGTCTCTTACTTATATGAAGTCAGTTGAGCTTCACAACCATCCTATCGCTGTGAGTACTGTTATTATCATGTCCAGAAGCAGCCCGCCGTGGTCACACGGTTTTATGAGCGCAGCCCTGGTGTTTGGACACAGGGTGTGTGCTGGGCCCCGCTGGCTCTCCCAGGAGCAGGGGTCTAGGAGTGCCGAGTCACTTGCCCGTCACCCTAGCAAAAGGCAGGGCTGGGCTTCCAATCTCCATCTGCCCGACTCTACAGACTGAGCTCTTGGAAAGAAAAGTGAACAATGTTTACAAATTGGGAGTCACGGTTCTTGGCACATTGTAGACCCTCATAATATGGTAACCACGTTTCCTGTCTCTAGCCTACTTGTTTTTACCTTTCTCCTAGAGTAGCCAGTGTGAACTGTAGACAAGCAGTTACAGGGGTGTCTTTATCCATTTGGGCTGCTAGCACAAGGTACCATAAACTGGGGGGATTGAACAACAGTTTTTTTTCACAGTTCTGGAGGCAGGAAGTCCAAGCCTAGGGTGCCAGCATGGTCAGCTTCTTGGTGAGGGTTCTCTTCCTGCTTTACAGACAGCCACCTTCTTGCTGCATCCTCACATGGTGAAGAGAATAATCATCTCTCTTTTTAGAAGGGCATTAATCTCATTCATGAGGGCTCCACCCTCATGATCTAAAGACTTCCCAATGGCCCCACCTGCAAATCCCTAATCGGAGATTAAGGTGTCAACATACGAATTTCAGGAGGAAACATTCGGTCCATAGCAAGGGGGGAGAGAGTGGGAAATCGGAATGAAACACAAGAAATGGAATTGAAATGCCCGGGCTCCCTAAAGGAGCCAAGGAATGTCAATGTCATGGGCGGAGGAAGGGAGGGATTTCACAGTAAGCCACACTCACTCCTAGAGTGAAGGAGCCAGTGGGGACATTCAAAGCCAGTCCCATCCCCCTGCAGCCCTGGTAAGAAAGGAATGCCTGGGGCAGCCATCATTCTCCCAGAAAGCTGACCTGTGCCCATTTGTCAGGTACGATTGAGAAAAGTGAACAAGAGAGCTGCCATGAGCCCGAGAACAGACTGAAACACGTCTGAGAGCCCCAAGAGGCTTTGGCCCTGAACTTGAGGCTGACTGATCCCAGTAAAAGATAACTTCTTCAGAGGCTCTAAGAGCAGCAGTTTGGGGGAGAGCTTGGCTATGGTTATGGTAGCTGGGAAGAAGCTGTGGCGTGGTGAAACTGCCTAATTGCCTGTCTGTCTCCAAGCAGGTCATAAACTTCGTATTATGTTCCCTTAGCATGTAGTACTAGACTGGCACGGTGAGGGGGCTTAACAATATTTGTTGCGTCAATGAATGAAGGTCTCATGCTAGAATAAGAGAAACAGAGTTTATTCTCTGGCTCTGTAAGTTATTTCAACCCCCTCCTTAGAACTGGATATCTTATTTCAAAAGACATTTAACATGGAAGCAATTATCCTATAATAGGAATTATTTATTTATTTTAGGTGTTTTTATGATGCTAGCTCTTGTTTCATTTCTATTGGTGGTTTCAAGTCATTCACTTAGTCGACAATTTTCATTGAGTCCTCACTGAACAGAGAAAGCCAAGAAAGGTAATTATCAACTGTATTAATCTGGTTCAATCCATGAGCTAAACCATAGGTTAATAAAGTTCTCAGGGTCCTAAACGGTCATGTGTAAGTACAGTCAAGGTGATACACCACAGGAGAGGTGAGGTTAGGTCACCTGCTTACTAAGGAGTTTCTCCGGAAAAAGAAACTTATGCAATAGACCCTTGACATTCCCAGGGGAAGGATCCTGAGCGCTTTCTTTGCAAATTCTTAATCCTAGCTCTTTCCTAAAAATTATCCTTATCTGGAGCCAGGATTTCCCATGCATAGCCTGAAATTCTAAATCTATAGCCCATTCAACTCTGACACCTGATCTCTCACCTGGTAGCCGTTTTTCCAGAGAACTTCTCCTGAAGTCTCCTGAGGAGCTTCCTTCACTGCTCTCCACATGATTTGAATATGGGCCTCAGCACAATTCCAAAATATTGACTGCCTTGATTTGGAGTTGCTCATAAGTAGCTGGGATGGCTGTTGTCAACTTAGTGAATGCCAGTGATCTGCTGGGTCTGTTAAAGTCCCACCTAATTCAATATGAGTCAGAAACGTGACCTGTCAGCTGATACAGCAGGAAACCAGAACCTACAGACCTTCTGCTCTCAGGATTAGCCTCTGGGAGGAAAGATAGAGCCATTTCCAGGGATGGCTGTGAATTATCAGTGCTTTCAAAGACTCTGGGGCCCCCAAATTCCTCCATCCCCAGCTCACCTAAAACACCAATGGCCCCGATCACTCAGTGGGAGGAGTTTGCATTAACTGAGTTAGGACATGTTGTGCCTTCCCCCTGCCTCAGCTCCCACCGCCTCTGTCCTGCTCTCCAGCCACGTTGCTAATCTGTGAGCACCTTAAGGCTGCCCCCACCGCAGGTATTTGCATGTGTTGTCCCTCTGCCTAGAATGATGCTCTCACTCCCTTGTCCACAAGGCGCACTCGAAGACCACACTCCCAAGAGGCCACCCTCTCTGACATAGCAGTCCTGTCACTCTCTAACCCCTTACTCTGCTTTATTTGTTCTCCTAGCCCTTATGACTGCTTGACTTGTTATGTGTCTCTTTATAATGGGAATATAAGATCCAGGAGAACTGAAACTTTGCCTTTTTCACTGTTGTGCCCCAATTCCACAAACAGTGCCTGGTACATGGTAAGTGCTTAGTAAACATGTGCTGAATGAATGAATGAATGAAGAAGTGAGTGAGTGAACGGGCCCTGAAATATATAGGCACCATGTGAATCTTTTGAGAAGAGGCTCTCTGAGAGATGGGACAAAGAAAAGATGCTCTCTGAGGTCTACAGGCCTGGACGTAGCTCTGTGTTGGGTAGAGGGGCCTGAACATTTAGGGCACGAGGATACTGGATGCCAGGATCCTAGAAAAATCCAGAAACCCGGCCACACAAATGTTGCATTTTCATAGAGTGGCACCTCCAACATGTTACCCATGTCCAACAGGGCTCAGTTCTGCCCTTCCTCTGTCCTCCCTGAAATTGCTTATCCCCCTAACACCCACCACTTGCTGAGGAACCGTGAGAAGGGTCTCATTATTACCCTGTAATCACTGCAGGTCAATGACAAGGAGCTTGTGAGGCATTTCAGTTTGAGAGGCTGGTGAGCAGAGCGGGATGGGCAAGGGCTGTTCCTCACCAGGATCTGTTCAACTCAGATCAGCGTCCATTCCACTTATCTCGGTAGCCAATTCCTAGCATCTGTTTGTGGTTTCCTATTTAAAGTGATGAAAGGTAACACAAACATTGGGGGGAAAAGCAACTTCAAAACCCATATATGGGGCTTCCCTGGTGGCGCAGTAGTTGAGAGTCTGCCTGCCAATGCAGGGGACACGGGTTCGGGCCCTGGTCCGGGAAGGTCCCACTGCCGTGGAGCAACTGAGCCTATGCGCCACGGCTACTGAGCCTGCGCTCTAGAGCCCGCGAGCCACAGCTACTGAGCCTGCGTGCTGCAACTACTGAAGCCCGCACGCCTAGAGCCCATGCTCTGCAACAAGAGAAGCCACTGCAATGAGAGGCCCGCGCACCACAACGAAGAGTAGCCCCCCGATCGCCACAACTAGAGAAAGCCGACGTGCAGCAACGAAGACCCAGTGCAGCCAAAAATAAAATAAAGTAATAAATAAATTTATTTAAAAAAAACAAAAAAAAAACACAAACCCATATATGGTCACCATCTAATGACAGAAATATCATGGTGAAGTTATTTCTAAATATCTGGAAAGGAATCCTTACTCACACGGAATCTGAATTGGTGTAATGGTTAATCTCTAGGAATAATTCATTGTGGCCAGGTAGTCAGACAAATCCATAACTGATGCTTTTTATAAATCTTAGAGGAGTCCCAAGACCCGAACTCCAACCTCTACAAGTTACGTTCAAATACAGGTTCTAATGTTCATCTTACAACTTTGGGTCCTAAGTAATAGTGATAATAGGTAATATTTAGTTAGCACAAATTATGTTTGCCCGATCTGAACTTGTTATGTGCAAACTCTCTCAGAGGTGCAATGTGGCTAAGAGCTCATTTTGCCTAAACTGGCAAGTGGAGAGCCATCGAAACCTGATTTGTTGAAAGACTACTAAACAAGTTGGTGTAGGAGTCTGAATAAGGGCTGGGTCCTCTGGCTCTTGACTGATTGTGAAATCTTTACCTTGCCTTTGTAACACTGTAACAAGGAGAAATACCCCAAGGAGTGGAATTTGCAAATGGGTATGTGTGACCTTTTGTGCAAACATGAGGTAGATCAGGAGCAAAAACAAACAAAAAACAAAGATAAGTTTTCTACCGGTAAGAATAATTGGCAGTTTCTTACAAAACTAAATATAGTCTCACCATACAATCCAGCGATTGCACTCTTTGGTATTTACTCAGATGAGCTGAAAACTTACATCCACACCAAAACCTGCACACAAATGTTTATAGTAGTTTTATTCATAACTGCAGAAAAACTTGGAAGCATCCAAGATGTCCTTCAGCACGTGAGTGGATAAATAAAGGTGGTACACCATACAATGGAATATTATTCAGCAACAGAAGGAAATGAGCTATAAAACCACTAAAAGTGGAGGGAACTTAAAGGCATATGATTGCGTGAAAGAAGTCATTTGGAAAAGACAAGACTATGGAAGCTTCTTTGACAACTTCCTCTAGTTTTTCCCTCTGTACATTAACTTCTGTATTTGGATATCAGAACTCATGGACCGGACCTCCAATTTTTGTGACTTTTCTTCTTCCAATTTTCTCTCCCTTTATCACTATGCTTTACCTTCTGAAATTTTTTCTCATCTTTATCTTGTAAACCTGCTTCTATTGTCTTTTTCATTTCTCCTATCAAACTTCTAATTTTAACAGCTCATTTCTGTCCCCTTAGCTTTTTCAAGTGTACATAGCTTCCTTTTCTGCTCCTCACCATTGTCTTCTTTTTGTTTCACAGGTGCACTTATTTCATCTCTCAGAAAATACTAAAACCCAGACCCATATTGAGAAAGCAAGCTTCATGTAATAATCTTTATGTTTAAAATTGACATTGCAATCTAGTGTTTCTGTTGTGTTCTATTTTGTTCCCCTTTAAAAAATATGCTGCTGGCAACCCACAAAGTTGTTTCTATGACCCACGAATCGCTCATGTCCTGCAGTTGGAAAGAAATATTCTATAAATCATGTTGAGGCTTTTGATCTTTCAATGGTGGAGACACAATCACATTTGCTTTCTGGGCAGAAATGGGCAGACTGGAGTGGCCCAGAATGAATGAAGAAAAACATGTATAAAGATCCAGATGAGAGATGGTAGCTTGGAGTGGGGTGGTGGTTGAGACAGAAGCAGAGTGCCTACTAGGGTGCCTTCACTCACATCTTCTTATTTAATCTTATTTCCTCAGTGTGCCACGTGGGGAACTGGACCAGAGCGTTCAGATGCTTGTCCAAGATGGCATAATCAGTGAGTCCTGAGCCAGATTTGAGCCAGGCCCGTCTGCTTCCTAAGCCTGGCCTTTCCTCTAATCAAAGCAAATCCATGATGTGAGCCTCTAAAATAGGAGAGAAATTGTCAGAAGAGCACATTTTGGAGCTTAAGAACCAATTCCTTGGAGGCTTCAATACCTGAAAAGGTTGACTATGTTTGGCCCCTGAAATGAAACCTAAATTTATTTCTTAATTAAAAAAAAAAACAAGACACATACAGTGTGATGTCACAGTAACAACTAGACTTGAAGTCCCCTTTGATCTGGAGTTGATGACCCTGGTCACGTGGTACTTGTCCCTCAGGCAGGTCACCCTTGCCCTTGTACACCTCTGCCATGTCCTCCATGGGAGGCTGTGAGAATTATGGTTTTCATGGGATTTTTTAATATTTATATTACTATCTAGGATTATACATGTTCCCCAATGTCGATTCATGTTGTCAACTCTAAACACAATTAAACAAGTAGAAATCAATCCCTCTCTTTCTCATGTTCTTTATACATGCTCTATTATGCTACTTGTCATGTAAGGGTATTAATCATTCCTCTGTCTGTCTTCTCTACTAGATCATGTACTCCCGGAGACAGGGTGGTCCCTTCTTAGTCTCTGGGTCCCATTGGCTACCACAGAGTCTGCAGTAATAGATGTCAAATTTGATAATTATGTTGTGTTTGAAAAAATACAGAATATAGAAATAAATTCTCAGTTTTTATGACTAAAGCATTTATATGATTTTCATTCACTGTTTTTCAAACTTTCTTGATCCCTGCCCCCCCCCTTTGATAAGCAAAATTATCTCTGCCACTACTCCCCCACCCCCTTCGGCAAATTCTAGTTTTTCCCCAGACCCTGTCAGTGACCAACACGCACATAACACAGAACATTTGCACATCCCACTTCCAGGGCGATTTTGTCTACTTTAGTTCCTTTTAGTTTATAGTACAAACAAGAGAGCTTTTTTTTGTTTGCCTGCTTTCCAAAGATAAGTTATATGATGATATTGAGTTTACTTTTGCAAATTACAAACGTCCTCACCCCAAGATTTTAGAACACAGTATCTCATGGGAGTACCTTGATCTAATTCAAGTTTTTACTGACAGCTCATTCTAGGGGAAGCCTGTCTTTCACAGCATCTTCATGAGTGAAAATTCACTGTCTCTATTATTTGATCACCTCTGGTCCCTTTTCTTTGCCACTGACTCTCTTCTCCTGGGGACGAGGTTTCAAACCAGATCCTCTCAGGCCTCTGCACTCACACCCATGCCAATCCAACATCTGTCGGTAGCTGTCAGCAAAGACCTGAAGGGGAAGAATAATGGCTGATGTGGAATAAAATGACATTCTACTTGGATTTCAGTGGTTTGGTTAATTCTGTTCCAAGCTGTTTGGAGACATGAGTCAAACTAGACCCGTCTCCAGCCCTGCAGTCCTCACCACCTCATCTCTCATAGCCAGTATTTCATCCCTTCATCCCTGCCAATCCATTCTACAGCTGCAGTAACTTCCTAAAATAAATGTGATGACATCATCTTACTCTTACAGTCCGTCAATCGCTCCCCATTTGCCTTAGGATGAAACCCTGCTCCCTACCTGAGCCCCAAAACCACTGAGATCTGATCCCTCCCTCTTGGGCCTCACCTGGGTCTGTGCCACCTGGCCGTCTATGCTCTGAGCAGTGCTATTCAACTTCTTGCACTTTCTACCACAGACAGCGCTCTCTCTTGTCCCTGAGACTGCATCATAAAATACTTCCCTTGGCCTGGAATTCTCACCTTGTATTCCCATCTCTTCATGTCTTTCATTGAGCTTTTTTTTTTTTTTTTAAACACAATCCAGCTAAACATTAGTTCCTCAAGTCACCCATCTTCCTAACAAGTGTGTCCTCACTCACCCCTTGCCCTCCTCCTGCCCTACATGACATGAAGGGCCCTTTCTGATTGTGCCTTTTTTTTTTTGCAGGTTGTGGCATCTTAGTTCCTTGACCAAGGATCGAACCCAGTCCCCCTACAGTGGAAGCACGGAGTCCTAATCACTGGACCACCAGGGAATTCCCTGATTGTGCTTATCAATCCCAGTATTTCCCCTGTATCTAATTGCTACCTTCCCCCTCAGACATAAACATAGTGCCTGCTATGCAGTAAGTATTCAACACAGTGAGTAAATAAATGAATAAAAGAAAGGGAAAAAAACCCTTCCATGAAATTTCATTTGGAGTCTCATGGCTCTAGTTCATTCATTCATTTTCTAAATGTTTTTAAAACATCTACCATGAGCACTGGCTAGATGCCGAGTATTCAGGGAGGAACGAGGTTAGACTTGGTCCCTGCTCTCATGCCAGCACCTCGCAGGGCTCCATGGGTAACCAGAAAAGAAAGCAGAAGTTAACTGATGCTCTGCCTTAGACAGGGAAGGGCAACGCTGGGGAACCTTCACGCCACGAGTGAGTTCTGTAACGGAGACTTCATGCTGAGTCACCTCTAGCCCAGGGCAAGACAGATACAGAATTTGTACCACAGAACTTGAAGTAGTAGGGAAGACAGACAGACAGACAGACAGACAAGGAGTTCTGATACAGTGTGAGAAGTGCTCCTTAAGAGAGCTATGTGCTATGAGGGCAGAGAAGGTTCGATGAAGCTACTCTGGGGAGAAGTAGCTCTGGAAAGACAGTAGCAATGGGGTAAAATCATACTTAATGATGAGATATGTTGAAACTGTGGCTTGTAAACTGGAATAATGATTAAATTTCTAGGTCCCTGAAGCTACTTCTTTGTCACTCCTCTCTGTTGATTGTCAAACGCTTGTATGAAATTGACGGGTAAGGAGGAAATTAACCCCATTTGGATTATGAGGAGAGGCAAGGAGGCTGAGGAGTAGCTCCTATTTGGGTGAGGATGTCTGACTTATTTTCCTAATCATGACTAAACCTAAGAAAGCATACCAGGCTCAACCCTCAAGTGAGAAGCAGAAGGCCTCAGAGTCAAAAGTGGTGGTTGACACCCAAGCCAACAGGAGGCTGAGTCACGCTCTCCTGAAACTGTGGACAGAACTCTCTTCTTTCTAGCAAAGCTAAACCTTGGATGGTGTCTAGAAGTAACGCTAGACAACCGCAGTCCTCATAGAAGGAGCCATGTGTCCACAGGCACGCTCTCACCCCATGAGCTTGCACTAAAACAGACACATGGTCCATAGAACTCCTGAGCACTTCCGGATTGCTCAGCTTTGGGATATTGGTCCAGATGTTAGGGGACAACTGCAGACAGGAGTAACTTTGAGTCTCCTCATGCAGAGAAACATTTAAAATAACTTTTCTGAAACTGTTTTTTTTCGGCTTTCCTTATCTGCAGGGAGAAGAGTGTAGTGGTTATGAGCTGGGCCCTGGAGTTCGACTGTCTGGGTGCAAATGCTGTGTGATCCTGGGCGCATTGTGGAACCTCCCTATGCCTCGGTTTTCTCATCTACAAAATGAGGATAAGGATAGAACCTACCTCCTAGAGTTCTTTTAATTATGACAACATGCATTAATATACCATGTTTCATTGATTCTAAGACATGCATTTTTCACATTTTAACATGTCTGAAATTGAGGTGCAACTTACAGTCAATAGCATAGCATAGTTTAGTTGCCTCAGTGATATGAAAAATAATGGTGTAGCTTATAATCAGTGGCATCTTAGATGTGATGAAATTCAGGATACAAAGAGCTTAGAACAATACATAGCACATAAACTGTACTAAATGAATAGTTAATAGATGATATAGATATAAAATGTATATAGCTCTTCTAACTTCACCAGAGCCAACCTATATATCTCATTTTTAAACGAATATCCAAGATAGCAATGGCAAATGATAACATGACTGACCCATTTCCCAGGAAAGAGAGAAGCTGCTCTTCATACTTGGCCTGGAGTTGGTGGAAGCATCTGGTACCCATCCCTTTATCTTAGCCAAGATCTCAGAAAGGTGAGAGAACTGAGAGCCACTGAGATGTGGATACCTTGGACAAGTAAAAATTTGATGCCTCTTTAGATCAACATTCTTTTCCTAATCATTTATTAGAGCGACTGGTACTCTGAGACCCAGCAGAGAAGTAGGATCTTAAAGTCACTGAGTATTTGAGGCCCTTGTCTTTGCTTTATTAATCTGCTCCACATGGACCCAGGGCCCAACAATGAGGGCATCTGTTACAGATCTAATATTAGCAACAAACACAAGTCACGTCCTCTTGCATAAAGAAAATAATGAGGGAGAAACATTCGGTCACTAGCAGAGACATGGCCCCATTAAACAAGGGGCTGTGTCTAACGCTGGGGCTGTCTGTCATTCAGGGAGGGCACAAAAGAGGGGAGGGAGAAGATCGGAGAGTGTAAACCGTCCTTTCTTTCCTTCCGTTCTGCTGTCCTAGGGAAATACGACTGCCCTGCACAAGTCCTACCATATCTGGCCCCAGGTCAGGCAGAGAGGTCCCCTGTCCCCCTAGGAGGACATCCAGAGGTCTTAGGTGGTGAGTGTCAGCAACAGCCATGCTTAGGCCTCTGGAAGGTGTGCCTTCAGCAGAGGGGCTACCAAACTAACAAGTCATTGGATTAAAAACCCTTGGCCATGTGTCTTAGGGGATGCCAGGTGTCTCCCCTTTTCTAGCAGCTCCAAAGGTCCAGCGAGATCATTTGGATTAGCCTCCATGGCTTGTGGAATCTCTGCAATCCCAATGGGCTGTTTAGAACAAGGGGCAAGTCTGAGCTGAGGAAATGTTTTATTTGCCTATCAGAACTTGGAAGTTTTTTGTTAACTAGCTGTCAACATTTACACTTTTTTTTTCCATAAAACCCCAAGTTGTTAGCTTCTCTGGAAAATTCAGAAAATGACAACCCCATGACGCTCATTCCCACAAAACAATAGTAGCCTGGCCCCCAGGAGAGTCCTTGGCCTTAAGATGGGGCATGAGCCATCCTCCTCACAGCAACAGTCACTTAGATAACCAGCCTGAGCTGTGTGGGAAAGGGAATTTTCTACCAGGGGTCAAGGGTCTCGCAGGAAATGTCAGCAGGCTCTGGGTGCTGTGAGCAGTGGGCAGGAGTGGATGAAGGAAGGAGATGAACCCCATTTCAAGGAAATACAAACTCCCAGCGCCCAAAAGCCAAGCCCCAGGTACACGGGCCTGACAGAGACACTGCCAGCCAGCCCAGCCTGGACACTGTGACCCACAACCAGAGAAACAAACATTGGCCAAGAAGCCTGCACAGAGCCTTGTCATGTGTCCACAGTTGGAATGAAGACGGGGAATGGCAGGGGCGGGAGAGAAGAATGTGTTCTCTCCATGTCCCTCCATCCTTCCACTGGGCCTGACGAGAAAAAATACAAACCCTCTCACTGGCACTTGCTGAAGAAACTAATCTCCCATCCATCCCTGCAGACTAACTCTCCATGGACCAGAAGATAGATGGGTGGGCGTCAACCGTGACTGCACAACAGTTGTAGCATTTGTACTGCAGCCAATGGAGCTGCAATTTTAAGGTGGTGAGAGGTTGGGGGGAGGGTCTACACAGCAGTGTGTTTCAAATGGGATTCCAGTGGGTTGAGGACCAGCGCACTGGAGCGGTGCCTCTCCACCTTGAACATGGCCCTGACTCACCTGGGATCTAGTTTCAAATGCAGATTCTGAGTCGTAGGTCTGCGGCCGAAGTCTGAGCTCCTGAACTTCACCAAAGTCAAAGGCGATGTCCGTGCTGTGGATCTTGTCCATGCTTTGGGTGATAAGAAGCTACAGCCTTTTCCAAGAGGCACAGGAAAAGATGTTCAACATCGCTAATTATTAGAGAAATGCAAATCAAAACTGCAGTGAGATATGACATCACACCAGTCAGAAAGTCTATCATCAAAAAATCCACAATGAATAAATGCTGGAGAGGGTGTGGAGAAAAGGGAATTCTCCTACACTGTTGGTGGGAAAGTAAATTGGTATAGCCACTGTGGAGAACAGTATGGAGGTTCCTTAAAAAACTAAAAATAGAGCTCCCCTCTGATCCCACAATCACAGTACTGGGCATATATCCGGAGAAAAACATGGTCTGAAAGGATACATGCACCCCAATGTTCATTGCAACACAGTTTACAATAGCCAAGACATGGAAGCAACCTAAATGTCCATCGACAGGGGCATTGCTAAAGAAGATGTGGTAAATATATACAATGGAATATTACTCAGCCATTAAAAAGAATGAAATAATGCCATTTGCAGCAACATGGGTGGACGTAGAGATTATCATACTGAGTGAAGTAAGTCAGACAAAGACAAGTATTGTATGATATCGCTTATATGTGGGATCTAAAAATAATGTTACATAGGAACATATTTACAAAACAGAAACAGACTCACTTAGACTTAGACTTAGAGAACAAACTTACGGTTACCGGCGGGAAGGTGGGAAGGGATATTTAGGGAGTTTGGGATTAACATGTACACACTGCTATATTTTAAATGGATAACCAACAAGGACTTAATTGCATAGCACAGGGAACTCTGCTCAATATTACCTAACAACCTAAATGGGAAAAGAATTTGAAAAAGAATAGATACAGGTATATGTATAACTGAATCACTTTGCTGTGCACCTGAAACTAACACAACATTGTTAATCACTTATACTCCAATATAAAATAAAAATTTAAAAAAAAAGAAGAAGAAGCTATAGCCTTTTCTTTTGTCATTCTCCTTTCAACACTTTAGCAGGGACAACCCCAAGTCTGTCACCTCTATGTCTGAAAGTAATAATAGTAATGAATAATATTATTAAAGTAATACAAAAGAAGTAATAATAATAACTTCAATAATAGCTAGACTTTGTTGTGTGCTTCTTGTTGAACACTGTGTTGAAATCACATTTATTTTTAAAAAATCTTCAACTAGATGTGAAATCATAGCTTGCTTTTACCTCAAGCTGGTTACTACTCTAAGTCTCTTACTTATATGAAGTCAGTTGAGCTTCACAACCATCCGATTGTTGTGAATACTGCTTTTATCATGTCCAGAAGCAGCCCGCCGAGGTCACACGGTTTTATGAGCGCAGCCCTGGTGTTTGGACACAGGGTGTGTGCTGGGCCCCGCTGGCTTTCCCAGGAGCAGGGGTCTAGTAGTGCTGAGTCACTTGCCCGTCACCCTAGCAAAAGGCAGGGCTGGGCTTCCAATCTCCATCTGCCCGACTCTACAGACTGAGCTCTTGGAAAGAAAAGTGAACAATGTTTACAAATTGGGAGTCACGGTTCTTGGCACATTGTAGACCCTCATAATATGGTAAACACGTTTCCTGTCTCTAGCCTACTTGTTTTTACCTTTCTCCTAGAGTAGCCAGTGTGAACTGTAGACAAGCAGTTACAGGGGTGTCTTTATCCATTTGGGCGGCTAGCACAAGGTACCATAAACTGGGGGGATTGAACAACAGTTTTTTTTCACAGTTCTGGAGGCAGGAAGTCCAAGCCTAGGGTGCCAGCATGGTCAGCTTCTTGGTGAGGGTTCTCTTCCTGCTTTACAGACAGCCACCTTCTTGCTGCATCCTCACATGGTGAAGAGAATAATCATCTCTCTTTTTAGAAGGGCATTAATCTCATTCATGAGGGCTCCACCCTCATGATCTAAAGACTTCCCAATGGCCCCACCTGCAAATCCCTAATCGGAGATTAAGGTGTCAACATATGAATTTTAGGAGGACACATTCGGTCCATAGCAAGGGGGGAGAGAGTGGGAAATCGGAATGAAACACAAGAAATGGAATTGAAATGCCCGGGCTCCCTAAAGGAGCCAAGGAATGTCAATGTCATGGGCGGAGGAAGGGAGGGATTTCACAGTAAGCCACACTCACTCCTAGAGTGAAGGAGCCAGTGGGGACATTCAAAGCCAGTCCCATCCCCCTGCAGCCCTGGTAAGAAAGGAATGCCTGGGGCAGCCATCATTCTCCCAAAAAGCTGACCTGTGCCCATTTGTCAGGTACGATTGAGAAAAGTGAACAAGAGAGCTGCCATGAGCCCGAGAACAGACTGAAACACGTCTGAGAGCCCCAAGAGGCTTTGGCCCTGAACTTGAGGCTGACTGATCCCAGTAAAAGATAACTTCTTCAGAGGCTCTAAAAGCAGCAGTTTGGGGGAGAGCTTGGCTATGGTTATGGTAGCTGGGAAGAAGCTGTGGCGTGGTGAAACTGCCTAATTGCCTGTCTGTCTCCAAGCAGGTCATAAACTTCGTATTATGTTCCCTTAGCATGTAGTACTAGACTGGCACGGTGAGGGGGCTTAACAATATTTGTTGCGTCAATGAATGAAGGTCTCATGCTAGAATAAGAGAAACAGAGTTTATTCTCTGGCTCCGTAAGTTATTTCAACCCCCACCTTAGAACTGGATATCTTATTTCAAAAGACATTTAACATGGAAGCAATTATCCTATAATAGGAATTATTTATTTATTTTAGGTGTTTTTATGATGCTAGCTCTTGTTTCATTTCTACTGGTGGTTTCAAGGCATTCACTTAGTCGACAATTTTCATTGAGTCCTCACTGAACAGAGAAAGCCAAGAAAGGTAATTATCAACTGTATTAATCTGGTTCAATCCATGAGCTAAACCATAGGTTAATAAAGTTCTCAGGGTCCTAAACGGTCATGTGTAAGTACAGTCAAGGTGATATACCACAGGAGAGGTGAGGTTAGGTCACCGGCTTACTAAGGAGTTTCTCCGGAAAAAGAAACTTATGCAATAGACCCTTGACATTCCCAGGGGAAGGATCCTGAGCGCTTTCTTTGCAAATTCTTAATCCTAGCTCTTTCCTAAAAATTATCCTTATCTGGAGCCAGGATTTCCCATGCATAGCCTGAAATTCTAAATCTATAGCCCATTCAACTCTGACACCTGATCTCTCACCTGGTAGCCGTTTTTCCAGAGAATTTCTCCTGAAGTCTCCTGAGGAGCTTCCTTCACTGCTCTCCACATTATTTGAATATGGGCCTCAGCACAATTCCAAAATATTGACTGCCTTGATTTGGAGTTGCTCATAAGTAGCTGGGATGGCTGTTGTCAACTTAGTGAATGCCAGTGATCTGCTGGGTCTGTTAAAGTCCCACCTAATTCAATACGAGTCAGAAACGTGACCTGTCAGCTGATACAGCAGGAAACCAGAACCTACAGACCTTCTGCTCTCAGGATTAGCCTCTGAGAGGAAAGATAGAGCCATTTCCAGGGATGGCTGTGAATTATCAGTGCTTTCAAAGACTCTGGGGCCCCCAAATTCCTCCATCCCCAGCTCACCTAAAACACCAATGGCCCCGATCACTCAGTGGGAGGAGTTTGCATTAACTGAGTTATGACATGTTGTGCCTTCCCCCTGCCTCAGCTCCCACCGCCTCTGTCCTGCTCTCCAGCCACGTTGCTAATCTGTGAGCACCTTAAGGCTGCCCCCACCGCAGGTATTTGCATGTGTTGTCCCTCTGCCTAGAATGATGCTCTCACTCCCTTGTCCAAAGGCGCACTCGAAGACCACACTCCCAAGAGGCCACCCTCTCTGACATAGCAGTCCTGTCACTCTCTAACCCCTTACTCTGCTTTATTTGTTCTCCTAGCCCTTATGACTGCTTGACTTGTTATGTGTCTCTTTATAATGGAAATATAAGATCCAGGAGAACTGAAACTTTGCCTTTTTCACTGTTGTGCCCCAATTCCACAAACAGTGCCTGGTACATGGTAAGTGCTTAGTAAACATGTGCTGAATGAATGAATGAATGAAGAAGTGAGTGAGTGAACGGGCCCTGAAATATATAGGCACCATGTGAATCTTTTGAGAAGAGGCTCTCTGAGAGATGGGACAAAGAAAAGATGCTCTCTGAGGTCTACAGGCCTGGACGTAGCTCTGTGTTGGGTAGAGGGGCCTGAACATTTAGGGCACGAGGCTACTGGATGCCAGGATCCTAGAAAAATCCAGAAACCCGGCCACACAAATGTTGCATTTTCATAGAGTGGCACCTCCAACATGTTACCCATGTCCAACAGGGCTCAGTTCTGCCCTTCCTCTGTCCTCCCTGAAATTGCTTATCCCCCTAACACCCACCACTTGCTGAGGAACCGTGAGAAGGGTCTCATTATTACCCTGTAATCACTGCAGGTCAATGACAAGGAGCTTGTGAGGCATTTCAGTTTGAGAGGCTGGTGAGCAGAGCGGCATGGGCAAGGGCTGTTCCTCACCAGGATCTGTTCAACTCAGATCAGCGTCCATTCCACTTATCTCGGTAGCCAATTCCTAGCATCTGTTTGTGGTTTCCTATTTAAAGTGATGAAAGGTAACACAAACATTGAGGGGAAAAGCAACTTCAAAACCCATATATGGGGCTTCCCTGGTGGCGCAGTAGTTGAGAGTCTGCCTGCCAATGCAGGGGACACGGGTTCGGGCCCTGGTCCGGGAAGGTCCCACTGCCGTGGAGCAACTGAGCCTATGCGCCACGGCTACTGAGCCTGCGCTCTAGAGCCCGCGAGCCACAGCTACTGAGCCTGCGTGCTGCAACTACTGAAGCCCGCACGCCTAGAGCCCATGCTCTGCAACAAGAGAAGCCACTGCAATGAGAGGCCCGCGCACCACAACGAAGAGTAGCCCCCCGATCGCCACAACTAGAGAAAGCCCACGTGCAGCAACGAAGACCCAGTGCAGCCAAAAATAAAATAAAGTAATAAATAAATTTATTTAAAAAAAGCAAAAAAAACACAAACCCATATATGGTCACCATCTAATGACAGAAATATCATGGTGAAGTTATTTCTAAATATCTGGAAAGGAATCCTTACTCACACGGAAACTGAATTGGTGTAATGGTTAATCTCTAGGAATAATTCATTGTGGCCAGGTAGTCAGACAAATCCATAACTGATGCTTTTTATAAATCTTAGAGGAGTCCCAAGACCCGAACTCCAACCTCTACAAGTTACGTTCAAATACAGGTTCTAATGTTCATCTTACAACTTTGGGTCCTAAGTAATAGTGATAATAGGTAATATTTAGTTAGCACAAATTATGTTTGCCCGATCTGAACTTGTTATGTGCAAACTCTCTCAGAGGTGCAATGTGGCTAAGAGCTCATTTTGCCTAAACTGGCAAGTGGAGAGCCATCGAAACCTGATTTGTTGAAAGACTACTAAACAAGTTGGTGTAGGAGTCTGAATAAGGGCTGGGTCCTCTGGCTCTTGACTGATTGTGAAATCTTTACCTTGCCTTTGTAACACTGTAACAAGGAGAAATACCCCAAGGAGTGGAATTTGCAAATGGGTATGTGTGACCTTTTGTGCAAACATGAGGTAGATCAGGAGCAAAAACAAACAAAAAACAAAGATAAGTTTTCTACCGGTAAGAATAATTGGCAGTTTCTTACAAAACTAAATATAGTCTCACCATACAATCCAGCGATTGCACTCTTTGGTATTTACTCAGATGAGCTGAAAACTTACATCCACACCAAAACCTGCACACAAATGTTTATAGTAGTTTTATTGATAATTGCAGAAAAACTTGGAAGCATCCAAGATGTCCTTCAGCACGTGAGTGGATAAATAAAGGTGGTACACCATACAATGGAATATTATTCAGCAACAGAAGGAAATGAGCTATAAAACCACTAAAAGTGGAGGGAACTTATTAAAGGCATATGATTGCGTGAAAGAAGTCATTTGGAAAAGACAAGACTATGGAAGCTTCTTTGACAACTTCCTCTAGTTTTTCCCTCTGTACATTAACTCCTGTATTTGGATATCAGAACTCATGGACCGGACCTCCAAGTTTTGTGACTTTTCTTCTTCCAATTTTCTCTCCCTTTATCACTATGCTTTACCTTCTGAAATTTTTTCTCATCTTTATCTTGTAAACCTGCTTCTATTGTCTTTTTCTTTTCTCCTGTCAAACTTCTAATTTTAACAGCTCATTTCTGTCCCCTTAGCTTTTTCAAGTGTACATAGCTTCCTTTTCTGCTCCTCACCATTGTCTTCTTTTTGTTTCACAGGTGCACTTATTTCATCTCTCAGAAAATACTAAAACCCAGACCCATATTGAGAAAGCAAGCTTCATGTAATAATCTTTATGTTTAAAATTGACATTGCAATCTAGTGTTTCTGTTGTGTTCTATTTTGTTCCCCTTTAAAAAATATGCTGCTGGCAACCCACAAAGTTGTTTCTATGACCCACGAATCGCTCATGTCCTGCAGTTGGAAAGAAATATTCTATAAATCATGTTGAGGCTTTTGATCTTTCAATGGTGGAGACACAATCACATTTGCTTTCTGGGCAGAAATGGGCAGACTGGAGTGGCCCAGAATGAATGAAGAAAAACATGTATAAAGATCCAGATGAGAGATGGTAGCTTGGAGTGGGGTGGTGGTTGAGACAGAAGCAGAGTGCCTACTAGGGTGCCTTCACTCACATCTTCTTATTTAATCTTATTTCCTCAGTGTGCCACGTGGGGAACTGGACCAGAGCGTTCAGATGCTTGTCCAAGATGGCATAATCAGTGAGTCCTGAGCCAGATTTGAGCCAGGCCCGTCTGCTTCCTAAGCCTGGCCTTTCCTCTAATCAAAGCAAATCCATGATGTGAGCCTCTAAAATAGGAGAGAAATTGTCAGAAGAGCACATTTTGGAGCTTAAGAACCAATTCCTTGGAGGCTTCAATACCTGAAAAGGTTGACTATGTTTGGCCCCTGAAATGAAACCTAAATTTATTTCTTAATTAAAAAAAAAAACAAGACACATACAGTGTGATGTCACAGTAACAACTAGACTTGAAGTCCCCTTTGATCTGGAGTTGATGACCCTGGTCACGTGGTACTTGTCCCTCAGGCAGGTCACCCTTGCCCTTGTACACCTCTGCCATGTCCTCCATGGGAGGCTGTGAGGATTATGGTTTTCATGGGATTTTTTAATATTTATATTACTATCTAGGATTATACATGTTCCCCAATGTCGATTCATGTTGTCAACTCTAAACACAATTAAACAAGTAGAAATCAATCCCTCTCTTTCTCATGTTCTTTATACATGCTCTATTATGCTACTTGTCATGTAAGGGTATTAATCATTCCTCTGTCTGTCTTCTCTACTAGATCATGTACTCCCGGAGACAGGGTGGTCCCTTCTTAGTCTCTGGGTCCCATTGGCTACCACAGAGTCTGCAGTAATAGATGTCAGATTTGATAATTATGTTGTGTTTGAAAAAATGCAGAATATAGAAATAAATTCTCAGTTTTTATGACTAAAGCATTTATATGATTTTCATTCACTGTTTTTCAAACTTTCTTGATCCCTGCCCCCCCCCTTTGATAAGCAAAACTATCTCTGCCACTACTCCCCCACCCCCTTCGGCAAATTCTGGTTTTTCCCCAGACCCTGTCAGTGACCAACATGCACATAACACAGAACATTTGCACATCCCACAGCCAGGGCGATTTTGTCTACTTTAGTTCTTTTTTTTTGTTTGCCTGCTTTCCAAAGATAAGTTATATGATGATATTGAGTTTACTTTTGCAAATTACAAACGTCCTCACCCCAAGATTTTAGAACACAGTATCTCATGGGAGTACCTTGATCTAATTCAAGTTTTTACTGACAGCTCATTCTAGGGGAAGCCTGTCTTTCACAGCATCTTCATGAGTGAAAATTCACTGTCTCTATTATTTGATCACCTCTGGTCCCTTTTCTTTGCCACTGACTCTCTTCTCCTGGGGACGAGGTTTCAAACCAGATCCTCTCAGGCCTCTGCACTCACACCCATGCCAATCCAACATCTGTCGGTAGCTGTCAGCAAAGACCTGAAGGGGAAGAATAATGGCTGATGTGGAATAAAATGACATTCTACTTGGATTTCAGTGGTTTGGTTAATTCTGTTCCAAGCTGTTTGAAGACATGAGTCAAAGTAGACCCGTCTCCAGCCCTGCAGTCCTCACCACCTCATCTCTCATACCCAGTATTTCATCCCTTCATCCCCGCCAATCCATTCTGCAGCTGCAGTAACTTCCTAAAATAAATGTGATGACATCATCTTACTCTTACAGTCCGTCAATCGCTCCCCATTTGCCTTAGGATGAAACCCTGCTCCCTACCTGAGCCCCAAAACCACTGAGATCTGATCCCTCCCTCTTGGGCCTCACCTGGGCCTGTGCCACCTGGCCGTCTATGCTCTGAGCGGTGCTATTCAACTTCTTGCACTTTCTACCACAGACAGTGCTCTCTCTTGTCCCTGAGACTGCATCATAAAATACTTCCCTTGGCCTGGAATTCTCACCTTGTATTCCCATCTCTTCATGTCTTTCATTGAGCTTTTTTTTTTTTTTTTTAAACACAATCCAGCTAAACATTAGTTCCTCAAGTCATCCATCTTCCTAACAAGTGTGTCCTCACTCACCCCTTGCCCTCCTCCTGCCCTACATGACATGAAGGGCCCTTTCTGATTGTGCCTTTTTTTTTTTTGCAGCTTGTGGCATCTTAGTTCCTTGACCAAGGATCGAACCCAGTCCCCCTACAGTGGAAGCACGGAGTCCTAATCACTGGACCACCAGGGAATTCCCTGATTGTGCTTATCAATCCCAGTATTTCCCCTGTATCTAATTGCTACCTTCCCCCTCAGACATAAACATAGTGCCTGCTATGCAGTAAGTATTCAACACAGTGAGTAAATAAATGAATAAAAGAAAGGGAAAAAAACCCTTCCATGAAATTTCATTTGGAGTCTCATGGCTCTAGTTCATTCATTCATTTTCTAAATGTTTTTAAAACATCTACCATGAGCACTGGCTAGATGCCGAGTATTCAGGGAGGAACGAGGTTAGACTTGGTCCCTGCTCTCATGCCAGCACCTCGCAGGGCTCCATGGATAACCAGAAAAGAAAGCAGAAGTTAACTGATGCTCTGCCTTAGACAGGGAAGGGCAACGCTGGGGAACCTTCACGCCACGAGTGAGTTCTGTAACGGAGACTTCATGCTGAGTCACCTCTAGCCCAGGGCAAGACAGATACAGAATTTGTACCACAGAACTTGAAGTAGTAGGGAAGACAGACAGACAGACAGACAGACAAGGAGTTCTGATACAGTGTGAGAAGTGCTCCTTAAGAGAGCTATGTGCTATGAGGGCAGAGAAGGTTCGATGAAGCTACTCTGGGGAGAAGTAGCTCTGGAAAGACAGTAGCAATGGGGTAAAATCATACTTAATGATGAGATATGTTGAAACTGTGGCTTGTAAACTGGAATAATGATTAAATTTCTAGGTCCCTGAAGCTACTTCTTTGTCACTCCTCTCTGTTGATTGTCAAACGCTTGTATGAAATTGACGGGTAAGGAGGAAATTAACCCCATTTGGATTATGAGGAGAGGCAAGGAGGCTGAGGAGTAGCTCCTATTTGGGTGAGGATGTCTGACTTATTTTCCTAATCATGACTAAACGTAAGAAAGCATACCAGGCTCAACCCTCAAGTGAGAAGCAGAAGGCCTCAGAGTCAAAAGTGGTGGTTGACACCCAAGCCAACAGGAGGCTGAGTCACGCTCTCCTGAAACTGTGGACAGAACTCTCTTCTTTCTAGCAAAGCTAAACCTTGGATGGTGTCTAGAAGTAACGCTAGACAACCGCAGTCCTCATAGAAGGAGCCATGTGTCCACAGGCACACTCTCACCCCATGAGCTTGCACTAAAACAGACACATGGTCCATAGAACTCCTGAGCACTTCCGGATTGCTCAGCTTTGGGATATTGGTCCAGATGTTAGGGGACAACTGCAGACAGGAGTAACTTTGAGTCTCCTCATGCAGAGAAACATTTAAAATAACTTTTCTGAAACTGTTTTTTTTCGGCTTTCCTTATCTGCAGGGAGAAGAGTGTAGTGGTTATGAGCTGGGCCCTGGAGTTCGACTGTCTGGGTGCAAATGCTGTGTGATCCTGGGCGCATTGTGGAACCTCCCTATGCCTCGGTTTTCTCATCTACAAAATGAGGATAAGGATAGAACCTACCTCCTAGAGTTCTTTTAATTATGACAACATGCATTAATATACCATGTTTCATTGATTCTAAGACATGCATTTTTCACATTTTAACATGTCTGAAATTGAGGTGCAACTTACAGTCAATAGCATAGCATAGTTTAGTTGCCTCAGTGATATGAAAAATAATGGTGTAGCTTATAATCAGTGGCATCTTAGATGTGATGAAATTCAGGATACAAAGAGCTTAGAACAATACATAGCACATAAACTGTACTAAATGAATAGTTAATAGATGATATAGATATAAAATGTATATAGCTCTTCTAACTTCACCAGAGCCAACCTATATATCTCATTTTTAAACGAATATCCAAGATAGCAATGGCAAATGATAACATGACTGACCCATTTCCCAGGAAAGAGAGAAGCTGCTCTTCATACTTGGCCTGGAGTTGGTGGAAGCATCTGGTACCCATCCCTTTATCTTAGCCAAGATCTCAGAAAGGTGAGAGAACTGAGAGCCACTGAGATGTGGATACCTTGGACAAGTAAAAATTTGATGCCTCTTTAGATCAACATTCTTTTCCTAATCATTTATTAGAGCGACTGGTACTCTGAGACCCAGCAGAGAAGTAGGATCTTAAAGTCACTGAGTATTTGAGGCCCTTGTCTTTGCTTTATTAATCTGCTCCACATGGACCCAGGGCCCAACAATGAGGGCATCTGTTACAGATCTAATATTAGCAACAAACACAAGTCACGTCCTCTTGCATAAAGAAAATAATGAGGGAGAAACATTCGGTCACTAGCAGAGACATGGCCCCATTAAACAAGGGGCTGTGTCTAACGCTGGGGCTGTCTGTCATTCAGGGAGGGCACAAAAGAGGGGAGGGAGAAGATCGGAGAGTGTAAACCGTCCTTTCTTTCCTTCCGTTCTGCTGTCCTAGGGAAATACGACTGCCCTGCACAAGTCCTACCATATCTGGCCCCAGGTCAGGCAGAGAGGTCCCCTGTCCCCCTAGGAGGACATCCAGAGGTCTTAGGTGGTGAGTGTCAGCAACAGCCATGCTTAGGCCTCTGGAAGGTGTGCCTTCAGCAGAGGGGCTACCAAACTAACAAGTCATTGGATTAAAAACCCTTGGCCACGTGGCTTAGGAGAATCTGGGTGTCTCACCTTTTCTAGCAGCTCCAAAGGTCCAGCGAGATCATTTGGATTAGCCTCCATGGCTTGTGGAATCTCTGCAATCTCAATGGGCTGTTTAGAACAGGGGGCAAGTCTGAGCTCTAGAAATGTTTTATTTGGCTACCAGGATTTGGAAGTTTTTTTTTAACTAGCTGTCAACATTTACATTTTTTTTTCATAAAATCCCAAGTTGTTAGCTTCTCTGGAAAATTCAGAAAATGACAACCCCATGACCCTCATTCCCACAAAACAATAGTAGCCTGGTCCCCAGGAGAGTCCTTGGCCTTACGATGGGGCATGAGCCATCCTCCTCACAGCAACAGTCACTTAGATAACCAGCCTGAGCCGGGTGGGAAAGGGAATTTTCTACCAGGGCTCAAGGGTCTCGCAGGAAAGGTCAGCAGGCTCTGGGTGCTGTGAGCAGTGGGCAGGAGTGGATGAAGGAAGGAGATGAACCCCATTTCAAGGAAATACAAACTCCCAGCGCCCAAAAGCCAAGCTCCAGGTACACGGGCCTGACAGAGAGACTGCCAGCCAGCCCAGCCTGGACACTGTGACCCACAACCAGAGGAACAGAAACATTGGCCAAGAAGCCTGCACAGAGCCTTGTCACGTGTCCACAGTTGGAATGAAGACGGGGAATGGCAGGGGCGGGAGAGAAGAATCTGTTCTCTCCATGTCCCTCCATCCTTCCATTGGGCCTGACGAGAAAAAATTCAAACCCTCTCACTGGCACTTGCTGAAGAATCTAAACTAAACTCCCATCCACCCCTGCAGCCTAACTCCCCATGGACCAGAAGATAGATGGGTGGGTGTCAACCATGACTACACAGCACTTGTAGCATTTGTACTGCAGCCAATGGAGCCGGAATTTTGGGGTGGTGAGAGGATGGGGGGAGGGTCTAGACATCGGTGTGTTTCAAATGTGATTCCAGTGTGTTGAGGACCAGCGCACTGCAGCGGTGCCTCTCCACCTTGAACATGCCCCTGACTCACCTGGGATCTAGTTTCAAATGCAGATTCTGAGTCGTAGGTCTGCGGCCGAAGTCTGAGCTCCTGAACTTCACCAAAGTCAAAGGCGATGTCCGTGCTGTGGATCTTGTCCACGCTTTGGGTGATAAGAAGCTACAGCCTTTTCCAAGAGGCACAGGAAAAGATGTTCAACATCGCTAATTGTTAGAGAAATGCAAATCAAAACTGCAGTGAGATATGACATCACACCAGTCAGAAAGTCTATCATCAAAAAATCCACAATGAATAAATGCTGGAGAGGGTGTGGAGAAAAGGGAATTCTCCTACACTGTTGGTGGGAAAGTAAATTGGTACAGCCACTGTGGAGAACAGTATAGAGGTTCCTTAAAAAACTAAAAATAGAGCTACCATATGATCCCACAATCACAGTACTGGGCATATATCCGGAGAAAAACATGGTCTGAAAGGATACATGCACCCCAATGTTCATTGCAACACTGTTCACAATAGCCAAGACATGGAAGCAACCTAAATGTCCATCGACAGGGGCATTGCTAAAGAAGATGTGCTACATATATACAATGGAATATTACTCAGCCATTAAAAAGAATGAAATAATGCCATTTGCAGCAACATGGATGGACCTAGAGATTGTCATTCTGAGGGAAGTAAGTCAGACAAAGACAAGTATTGTGTGATATTGCTTATATGTGGAATCTAAAAAGAAATGTTACATATGATCATATTTACAAAACAGAAACAGACTCACAGACTTAGAGAACAAACTTACGGTTACCGGCGGGAAGGTGGGAAGGGATAGTTAGGGAGTTTGGGATTAACATGTACACACTGCTATGTTTAAAATGGATAACCAACAAGGACTTACTGCATAGCACAGGGAACTCTGCTCAATATTACCTAACAACCTAAATGGGAAAAGAATTTGAAAAAGAATAGATACAGGTATATGTATAACTGAATCACTTTGCTGTGCACCTGAAACTAACACAACATTGTTAATCACTTATACTCCAATATAAAATAAAAAGTTAAAAATAAAGAAGGAGAAGAAGCTATAGCTTTTTCCTTTTTCCATTCTCCTTTCAACTACTTTAGCAGGGACAACCCCAAGTCTGTCACCTCTAAGTTTGAAAGTGATAATAGTAATGAATAATATTATTAAAGTAATATAAAATAAGTAATAATAATAACTTCAATAATAGCTAGACTTTGTTGTGTGCTTCTCGTCGAACATTGCGCTGAAATCATACTTTTTAAGAAAAATCTTCAACTAGATGTGAAATAATAGCTTGTTTTTACCTCAAGCTGGTTACTACTCTAAGTCTCTTACTTATATTACGTCAGTTGAGCTTCACAACCATCCTATTGTTGTGAGTACTGTTATTATCATGTCCAGAAGCAGCCCGCCGTGGTCACACGGTTTTATGAGCGCAGCCCTGGTGTTTGGACACAGGGTTTGTGCTGGGCCCCGCTGGCTCTCCCAGGAGCAGGGGCCTAGGAGTGCCGAGTCACTTGCCCGTCACCCTAGCAAAAGGCAGAGCTGGTCTTCGAATCTCCATCTGCCCGACTCTACAGACTGAGCTCTTGGAAAGAAAAGTGAACGATGTATACAAATTGGGAGTCACAGTTCTTAGCACATTGTAGACCCTCATAATATGGTAACCACGTTTCCTGTCTCTAGCCTACTTGTTTTTACCTTTCTCCTAGAGTAGGCAGTGTGAACTGTAGACAAGCAGTTACAAGGGTGTCTTTATCCATTTGGGCTGCTAGCACAAGGTACCATAAACTGGGGGGATTGAACAACAGTTTTTTTTCCCAGTTCTGGAGGCAGGAAGTCCAAGCCTAGGGTGCCAGCATGGTCAGGTTCTTGGTGAGGATTCTCTTCCTGCTTTACAGACAGCCACCTTCTTGCTGCATCCTCACATGGTGAAGAGAATAATCATCTCTTTTTAGAAGGGCATTAATCTCATTCATGAGGGCTCCACCCTCATGATCTAAAGACTTCCCAATGGCCCCACCTGCAAATCCCTAATTGGAGATTAAGGTGTCAACATATGAATTTTAGGAGGACACATTCGGTCCATAGCAAGGAGGGAGAGAGTGGGAAAACTGAATGGAACACAAGAAATGGAATTGAAATGCCCCGGCTCCTTAAAGGAGCCAAGGAATGTCAATGTCATGGGCGGAGGAAGGGAGGGATTTGACAGTTAGCCACACTCACTTCCCAGAGTGAAGCAGCCAGTGGGGACATTCAAAGCCAGTCCCATCCCCCTGCAGCCCTGGTAAGAAAGGAATGCCTGGGGCAGCCATCATTCTCCCAAAAAGCTGACCTGTGCCCGTTTGTCAGGTACGATTGAGAAAAGTGAACAAGAGAGCTGCCATGAGCCCAAGAACAGACTGAAACACGTCGGAGAACCCCAAGAGGCTTTGGCCCTGAACTTGAGACTGACTGTTCCCAGTAAAAGATAACTTCTTCAGAGGCTCTAAAAGCAGCAGTTTGGGGGAGAGCTTGGCTATGGTTATGGTAGCTGGGAAGAAGCTGTGGCGTGGTGAAACTGCCTAATTGCCTGTCTGTCTCCAAGCAGATCATAAACTTCATATTATGTTCCCTTAGCATGTAGTACTAGACTGGCACGGTGAGGGGGCTTAACAATATTTGTTGCGTCAATGAATGAAGGTCTCATATTGGAAAAGAGAAACAGAGTTTATTCTCATACACTGTTGGTGGGAATGTAAATTGACACAGCCACTATGGAGAACAGTTTGGAAGTTCCTTAAAAAACAAAAAAAGAACTACCATACGACCCAGCAATCCCACTACTGGGCATATACCCTGAGAAAACCATAATTCAAAAAAGAGTCATGTACCAAAATGTTCATTGCAGCTCTATTTACAATAGCCAGGACATGGAAGCAGCCGAAATGTCCAACAACAGATGAATGGATAAAGAAGATGTGGCACATATATACAATGGAATATTACTCAGCCATAGAAAGGAATGAAACTGAGTTATTTGTAGTGAGGTGGATGGACCTAGAGACTGTCATACAGAGTGAAGTGAGTCAGAAAGAGATAAACAAATACCGTATGCTAAAACATATATATGGAATCTAAAAAAAAAAAAATGCTCATGAAGAACCTAGGGGCAAGATGGGAATAAAGATGCACACCTACTAGAGAATGGACTTGAGGATATGTAGAGGGGGAAGGGTAAGCTGGGACAAAGTGAGAGAGTGGCATGGACATATATACACTACCAAATGTAAAATAGATAGCTAGTGGGCAGCAGCCGCATAGCACAGTGAGATCAGCTCGGAGCTTTGTGACCACCTAGAGGGGTGGGATAGGGAGGGTGGGAGGGAGGGAGACGCAAGACGGAATAGATATGGGGACATATGTATACGTATAACTGATTCACTTTGTTAGAAAGCAGAAACTAACACACCATTGTAAAGCAATTATACTCCAATAAAGATGTTAAAAATTAAAAAAGAAATAGAGGGTTCAACCAAGTTTCTAGACACTGATTATCATACAAAATCTATAGATCCCGTACACCAGTTAACAATCAATTATACAGTGAAAGAGTAAAAAGGTTTTAATCCCTTTAATAACAGAAATACATGGCCCCAATGAAGAAATCTAAAAATGATATGCATGCAATGCTTGTACTTTAAATGCATAAATAAATGAAAATTTTACCAGGGAAAAAAAGTTGCTTTCTGATATAAAATGTCATCCTTTTCATCTTTATGCTTTCAAGGCAAAAAAAAAAGGCCAAAAAAGTGCTTGCCTTCTGCTAGTCTAAAATCTTAATTCCAAATGATGATACACTAGGACCCAGAAAATGGTTTCCTTGAAGGATTCAGCCTCTGAATGAAACAGGCTGTGCTCAAAGTCTGACTATATATGTCCCACAGCAATTTCAATTCGATCAGTACCACTCCAATTCGAATACCCTCATATCCAATCAAAATCTCTAATTTGATCCCACATAATTTTCAAGTCCCTTCCAATTGACACACTCCTTACTCAGTTCTAGAAACCCTCTCATTCCCATTAGATTGCAATTCACTCAATGAGGTGTTTTTTCCTGAAAATCTGTGTGATTTTTCCCAAGAAAATACTAAGAAAATAATTAACTTCACAAGTTGGAAAAAAGTTTAAAAAGAAAAACTCAAGGAAAGGATATCCCAATGTATAGTTCCCTCTCTCTCGCTCTCTCGCTCTCTCTCTATGCATAAATAGTGTCATTTTTTAAAACTTCTGGTAGGAAAATAACTCTTTTGCTCATAAGCACAAATTACAGAAATAAAGTGACCTACCTTCTACCAACAAAATCCTGATTCCAGTTGGAGATATTCAAGGACCCAGAGAGAGAGACAGTGTTCTCTGGGCAGCTGGCCTCCAAATGCAGACCCATGTCCTGATGGCTCTGGCTTTCTAACTGGGCAAAGGTATAATTTGATCAGCACCAATCAACAGTAATTGCTCTGGTTGGTCAGCCCACTTTGTCTGCGCCCTTTTGATTTTTTAAACCAATCTTACAGCAAACTAAGAGGTTGAAAATAAAAGGCGTGCGAAAGTCAAACCAAGCAAATATTAAACAAAAGAAACCTGGTCTAGCAGCAATTGATATCAAATGTATTTATAAGGTCAAAGAAGGAAAGCTTATGGTTATCAAAAAGAAAAACTCATGGGAAAGATTACAATGATGCACTTTACACACCTAGACACATAGCACTGAGACATAGAACACAAAGACTGAGAATTATAAGGTAAAACTGACATATTTGCAATCATGGTGGGAGGTTTTTTTTTCAAACACCTTTCTCCCAGAAACTGATAGACGTGGAGAGAAGAAAAGTAATAATGTTATAAAAGTTTAAACAATAAATTTAACAACTTTGATTATATTACCTGCAGCAACCACATAGCAAAATGCTTTTCAACACATATAAAACATTTACAAAAATTTACCACTAGAAGACCACATAATAAATCTCAATAAAAATTCCATAGAATCAACATATTGAGTACCATCTTGATCAATCTTTTATTTCAATCATGAAATAAAATTGAAAGTCAATAATCAAGAAACTGAACACAACCATATTTATATAAAAATGAATATCCACATAACATCTACAACAATATCCATATAATAGCTTGAAATCTATTGATTTTTATGTTGTACGCAAGTAGTTAGTAAAACCTAAACCAGAATACCTCAGAACTATTTGAAAGAAAAAAAAGATAAAAATGATAGAACAATTCAAAAAACAAAAGGGAGAACAGCCATATACAAAAATACAAATGATTAATAAAACAGAAGTCTGTTACTTAAAAAATAAAATAAAGAAAGAACTGGTTGATAAATTATGTAGTCCTCCCTGCTAAAGGAAGGGAGTGCTCCCTTAGCGTGAGAAGCAGGTGCAGAGTGGCAAGTGGGGATGGGAGTCGGGGAGGGGCAGTGATTTTATAGAGGAGGACCCTGCCAAACACCATTTTAACCAGGTCAACATCAAGAGTCATAAACTGGGAATTCCCTGGCCGTCCAGTGGTTAGGACTCCACGCTTTCACCGCCTAGGGCCCAGGTTCGATCCCTGGCCAGGGAACTAAGATCCCACAAACTATGAGGCGTGGCCAAAAAAAAAAAAAGCCATAAATTACTTTGATAGTATATGTCCTTGATATGATGTGATTAAAATGTGATAAAATTCCCTCTGTACTCTTCCTCCAAAAACATACAGAAACCCAAGATAATCATAAGAAAAGCATCAAATTCCACTAGGGGGGCATCCTACAATATACCTGACCAGTATTTCCCCAGACTGTCAGGTTTCTATACAAACTTTTGGTCAAAAACAAGGAAAGTCTGAGAATCTGTTACAGCCAAGAGAAACCTAAGGAGACATGAAAACTAAATGTAATTTGATGTTTTAGATGAGATCTTGGAACAGAAAAAGGACATTGGGTAAAAGGTGAGGAAATCTGAACCAATGAGAGCCTTTAGTAGACAATAATATATTGACATTGGTTTATTAATTGTAATCAATATATCATGGGAATTAAGAAGTTACTAATAGGGGGACATGTGAGTGGGGTCGGGTCACTACTCCCTGATCCACGTGCTCAATGTTTTGTAAGTCTAAAACTGTCCAAAAACTTACGTATTACTAAGTATAATATTGTAAATAAGAAATAAACAGGAGAAGGCATCAATAAACAATATTAGAATGAAAAAAATTAGAAACATCATCTGGGTTTTGGAAACAGTCTACAATACAACACACTATAAACCAAATGATTCTATGAACCACTATGTGACAATTTTTTAGAGAACTTTTAAAAATATTTTAAATTATGAAATATAAAGTGTTCACAGAAATCTGTAGAGCATATATGTACAGTTCAACAAATAACTATAGAGTGAACAGAAGTGGAGCCACTACCCAGGTCAAGAAATGCAACATTGCCAGGCACCTGGCTGCCTGACTTGTGCTCTTTTTCCCAGATTACAGCCCCTTCTGCCTCCTACACTGACCTTATCCTAACTATTCACGTAGTAATTTTGGTAAACATTATAAAATTAAAACTCTGTCCATTTTTGAAAACTTTATATAACCTTGAAGAAACACAATTGTATTTATGTACTTTAGTGTATTTTTGGTGTATTTTTTCATCATTTACGCCATTGCATGCAGCTGGACTTTTCTGTTTCAGGGCTGTATTCAACCATATAAACTTTCTACTGTTGGTGGGGCTTTGGGTTGTTTCCACTTTTGGCCTCTTACAAACAGCGTCGCTCTGAAAATTCTCTGACGCCTATACTGGCCATAGAATATGTAAACTTCAACTTGCCAAATGTTTTCAACACATTTTACCAGTTTACACACTAGCTGCATGCAAGGGTGCTCATCGCCCTTCAGTTTTGCAGACCTTTGGTGATTTTCTGCATTTTTAGTTTTAGCCGATCAGGTGAGGGAACAGGGGTACCTCATAATGATTTGCATTTACTTGGTTACTAATAGGGGTGAACCCATTTTTCTGATGATTATTGGTTGATTGGGGGTGCTCCTTCAGGAAGTGCCTCATCAAGTATTTTGTCCATTTTTCTGCTGGGTTGTCTGTCTTGGTAGTAGTTTTATGTTCTGCTTATTAGTTCTTTACTGGGTATGAGTAACACGATATCTGTTCTCACTCTTTAATTTGTCTTTTCACTCTCTTTTTCATTTTCTTTGATCCACAGAAGTTTCTCTGTACCTCTAACAGAACAAATATTATTAAAAATAGCTAATATACGGTGACTATCTAATGCCAGACACTGTTCAATGCACTCTGCATAGAATAATTTATTTCTGCCTTATCTTCATAATGACCCTATAAGGGAAATCCTAGGAACCCTATTTCTCATATGAGGAAACCGCATCAAGGAGATATTAAGAAACTTGCTCAAGCTGACAGATCTAGTAAGTAGGGAAGTATTCAAACAAGAATCTCCAAGATGATTCCTTAAAAGAAGAACAAAGAGGGGTGATTTCTCCTCTACCGATCTGTGGTATTTGAGCTGCAATGGACAAATGTATCTGCATACAGAATCGAGAGGCCAGACACAGACACATGGATATGTGGGAGTGTGCCTATGATGGAGGTAGTGTAGCAAACCAATGGGGAAGGATGGGCTATTCAATATGTGGTAGTGGCATTGGCACTATTTTGGGGGGTGGAATTGGAGCTTGACCTCATACCACTTACATAAATAAATTTGAGGTGCATTACAGACAGATACAACACAGAATTTTAAGACAAAATATTGAAGAATGTTTTTATGAACTCAGGGTGGAACAATGGCATATAAAACCAAAAGCACCATGATGGGAGTGATTGATATATTTAAATGATTCCAAACTAATGACTGTGATGGTTAATTTCACATGTAGACTGGGCTAAGAGATGCCCAGATAGCTGGTAAAGCGTCACTTCTGTATGTTCTGCATGGCTCTTCAGTGAAGAGATTAGCACTTGCATCAGTAGACTGAGTAAAGGGCGCCTTCACCACTGCAGGCGGGAGCACCCAAACCACTGAGAGCCCAGATTCAACAAAAGAGCAGAGTAAGGGTGAACTTACTCTCTCTGCTTGAGCAGATGCATCCGTCTTCTCTTGCTTTGGGACATCTGACATGGGCACTCCTGGTTCCCAGGCTTTCGAACCCAGACTCAACCATATTCCCCGTTCTCCATCTTGCAGACGGCCCACCTGACAGATCGTGGGATTCCTCAGCCTCCACAGCCAGATGAATGAGTTCCTCTACTAAGAGCTGTACACATACCTCCTATCGGTTCTATTACTCTGCAGAACCCTCACTCATACTAGGACGTAACAAATTAAAGGAAATTACAGTCTAGGAGAAGTTTGTCATCATACATGAAATAGACAATGAATTAGTATCCTGAATATCACATAACTTCTACATAACAACAACAAAAAATAGTCAAACCAAAAAAAGTAGGCAGAGCTTTAGAATAGGTAATTCAGAAAAGAGGAAATCCAAATGGCCAATAAATACAAGAAGATATGCAGGATCACTAGCAATCAGAGAAGCTATTCTCTGCCCATTTTGATTAGGTCTGACAATATAAAAAAGTGGGTCAAGATATGGAGAAACCAGAACTCTTGCACACTGCCAATAGAGCTGGAAATTGGAGGGCAAGGTGGCTTTTCCTAAAAAGTTAAAAGTGAACATAAATACAACCCAGAAATCCTATATACAAAGCTGTTCTGTGAAGCATACTTTGAAATAACAAAGATTTGCAAATAACCCTATTGTCCATCAGCACCAGAACGAATAAAATAAAATAAATTACACAGATCTAGTGGACTTCGTTGAACTAACTAGGGACTACAGATAGGAAAGTCTTTAGATCTTGATACTGTAATATTGACTTTTTTAAAAGGTGATGGTGGGGGTATGTTGTTTAAACCACACAACATACTCCTTTCCGTTTCGTAGCCTTTTGTCTCCAAACTTGATGAATATACACTGGACTCGTGATTGTTATTTCTCAGAAGTGGAGAGAGGCCTAGGAGAGATCGTGGCAGTGAGAACAAAGGTGGCTCTATCCTTGCCTTTATGTAATTGTCATTGTCAATGTCCCTTGCTTTTCCAAGATTAAGTATAGCAACAACTTACTGGACATGGAAGAACAGCTGGATCTGGGCATCTTTTCTTGAGAAGAGTGGTCCAGATTGTGAGTATCCAAATTGAGTGTGTCACTTGCCTTGAAATAAAATAGAATTTTTAATAGAATTGCTTGATGAACCCCCTTCATTACCACCCTCAGCTCCTTATCCTTTCAAGAAGACTAATTTTTTTATAATGGAAATCTAGTTGATTTGCAATATTTTGTTAGTTGCAGGTGTACAGAAAAGTGATTGTTATATACATATTTTTTCAGATTATTTTTCATGATAGCTTATTATAAGATATTGAATACACTTCCCTGTGCTATATAGCAAATCCTTGTGGGTTTTTTTGTTTTGTTTTTGTTTGTTTTGGGTTTTTTTTTACAAATCCTTATTGCTTATCTGTTTTCTGTACAATAGTGTGTATCTGTTAATCCCATACACCTAATTTATCCCTCCCCTGCTCCTTTTCCCCTTAGCTAACCACAAGTTTGTTTTCTCTGTCTTTGAGTCTGTTTCTGTTTTGTATATAGATTCACTTGTATTGTTTTTTAGATTACACAGGTAAGTGATATATTTGTCTTTTTCTGTCTTACTTCACTTAGTATGACATTCTCTAGGTCCATCTATGCTGCTGCAAGTGGCAATATATCATCTTTTTGTGGCTGAGTAATATTCCATGGTATGTATATACCACTTCTTCTTAAACCAATCATCTGTTGATGGCCCTTGGTGTGTTTCCATGTCTTGGCTATTGTAAATAGGGCTGCTGTGAACACTGGGGTGCATGTATCTTTTCGAATTAGAGTTTTCGTCTTTTCCGGATATACGCCTAGGAATGGGATTGTTGGATCATATGGTAGCTCTATTTTTAGTTTTTTTAAGCAACCTCCATACAGTTTTCCATAGTGGCTGAACCAATTTGCATTCCCACCGAAAGTGTAAGAGGGTTCCCTTTCATCCACACCCTGTCCAGCATTTATTATTTGTAGACTTTTTGACGATGGCCATTCTGACAGGTGTGAAGTGACACCTCTCTGTGGTTTTGATTTGCATTTCTCTAATAATTAGCGATGTTGAGCATCTTTTCATGGGTCTGTTGGCCATTTGTATATCTTCTTTTGAGAAATGCCTCCTTAGGTCAAGAAGACTAATTTAGGAACCAGTATACTGGTAAACCTAAACTGTATTTTTAACATTGCTACTCTTTATTAGGCAAAGGAAATTTTGTTTCCAGTATAAAAGTGAGTGAAAAACATAAGGAGTATAGTGGAAGAAATATTCTCTGAAATTTATTTTTGTTTCTTGGCCTTCAAAACCCCCAATTTTGTTATCCTAGGCTATTTGGAGCGTGTATCTGCCGGGAAGAGATTGTGATATCCCTGAAATATAACAAGGAAAATTTCAGTTTCTAAAATTTAAAATGGCAATATGAGCCAGGCTACTGTCTTCACAGAGACTTTTCAGAGTTCCCTTATTTCTCTGCACTGCCATATCCACAACTGACCTAAATGAAAGGACCAAAAGCCCTCAAGATCTCAGTTCCTTATCACATGAAAGTTTACTCCTTGCTCATATGAGATCTACTATGGTCCACTTGCTCTCCAGGGCTGCTGCCTTCCCAGTAATTCCAGTCTGCTTCCATCATGCGGTTCCACCGTCTCAATACAGGGCTTAATCATCTTTCCAGCCAAGCATCTCACTGCCATCCTCCACTGAGGATCCTGAGTTCAGTCTCTCAGCTTCAGTTTTCCACAGAATATACTACCACACAGTTGCCTAGCTGCATGGTGATAGGGATGAGATGTGGGCTTTTGCTACTCCTCAATCAGAACTTCAAACAAGTCTAACTTTTTCATTAGTCCTGCCTTTAGTTTTACATGGTGCTTCAAATTCCAGAATCTTACTGAACTTCTGTAGGGGAGAGCTGGAGGGAAGAGAGATGTGGTTTGATTCTCTGAAGTGTTTCCTTCTGCATCAAACTATCACTTTCAATTTCCAAAATTGATTCTGAGTTTGGCCACTTCTGTGCATCTTCAACACTATGGCCTAAGTCAGTAACCATCAATTCTCACCTGCATTACTTAGGTGTTCTAACTAACTACTTCTCCTGCCCCCAAGGGGTCCACAGAACAATTAAGGTGATTAGTTAGATATGTAAAGTATATCATGTCAAGTGCTGTTTTAAACTTCCAATGCCTTCTCATTTCAAGTTGAAAAAAACTCAAATATTTCACATGAGCTACAAGGTCCTGCATACCCTGGACCCTGCCTCTCCCTTCTCAGTGCCCCAGACACAAATGAGCTTCCTCTCTATCCACACAAGAACACCAAGCTCTATGTTAGGGCTGTTACACTTGCTGTTTCATCCTAGTGGAAATCAGCTCTGGACCTTCCTTCTTGTCATTTGGGACTCAGAAAGGTCTCCTGCTCTATGAAGTATTCCCTGCCCACCGGAACCACACTGCCCATTCTGCACTAGCATCCCATCCCCTTTAATCTCTTCACAGAACATATGCCCACTTGAAATTGTCTTGTTCCTTTATTTGTGGATTTGTTTCTTGGGATGTATCAATGACCTAACCATGTGAAATATACATACAGCATTGAGAAGGCAGTGGAGACTTGCAGAGAAGATTTTCACATGCTGGCACTTTTTGTCCTCTGTTTGCTCATCTCTCCTAGCAACTTGGATCAGCCAAGTGCCAGGTGATTTCCACCAAGTCATCCTTCAGATAGGCCTGCAAACAAAACCCCCCAACCCAGCCAGCCAGCTGGAACCCAACAATCAACCCCAAACTCACTCACCAACATCACACAAGGCAACAAGCTCAGAAAAATAAGTTTTGCTTGAAATGTTTTGATACAATTATTAAGAAAAGTGCAGAAAAAACGACCACCTCTCCGTTGACTGACTGAACAACCCAGAAAATAAAGTCAGATTTTAACATTCTGGTTACTTTTAATATATTTAATAAACTCAGATTTTAACATTCTAGTTACCATACTGGCAGAGAACATATTTTCAATACATCAAAGACTCAGAAAGATTATCAATTATTATCTTAGTCTCTACTGACCTAATTGGTCAAAAGGACCTAATTTGGCAAGAAAAGTGGGAAGAGAAGGGGGAAGAGGAAAAGGAGAGAGACTGGAGGGTAATGAAAGCCCAGAGTTCTTTAGAAGTTCAGCAGCATCCAGAGCTGGCCCACAGGATGGGAGTGTGAGGTAGATTGGGCTCTGGCGACCTCAGCAGGATCTAGTTCCCAGAGCCACTAGAGTGTCCAGTGCATGAAACCTCAGTTTGTGACACAGGAGTTAGCGGTGTCCAAGCATTCCAGGGTCTGGAAGGAAGAACAAACTTTGGAGAATTTGGTAAACACCACAGACCCAGCACGTCCAGCGGCAGCACAGGAGGCACTCTCACGCAAGACTAGTGACCTGCAAATACCCAAAGCTCTGAAATGTAAATATGACCAGTCTCAAAGGATCCCCACGCAGGAGCAGTGGGGTAGAAAGGCATCCCCTGGGCTTAGGGGACGGGGCCACAACCACAGCCAGAAGCCGTGGCGGGATGCTGGAGCCCAGGGCTGAGCGGGGCGGCGCTGTCCGGCGAGGGTGCATCCACAGGCAGGGGCGGAGCCTCGGGGTCCTGATCTGTGTCTAACGAAAGCCTCCTCTTAGCCCTGGGGGGAGCAGCTGGCTCCTGAGGGCCCTGTTCCCAAGGACGACGACGAGGGCCACATCTTCCAGCTGGGTGGCGATCCGGGGCGGATGGACCTGCGGTCGGCGGCTGGGTCGGGCCGGGCTCGCCGGAGGTGCTGGTGGCCGCAGCCCCGAACTGGGCGGCAGAGCACGACCCCCGGGCCGGCGAGGGGCGCCGGCACCCAGCACGCACAGGGACTCGGGGGCTGGTCCCTGCGCCCGCGGCTACAGCCCTGCGGGGGCGCAGAGCGCGGCGGGGCAGGTGGTGCCTCTGGCCGAGAGCGGCTCCCAGGGGCGCGCGGACCTCCCTCCAGGCGTTCAGGACCTGGCTGTCGGGCGCCGTGGGCTGCGTGTGGTCCACCACGGTCCGCTCCTGCCCGCGTTTCCACAGCTCGTAGCGCTCCGGTTGCAGGATGCGCACGAAGGCGTCCATGGAGAAGGCGACCCGGGCCTCCCCGCAGCTGCACTGCGAGGCCGCTTTGCCATAATCGATCCAGCGCGGGCAGGCGAAATTGATGGCCTCCGCGCAGTTGAAGCCATGGTTGAAGCCAGAGTGGTAGCCATAGGGAAAGGTCACGATGAACTCCCCAGCCTCCTGAGTGACCCGATCGAAGGGGATGCCGTTGTCCTTGAGGACCGTGGGCGAGATGAGAGCCACCTTGTGCCGCAGGAAGGCCTCACAGCCCCGCGCGCTGCCCGGGAAAAGCTGCCTGGCCAGGCGTTCCAGGCGCCGGCCGTGCTCCGGGGGCACCGCGTACCACGTCTTGGGCTCCCCGAAGTGCAGGTAGTTGATGCTGTAAAGGTCCATGTCCTCCGTGTGCCAGGCGAAGGCGGTCTTCCACATGCCGAAGTACAGGTAGGGGGTGTTGACGCCCTCGATGACCACTCCGCACTCCTGCTCCAGCAGGTCCTGAATGGTTCCCAGGTGTCCAAGGTTCCACTGCTCCGTGTTTTGATCGAATAAGGAGCCACTCACGTCCGCACCATATACTGGTGAATCATAGAGGCGTGTTTTCCAATATTTTCGCTCCAGGTCCTTAAAATCAAAGTGTGGTGGCGTCCGGTATTTTTCACTATTTGCTAAGTGGTGGTACTCACCCACGGTCATGGCTTTCTTCTTTTTGTGGTATTGAGTAAACACACCTGCCTGCCCAGAAGTCACCTGCTGGAGGGGAGCGGCTATTAAGATGTCATTGATATCATCATAGGTCTGTCTGGCTTTCCAGTCCTTGGGTGGAATGATCTTCGCCACGCCTGCTCGGTGTGCACCTTGGGATTCCATATAAGCAATGTATTTATCGAAATCATTAAACTCTTCTTTGGTTGGATGAAATACCATTATTCTACAACTTGGGTTCTGGGCCCAGTTGGACTTAGACTTCATAGCTTTCATTAATAAGCGGGAACCTCCCAAGTTCTGATGTATGTTCTGGGCAGGTGAGGATGCTGGAAAACACTACTTTTTCAAAAATGGGTTGGAGTATATCAGCAGGAGCCCGCAGTAGACTTTAATGCAATGAGTTGATAATATTTCTTAGGCTTGCTGATTCTCCAGGGGACTCCACGCTGGGCAGAAGCCTTGCTCAGGACTGATGCCGGCTGAGCCTGCAAGTCTGTGATGTCCTTGGTTGACACTTGGCTCTGTCCTCTTGAGATCTAGTGAATCACCCAGCCCTGGCTGGGTATCCCAAATGCAGTGTCTTCAGGGCAGAATTGAAAGCAAAACCTAAAAAGAAAAAGAATAGAGACAGGTTGAAAACTGATGGTTGGAAATAGTTACAAGGGAACTACAAAGAAAACACCACCATGGACTTTAATTGCATATTCCAATAAAGGCGAAAATTTCATAAGTTTGACAATACAAGAAATGGTGTTGTTGTGAACAATGGAAATTCTTGTACTCTAGTAAGGAGAACGGAAATCATTACATTCACTTTGAAAACCTATTTGGACAGTATCCACTAAAATTGAACTTACCCATGTGCTATGATTCATGACTAGGGTATGTGTATGTCTGTGCAATGAAAGTCAAGTCCAAGAATGTTCAGAACAACGTGATTTCAGTAGTCAAACACTGGAAACAACTCAAATGCCAGTCAACATTAGAATGGATAAGTACATTGTAGTATATTCATACAATGGAATACAATACAGGAATGAGATCAACAAAAACTACATGAAAATTAAAGAATAATTCTATAAACATAATACTGAGCAAAATTATCCAGACTCAAAAGAATACCTATTCTATGCTTCCATTTATATAAAGATAAAAAGGTACCTATAAGATGATGATATTTTTTGGTACCAACGTAATCTATGTTAGAAGTCAGAGTAGTGGTTACCTTTTTGAAAGAGAGAGGTTGTGAGTGGGGCTGTGAGGAAGTCTCTAGAATAATGTGAATATTCTGTTGTGAACCCAGGTACTGGTTACACAGCCATCAGAATGACTCATTGTCATAATTCTTCAAGTTATGATGATTTTCACAAATTTCTATGAAATCAATTTTTTAAACTTTATTTAAATTATTTAAATAACTTTAAAATTATAGTTTAGGGTGAAAAGCATTAAAACAGAATGATATCTTTCATTGTACCAAAAGGAAAAAGAAGGGTGATTGAAAATATATGAACTAAACATTCAATTGAAGAAACTATAAAATAGAAGAAGAGAAAGAAGGGGTAGGAGTCAAAAAATAACAAAGAATAAAGACAAAATTAACGAAAGAAAACACATACAAGACAGAACACTGATGACCAAAAATATTCTTGGAAGAAATTAATGATAGCAATACACCCTGGGCGTAACTGAGCATAAGAAAGAAGGGGAAAATAAACCACTAGGAATGAAATAGTGCACAAAAGAATTTTTAAAATCTCGAAAGAGAATCTTAGGAGAAACTTGCCAGCAACATTTTCAAAAGACAAGAGAAAAGAATAAATTTCTGGAGAGGAAACATATCCAAAATGGATGCAAGAAACACCAGAAAGCTTGAATAACACCCCAGTATAAGAAGCTGGTTCAAAGTATGACCCCTGAAAGTCCAGGAGACACATCATTTTGCATGTGAATCTAGAAAACTTTCAAGAAACAGTTAACTCTTATTGTGCAAATTGCTTCAGAGTATAGAAAAAGTTGGAAAGCTACTCAGATGAGGCTATTCTGCTCTCTGATAGCCAAACGAAAAAAGGACAACAAAAAATAAAGCTACAGGCCATTTTTGTTTATAAGCATAGAGGAAAGCATAAAATGGAATGTTATCCAATGAAATGCAGCAAGATAGTAAAAGAATAATACATCATGACCAAATAGAAGGCAAGTATGATTGAACATTGGAAAATTTAATGATATAATTCAGAATATTAACAAAGTAAATGAAAAATATCATCATCTTATAGGTACCAAAAAAGCATTTGATGAAATGGAAAATCCATTCATGATTTTAAAATTCTTACTTGCAAAGCATCAAGAGAAACTTTTTTTTGTAAGATAAAGAATTTCAAGGTAAAAAATAGCAATGATCATTCTTAACAGTGAAACAAAAGTAACATTCTCATTAAAGTTAGGAAAAAGAGATGCATCAGCATGAAAAGCTGCTCAATATCACTAATTATTAGAGAAATGCAAATCAAAACTACAATGAGGTATCCCCTCACACCAGTTAGAATAGGCATCATTAGAAAATCTACAAACAACAAATGCTGGAGAGGGTGTGGAGAAAAGGGAACCCTCTTGCACTGTTGGTGGGAATGTAAACAGATAGAGCCACTATGGAGAAGAGTATAGAGTTTCCTTAAGAAGCTAAAAATAGAATTACCTTATGATCCAGCAATCCCACTACTGGGCATATACACAGAGAAAATAATTGAAAAACTACATGCACCCCAATGTTCATTGCAGCACTATTTACAATAGCCAGGTCACGGAAGCAACCTCAATGCCCATCGACAGACAAATGGATAAAGAAGTGGTGGTACATATATACAATAGAATATTACTCAGCCATAAAAAGGAACGAAATTGAGTCATTTGTTGAGACGTGGATGGATCTAGAGACTGTCATACAGAGTGAGGTAAGTCAGAAAGAGAAAAACAAATATCGTATATTAACGCATGTATGTGGAATCTAGAGAAATGGTACAGATGAACCGGTTTGCAGGGCAGAAGTTGAGACACAGATGTAGAGAACAAGCGTATAGACACCAAGGGGGAAAAACCGCGGTGGGGTGTGGGTGGTGGTGTGCTGAATTGGGCGATTGGGATTGACATGTATGCACTGAGGTGTATAAAATTGATGACTAATAAGAACCTGCAGTAAAACAAACAAACAAACAAAAAACAGCTAATACTAAACTTTCTTTGGGTTATTTGTATGGAAATATGTTAATATAAAGGTTTCAGACATTACATGAAATTTCCAGAAATCTTATATCTTCTGGTCTAATGTTATAAGTCATAATTCTAGTTATTACTTTAAAATGTATATCTCAGAAATAACAAAATTTCCTTGTCAATTGCATTATTATGAACTTTCATCCAATCTTTAACCGTGGTCATTTTCAAGTCTTTTGTCCTTTACAGACAGTTCTGGGTGTACTCTGATGCTTTTGCAAAAACGGTCCTATCAAAGGGTTTCATCTTCAAGAAATTCATGGAAAAGACTCTGACAAGTACAGGTTCTGGTAACTGACTATACTGCTGAACTGAATGAATAAGCATGTTCAGAACACTAATGGAAAACTGATGAATTCATAAAAGTGCTAACAAAAGATCAAGATGAAAAAAAAATTAATTAGGTGGGACTGAGTCAACTTATGAGGATGATTTAATTTTTGTGACTTTCTGTTTGAATTAAAAAAAAAAGAAATCCCACCAGGACTCAGAGGCAAAAAATATACAAATCAATTTCCACTGCAAAGTAAAGGAGTTGTTACAGTGGAGGATTACTGGACTGAATGTCAATATTATGACATAGTATGAGTGAGTTTCGTGTTGGGTAATTGCAATCGTTGCTTTTGTTGTGGTCATCCATTTACAATGCTTGGTGTCAGTTTATTTATCCCTTATAAAAATAAAATACAATGTGTGTGCGTGAAAAGAAAAAACATATTGAAAACAATGTGAAAAATAAATCTCACCATGTACACTCCACTTTCAACTTGAACTGTGTAGAGCAAATGTAATAGTTATGATTTAGGACAGAAAATATATGTGTACAAATAAGAAAACAAAAAAATAACCAAAGCAAACTATCTCATTAACCCAATTTCAAGTGCTCCCTTATTACTGTTTCCTAATCCTCTTAAGCTCCCCTAATTTCCACCATTCAAATATTCTCTCTCACTTTCCCCTGTCCTCAAACTTCAGGCGCACCTATTCCACCCCACTTAGAATCCTCCGAATGTCTGAAAAGTCCCTAAGTGATCTGGCCCACCATCACCTCTTGACCTCACCCTTTTCTACCCTGCTCCTTGCTCTCTCATTCCAAACACATTCCTGGCTGTGTCTCAAAAAAGGCCGGTATAGGGGCTTCCCTGGTGGCGCAGTGGTTGAGAATCTGCCTGCCAATGCAGGGGACACGGGTTCGGGCCCTGGTCTGGGAAGATCCCACATGCCGCGGAGCAACTGGGCCCGTGAGCCACAACTACTGAGCCTGCGCGTCTGGAGCCTGTGCTCCGCAACAGGAGAGGCCGCGACGGTGAGAGGCCCGCGCACCGCGATGAAGAGTGGCCCCCGCTCGCCGCAACCAGAGGAAGCCCTCGCACAGAAACGAAGACCCAACACAGCCAAAAATTAATAATAATAAAAAATAAATAAATAAATAAAATTTATTAAAAAAAAAAAAAAAAAAAAAAAAAAAAAAGGCCGGTATACTCTTGTCTGAGGGTCTTTGCACCCAGGCAACTCTCAAGCCTCAGCCCAAACATCACCTTTTCAGGGAACTCTCCTCTGATTGTCTTGCTTTGGATAAAAGTAGAGACGATTTTCCTTCCAGGAAAACAGGTACTCTCTCAACAAAACATTTCCAAATGAAACTTGAACTGATGGTCAGTACCCATGTATCTCTTCCAGATATACTCACATCAGCGCCATGGTAACTCCAACATTGCTGATTGCATCACAATGGAATCCAACTGGCTCTTCCAACTGTCTACTAAAAGGCCTCCTTTTTAAAGTTATCAGCCCACGAAACACAGGTATTTTACCTGAAATTTTTCCTTTAAGATTTCTTACAAGAAAATAAATGAGATGTAAATATTATACAAATTTCAGGGTCCTTTTAGGTCCAGAGGGATCTCCCTGGGAAAGCTGCCAGAATGGGAGGAGCTAGCACAGTTGTCAGGGCATTAAACACCACTAGTATTGGGTCAGCACAAGAACCAGGGAGAGGAGCAGAAAACCATGCTACAGAAATCGGTGAGGAAGAGCTCAAATGCCTTTAGAGAACAAAGGCATTTCATCTTCCTCACCCTGTAGTCTCCCCAATAAGACTTCGAAAGATCAGCTTGCCTGCCATTGTGCCAAGTGATAGAAACTCCCCACATCTCCTATGGTCTGCAAGAGGTGCCCGAGGTCCCTATATCTTATCTGGGGTCCATTCAAGACAAGAGGAAGCTGGGGCTGGGGCCCAATCCTCTACCACCCCTCTCCCCAAAGAGGTCAGCACAATTGGGCTTCAACATAAAACATTTCTCCTTTGGATCTGGGATCAGGGACAAAAAAATAGCCAAGGAAGGGCTTGCTCTCTGTGACCCCTGCTGGTAGCTTTTGTAAGAGTGCATCAAAGGAATGTTTGCTGCAGACCCGAATACTGGTGGCAGGGGCCCTTTGAGTGAGCGGTAGTAGCTCTGTGTACCTCTGCCCTGGAGCCTCATGCACCATGGAACATGCAGAAGGTAGGTAATGGAGGATTAAAACACTCTTCTCTTTTTCCAACTTTAATGTCAAAGGATCAAAGAAACAATCTCGAGGTTTCTATAGAATTTGTTGGTAATAAATGGTGGGGAGGGGAAGTGGTTGACAATCTAGTTCATCCTTGAGGGGGTGTGACAAATGCAGTTCACTTAGCCTCTAAAGATTGGGTGGAAGTCAAATAATCTCTCTCTTCCTATTCCAGAAACACCTGATGAGCACTCAAGGGTCTTGGGGATAGATTGTTATGAAGGAGAAGCATTGTTCAAACATGACCCTAGATGTTCATCCTAAGATGCCTGAACAATAGGCTAGCCTAGACTCCTTCCATGACTGGAGGGCTATAGCATCCAAAAGGGCCCAAGGTCCCCAGGTGCCTTCTAACGTACAGGGCTGCTGGCTTTCCCGGACAGCTCCTGTAAACGGCTGGCATGATATCTAGGCCGCTTAATTCCCCAAGCAGTCCGAAGCTCCCTTTCCTAATAAGGTTGCTGTCTTCAAAGCCCTATATGAAGGAAGAGCACTGGGGAAGGGGCCTCCACTAGAACAAAACCCTCCTCAACATGGGATGCCTCTCCATGTAGACGCTGAGGAAATGCAGAGCCTATGTGTGCCTTGGTCTTGATGTGTTTCCTGAACTCATATTGTATGACTCTGTGGAATTTTCCTCCATCGACAAGGGGACCCAAAAGATGGGAAGAAAGCAAATAGTAAGGTTTCATCAGGGTTCGGGTTTTCCAGCCATGTGTATCTCAAGGAGAGAGGAACAAGTGTCTTGATGGATTGGATGGAGGGATAAGAGAGTGATTACAATGACGGACCAGTAAATTTATCCTGGCTAAAAAAGGAAATGAGAACATGAGGGCAATGATGGAGAATGAAACAGTGCTTGATTCATGGGCTGAATGTCTCCATTAGGTGAAATACTTGTATTAGAACCCTAGGAAATGTAAGCTAGAAAGAGAATGGGATGCTTGAAACATAGCTGGTACTCTCAGTATTCCCATTTTATGGAGGAAGAAACTGAGGTGTAGAAAAATTTATATTTAACTTCATAGCTTGTGTTCTCAATCTCTAGAGTTATTTTTGTGCTTGTCTTATCTTCCATATAAAACTGCTTTGAGAGCATTGTCTAGGTCTTGTTCATCATCAAATTTTCCAAGGGATCTTGGTACTCTATATGGTGCACACTCCAAAAATTTTTATTAAAAAATAAGTATCTAAAATCATTTGGCGCACACTGCAGTCTCTCTCCTCTTGGTTACACCCCATCTTTCTCCCTACTCTCCTATCTCAGGGGAAGAGAAGGTACTCCCCCTCTCCAGAGCTAATCTTGCCATTTAAACTCCTTAAATTGACACCTCCCATGCATTCCAAAACTACGGTTAATTAAATGATCACTATCACCTCTGTAAAGACTTAAATCATCAGTCATCAGTCTGTTTCCTGATTGAAGCTACATCCTTTCTCTTACCTTCCTTTCAATACCGAACATGGCAAAACATAAGCAAAAATAATCTACCTTTACAAAAACATTTCCTCATCTCTCTCGTCTTCTGATTCTGACCCCACTTCACTGAAATTGATCTCTGTCAATCATCACATTGTCTCCCAAGTGCGCCTCCATGGGTTACACTTTATCTCTCTACATCATTGATTCATGGAACACCTCCTTCCTCCTCAAATGTCTCTGACCTCTAGGGTACTGATAGTCTTCTCCGGTTCTTTTCTTTCTCCTTGTTTCCACTTCTTTTTCCACTATACAAATGCAGTCTTATTTCAAAGCTCAATTCTCATCTCTCTTTTAACTCTTTTTATTTCTCCCTTTCAATTTCCTTTTTCTGTTCATGGATTTCTTTAGTATCACACTCTCTCTCTTTAAAGATATTATTTATTGCCATAGCTTTCTCTGATAGCACTGACTTTCTCCTGCATTTCTGATTTGCTTTTCCTTCTTGACTGGCCACTGAGGCCCTGAAAACCAACTTGTTTAGTACAAATTGATCATCTCTCTCCTGAAATTAACTTCGTCCTTTAGAAATCTTTTTTTCTAAGGATGGGAATACAGTATCCTAGTTACCGTTGGCTATTACATCTCCCTCTCCCTAGACATGGAGTCGGTGATGTCAGGGGATCCCACGACAGTCTACTGTGAGGCCCCAGGGACACCTGTATACCCCAGGGAGGCTTCCTGTGCTCTCCTTCCTTATATAAGGACCCAAGGATCCAGCTTGCCTACCTCTCCTCCTTATAGCTGTCACCACTCAAGCTACACCCTGAGGATCTACAAGTACCCGTCACCTGAATCATGTGATAATCTCCCCATCTCACTGTAATTTTTAATCTTAAAAATTCTTCTATAATGATTTTATTTAAAACTATATAAATATATAATCAAATTTTTCATTCTATATGAAAACTTCCTCTAGAGAAATGAAAAGAGAAAAGTGAAACAATTTAGAAGGAAAATTAATGTCAAAAATTTAAATACCATGCTAAGGGTCTTTCCCCTAATAAACCCTAAAATGCTGATTATGAATATCACAGAGGCCCTCATTTCTTATTGAATTCTTAATAGACAACTAAAACAAGCCTTGAGTTGAGTATTTGCTTTTGTTTTTCTTTTTGTTGGCTTTGCCATGTGGCATGTGGGATCTTCGTTCCCTGACCAGGGATCAAACCCGTCCCCCTGCAGTGGAAGCACAGAGTCCCAACCACTGGACTGCCAGGGAAGTCCCCTGTATTTGTTTCATAAACTAAATGATTTCCTTTTTACATTTCTAAGGATCCTAGGAGGTATGCGGCCGGGCTACCATCTGTATAAAATAAATAATCTAGATACACATTAATCTTCAGATATTGAGCATCCAAAGGAAACACTCTGATTCTGTAAGTGTAACTCTGTGCTCAAATCAAAACTCAGAATTTGCCAGGTATAATTACGGTGATCCTTCAGTGCTCCAGACAAATGTCTTCTCTACGGGTCTCAGATGGTTGCTTTTACTGTGAAACCGCCTCCATGTTTCTTTCAATTGGAAGCACAGGTACTAGTTGAGAATAAGTACCCTTACATTTCAGTTACTCTTCCATTTTACCCTTATTCTTGGTATCCCCAGTAACACAGAAATTCTTCCTCTAAGGAAACTTGACAATTCTGATAATTGAAGAAAAGAATTTTTATCAGAATGATTAGACTTGATGGATTTCTGGAAATTAGGAGTCTTTCAAAAATAATTCCTCTAAGCTTTCCTGGGGTGTGTGTGTGTGTGTGTGTGTGTGTGTGTGTTTTAAACTGGGGAAGGTAAGAAGTGAAGTAAGTGTAATAAGTCCTCTCACTGTGGCCATTGTCCAGATTGCTTATTGTACAGATTGCTCAACAATTTCAGGACAGCAGGAAAGCCTTCTTGTCTTTCATGCTCCGTGCATATTTCAAAGCTATTCTTTCAAATGAGGATTGTTGACAGAATGCCTCAGACATTAGCCATTGTTTCTGCTGACAGCCAGTATCTAAATGCTGTTTAATAAATTTCTTCTCACGTTAGAAAGTCTACTTACCATTTATTGAAAATAATTATAACCATCATATTTGATGGCTAAATAAATTTTATTGGATGGAGATATGTGACTCAACTTTCCCCCTATTATTGGACAGTTATTTTGGTTTTTACTTTTCCACAAGTATTACTAATCCCTTATAAATATCCTATATTTCAGTACCTAGATCAGTATATTTGGTAAAATATTAGTGAAATAATGAAATTCCTTGGATTAGATAACTAGAAATGGAATTACTGCATTGCAAGAGTTAAACATTTAAAATCCTTAACATGTATTGCCAAAACTTTCCAGAAACATATCACTTTACATCCTCACCATTAACTTTGCTCTGAAAAAAAATCTTTAATAATTTGGTAAGAAAATTATTGTGAAAAATTTTGGTGAAAAAGTGTAGCTCCAGGTTTAATCTATACTTCTTAGATTACAACTAAGATTGACTTGTTTTTCTTCAATGAATGCTAGCCATTTGTATTGCTTCATATCCTTTGCCCATTTTTCTCCAATATGGTTCTAGTGTTTTTTCTCATCTACTTACATGAACATTTTATATATTATGTGACTATTCTGCATATTTTACACAGTATATGAACATTTTACTTGTTATGTGGATATTTTCCATATTAAACCCTTTGTTTAATCTGTTCATAGATTTTTCCCAGTTTGCCATTTCTTTAATTTATATTTAATTTTAATTTTAAATGTTTTTCACATATATTTCAGTTTAATATATTAAAATGTTGAGTTGGCCTTTTCCTTTGTAATGCCTTTCATGGCCTTTATGTTTAGAAAGTTAGAAAGTTATTTGCCCATCCAGAGACAGATAAATATTCTCTTATGGGGTTTTCCCTTTTTATATGTTAATTGTACTTTTAATTTTGATTTTAATTACACCTTTAATTGTAACTGGGGTTTTGGGTTTGTTTTATTAACTTGTTTTATTGTTTTGGGAGTATGGTACGAGGAATACGGGAGATGGAAGTATGATTCCTAGGCCTAGTGTGCTGTCTTCCTCTCTATTAGTTTATAAGAGCTTTTCTTTGTCCCAGTGCTCTTAAATGTTTTCCGTCTCAAAATTCTGGTTCTTTAGTTTTATGAAAGCTTTTTAGTTACTTCTTTGACAACTTCCTCTAGTTTCTCCCTCTGTACATTAACTCCTGTATTTGGATATCAGACCTCATGGGCCGTTCCTCCAATTTTTGTGTCTTTTCTTCTTCCAATTTTCTATCCCTTTATGACTATGCTTTACCTTCTGAAATTTTTTCTTATCTTTATCTTGTAAACTTACTTCTATTGTCTTTTTCATTTCTCCTATCAAATTCTAATTTTTAACAGCTCATTTCTGTCCCCTTAGCTTTTTCAAGTGTACATAGCTTCCTTCCCTGTCCCCCACCATTGTCCTCTTTTTGTTTAACAGGTGCACTTATTTCATCTCTCAGAAAATACTAAAACCCAGACCCATATTGAGAAAGCAAGCTTCATGTAATAATCTTTACGTTTAAAATTGACATTGCAATCTAGTGTTTCTGTTGTGTTCTATTTTGTTCCCCTTTAAAAAATATGCTGCTGGCAACCCACAAAGTTGTTTCTATGACCCACGAATCGCTCATGTCCTGCAGTTGGAAAGAAATATTCTATAAATCATGTTGAGGCTTTTGATCTTTCAATGGTGGAGACACAATCACATTTGCTCTCTGGGCAGAAATGGGCAGACTGGAGTGGCCCAGAATGAATGAAGAAAAACATGTATAAAGATCCAGATGAGAGATGGTAGCTTGGAGTGGGGTGGTGGTTGAGACAGAAGCAGAGTGCCTACTAGGGTGCCTTCACTCACATCTTCTTATTTAATCTTATTTCCTCAGTGTGCCACGTGGGGAACTGGACCAGAGTGTTCAGATGCTTGTCCAAGATGGCATAATCAGTGAGTCCTGAGCCAGATTTGAGCCAGGCCCGTCTGCTTCCTAAGCCTGGCCTTTCCTCTAAGTCACAGCAAATCCATGAGGTGAGCCTATATAATAGGAGAGAAATTGTCAGAAGAGCACATTTTAGAGCTTAAGAACCAATTCCTTGGAGGCTTCAATACCTGAAAAGGTTGACTATGTTTGGGCCCTGAAATGAAACCTAAATTTATTTGTTAATTAAAAAAAAAAAAAACAAGACACATACAGTGTGATGTCACAGTAACAACTAGACTTGGAGTCCCCTTTGATCTGGAGTTGATGACCCTGGTCACGAGGTACTTGTCCCTCAGCCAGGTCATCCTTACCCTTGTACACCTCTGTCATGTCCTCCATGGGAGGCTGTGAGGATTATGGTTTTCATGGGATTTTTTAATATTTATGTTACTATCTAGGATTATACATGTTCCCCAATGTCGATTCATGTTGTCAACTCTAAACACAATTAAACAACTAGAAATCAATCCCTCTCTTTCTCATGTTCTTTATACATGCTCTATTATGCTGCTTGTCATGTAAGGGTATTAATCATTCCTCTGTCTGTCTTCTCTACTAGATCGTGTACTTCGCGGAACAGGGTGGTCCCTTCTTAGTCTCTGGGTCCCATTGGCCACCACAGAGTCTGGAGTAATAGATGTCAAATTTGATAATTATGTTGTGTTTGAGAATATGCAGAATATAAAATTAAATTCTCAGTTTTTATGACTAAAGCATTTACATGATTTTTTAAATTGAATGCAAACTAAGACCACTTGACTGTTACTGAAATGAATAGCCCAGTTTGCCTTTTTTTTTTAAAGAAATTCACGTTCTTTTATTTATTTATTTATGACTGTGTTGAGTCTTTGTTTCTGTGTGAGGGCTTTCTCTAGTTGATGGCAAGTGGGGACCACTCTTCATCGCGGTGCGCGGGCCTCTCACCATCGCGGCCTCTCTTGTTGCGGAGCACAGGCTCCAGACGCGCAGGCTCAGCAATTGTGGCTCACGGGCCCAGTTGCTCCGTGGCATGTGGGATCTTCCCAGACCAGGGCTCGAACCCGTGTCCCCTGCATTGGCAGGCAGATTCTCAACCACTGCGCCACCAGGGAAGCCCTACATGATTTTAATTCACTGTTTTTCAAACTTTCTTGATCCCTGCACCCCCCTTTGATAAGCATAACTATCTCTGCCACTACTCCCCCACCCCCTTCGGCAAATTCTAGTTTTTCCCCAGACCCCTGTCAGTGACCAACACGCACATAACACAGAACATTTGCACATCCCACAGCCAGGGCGATTTTGTCTACTTTAGTTCCTTTTAGTCTATAGTACAAACAAGAGAGCTTCTTTTTGTTTGCCTGCTTTCCAAAGATAAGTTATATGATGATATTGAGTTTACTTTTGCAAATTACAAACGTCCTCACCCCAAGATTCTAGAACACAGTATCTCATGGGAGTACCTTGATCTAATTCAAGTTTTTGCTGACAGCTCATTCTAGGGGAAGGCTGTCTTTCACAGCATCTTTATGAGCGATAATTCACTGTCTCCATTTGATCACCTCTGGTCCCTTTTCTTTGCCACTGATGCTCTTCTCCTGGGGACGAGGTTTCAAACCAGATCCTCTTAGGCCTCTGCACTCACACCCATGCCAATCCAACATCTGTCGGTAGCTGTCAGCAAAGACCTGAAGGGGAAGAATAATGGCTGATGTGGAATAAAATGACACTCTACTTGGATTTCAGTGGTCTGGTTGATTCTGTTCCAAGCTGTTTGAAGACATGAGTCAAAATCAACCCTTCTCCAGCCCTGCAGTTCTCACCACCTCATCTCTCATACCCAGTTTTTCATCCCTTCATCCCTGCCAATCCATTCTGCAGCTGGAGTGACTTCCTAAAATAAATCTAATGACATCATCCTACTCTTACAGCCCGTCAATCGCTCCCCATTTGCCTTAGGATGAAACCCTGCTCCCTACCTGACCCCCAAAACCACTGAGATCTGATCCCTCCCTCTTGGGCCTCACCTGGGCCTGTGCCACCTGGCCTTCTATCCTCTGAGCAGTGCTATTCAACTTCTTGCAGTTTCTACCACAGACAGTGCTCTCTCTTTTCCCTGAGACTTTGCATCATAAAATACTTCCCTTGGCCTGGAATTCTCACCTTGTAATCCCATCCCTTCATCTCTTTCATTTAGCTTTTTTTTTTTCTTAAACACAATCCAGCTAAACATTAGTTCCTCAAGTCATCCATCTTCCTAACAAGTGTGTCCTCACTCACCCCTTGCCCTCCTCCTGCCTTACCTGATGTTAAGGGCCCTTTCTGATTGTGCCTTTTTTTTTTGCAGCTTCTGGCATCTTAGTTCCCTGACCAGGGATCGAACCCAGTCCCCCTACAGTGGAAGCATGGAGTCCTAATCACTGGACCACCAGGGAATTCCCTGATTGTGTCTATTAATCCCAGTATTTCCCCTGTATCTAACTGCTACCTTCCCCCTCAGACATAAACATAGTGCCTGCTATACAGTAAGTATTCAATACAGTGAGTAAATAAATGAATAAAAGAAAGGGAAAAAAACCCTTCCATGAAATTTCATTTGGAGTCTCATGGCTCTAGTTCATTCATTCATTTTCTAAATGTTTTAAAAACATCTACCATGAGCACTGGCTAGATGCCGAGTGTTCAGGGAGGAACGAGGTTAGACTTGGTCCCTCTCTCATGCCAGCACCTCACAGGGCTCCATGGGTAACCAGAAAAGAAAGCAGAAGTCAACTGATGCTCTGCCTTAGACAGGGAAGGGCAACGCTGGGGAACTTTCATGCCACGAGTGAGTTCTGTAACGGAGACTTCATGCTGTGTCACCTCTAGCTCAGGGCAAGACAGATACAGAACTTTGTACCACAGAACTTGAAGTAGGTAGGGAAGACAGACAGACAGACAGACAAGGAGTTCCGATACAGTGTGAGAAGTGCTCTTTAAGAGAGCTATGTGCTATGAGGGCAGGGAAGGGTCGCTGAAGCTACTCTGGGGAGAAGTAGCTCTGGAAAGACAGTAGCAATGGGGTAAAATCATACTTAATAATGAGATATGGTGAAACTGTGGCTTGTATACTGGAATAATGATTAAATTTCTAGGTCCCTGAAGCTACTTCTTTGTCACTCCTCTCTGTTGATTGTCAAACACTTGTATGAAATTGACGGGTAAGGAGGAAATTAACCCCATTTGGATTATGAGGAGAGGCAAGGAGGCTGAGGAGTAGCTCCCATTTGGGTGAGGATGTCTGATTTATTTTCCTAATCATGACTAAACCTAAGAAAGCATACCAGGCTCAACCCTCAAGTGAGAAGCAGCAGGCCTCAGAGTCAAAAGTGGTGGTTGACACCCAAGCCAACGGGAAACTGAATCACGCTGTCCTGAAACTGTGGACAGAAGTGTCTTCTTTCTAGCAAAGCTACATCCTGGATGGTGTCTAGAAGTAACGCTAGACAACCGCAGTCCTCATAGAAGGAGCCATGTGTCCACAGGCACACTCTCACCCCATGAGCTTGCACTAAAACAGACACATGGTCCATAGAACTCCTGAGCACTTCCGGATTGCTCAGCTTTGGGATATTGGTCCAGATGTTAGGGGACAACTGCAGACAGGAATAACTTTGAGTCTCCTCATGCAGAGAAATATTTAAAATAACTTTTCTGAAACTTTTTTTTTTCGGCTTTCCTTATCTGCAGGGAGAAGAGTGTAGTGGTTATGAGTTGGGCCCTGGAGTTCGACTGTCTGGGTGCAAATGCTGTGTGATCCTGGGCGCATTGTGGACCCTCCCTATGCCTCAGTTTTCTCATCTACAAAATGAGGATAAGGATAGAACCTACCTCCTAGAGTTCTTTTAATTATGACAACATGCATTAATATACCATGTTTCATTGATTCTAAGACATGCATTTTTCACATTTTAACATGTCTGAAATTGAGGTGCAACTTACAGTCAATAGCATAGCATAGTTTAGTTGCCTCAGTGGTATGAAAAATAATGGTGTAGCTTATAATCAGTGGCATGTTAGATGTGATGAAATTCAGGATACAAAGAGCTTAGAAAAATACATAGCACATAAACAGTACTAAATGAATCTTTAATAGATGGTATAGATATAAAATATATGTAGCTCTTCTAAGTTCATCAGAGCCAACCTATATAGCTCATTTTTAAACAAATGTCCAATATCGCAATGGCAAATGATAACATGACTGACCCATTTCCCAGGAAAGTGAGAAGCTGCTCTTCATACTTGGCCTGGAGTTGGTGGAAGCATGTGGTACCCATCCCTTTATCTTAGCCAAGATCTCAGAAAGGTGATAGAACTGAGACCCACTGAGATGTGGATACCTTGGACAAGTAAAAATTTGATGCCTCTTTAGATCAACATTCTTTTCCTAATCATTTATTAGAGTGACTGGTACTCTGAGACCCAGCAGAGAAGTAGGATGTCTGACAGTGAGGCTCAGAAATCCAGCTCTCACCCCAAAGCTGCACACACCAGGGAACAAATCCAAAGCCCCAAGTTACCCAACTGCTCTTCTTAGGAGGATAGTGATCATTGGACTACCATTCCCCAAGTGACTAATGAGAGTCTTGTTTTCCAATTACAGACCCCGCTATCCCTAAGACGAGATGCAATAAACACATTTTCTAAATACCAGCAAATTTCCAGTGATGCTCTAGTGAACCTTGGAGACTGGTTCTATAAGCAACTCCTAAGCCTCCCCTACCAACTTTAATTCAGCTCAACTCTGGGCCCCAAAAGGAGTTTATTCAGGTGGCAGACACGCAGACATGAGTGAATGTTATATATTTAGACAGGGCATCAAAAGGAGCTTCCCTGGCCTTTTGTTTCTTGCTGATTGCGTGTTCCCTTTTAAAATGTATTCGACTGTCAATGGGAGAAAGCAGAACATTCTGTTTTAAACTTCCACATTTTAAATTTTCTGCATTTTGAATAATCTGTCTTTCATTTGTATTGTTTTGTTTAACTAAAACAAATATATATTGCCTTTGTATTATGAAAGTTTTTTTTTTTACTTTCCAGGAAAAAAAGGAAAATGAAGTTCAATTAATACGTTTATAATAGAAAGAATAATTAGAAAAGTAAAATTAGAAACTTATGCATGGGGCTTCCCTGGTGGCGCAGTGGTTGAGAATCTGCCTGCTAATGCAGGGCACACGGGTTCGAGCCCTGGTCTGGGAAGATCCCACATGCCGCGGAGCGACTGGGCCCGTGAGCCACAGCTACTGAGCCTGCGCGTCTGGAGCCTGTGCTCCGCAACAAGAGAGGCCGCGATAATGAGAGGCCCGCGCACTGCGATGAAGAGTGGACCCCGCTTGCCACAACTAGAGAAAGCCCTCGCACAAAAGCGAAGACTCAATAGAGCCAAAAATAAAAATAAATAATAATAAAATAAATAAATTAAAAAAAAAAACTTATGCATGGTATGATCACAGTGTGTGAACATACGCAAAGGATAATAAAAGCCTGAGAAAAAGCTCACTAATTGCCTTTGCATGATAGGTAAGTAAAATTATTTTGTTTTATTTTTGTGTATTTAAAATTTTATACAGAAAAACTATCTTAAAAGAGAAAAAATGAAATTCTTTTTCAAAGCAAATAGTATTAAATTCAGTTGAAGTTTGGAAACCACTGTAGCTTTCGTAAATATACCTTTTTAAAAAACCCACAGGAGTATTTCATTTTCACTAGCTGTTCATAGGTCACCAAGGCACTGAGTCATTTTATAACACAAACAGGAAATGGAGGTTCTGACGAAGCAAGATGACCAAAATCCACCTTCTCCAGATATGGATAAACTGCTTGGCTTGGCTCTCTTGCCTAACCGCTGTTAATATTATTTAGTATTTTCATGGTCCTTTCAGGGTGATATAACAAAATATCATAGTGGCTTAGAAACAAGCATTTACTTCTCACTGTTCTGGAGGCCGGGAAGTCAAAGATCAAGGGGCCAGCAGAGTCAGTGTCTGGTGAGAACCAACTTCCTGGTTCATAGATGGCCGTCTTTTTGCTGTATACCCACATGGCAGAAAGGGCAAGCGAGCTCTCTCTGGTCTCTTTCTAGAGGCACTAATCCCTTTCATGAGGGCTCTACTCTCATGACCTAATCACCTCCCAAAAGCTCCACTTCCAAATACCATCACTTAAGTTTCAACGCATGAGCTTTGGAGGGAGACACACATTCAGTCTATGGCAGTAATGTTGAAGACAACAGTCTGTTCAGTGGGTGAAGGAGGACCATTTAACTTAAGTAGATGGTCTCTTCTTTTCCAAATATTGATGTGGATAGAGGAGACACTTATTTATTCATTCAGCAAACACTGAGTGCCTTCCTCGCCACTGTGGGCTAGGCTCAGTGCTAACTGGTGGAGACACAGAGTGTATAAAACATGGTCTCAGCTGTCCTGGAACTCACAATCTCAGCTTTCTACCAGGTCATCTTGATTTTCAACATGGAACTTTAAACATTTATTTCAGAAATCTATTTGCCTAGGTATCTATTCCATTATAACTACTTATGAATTTAAAATAATTGCTGTTTATTTTTATCACTGCAAAATATATTAAGGAAAACCTTCAGTCCTATCTCTGTCTATATGTGTCTGTCTTAGTCTGAATAGAACAGCATCTGGCAATTGCAAAAGAACTCCAGAAGTGCAGATAAATGGGAAAAGCAGAGGTCTGGGTATCAGGAGACTTTGATTTAAATCTAAGCTCTGCCATTTATAAGCTTTTGGAGCTCTCTGAGCCTTAAATCCCTCATTTGTAAAATGGGAATAATAAGACCTACCTCACATTTTTGACATCAGAATGAAATGAACTAAACAATGTGAAGCACTTAACCTATAGCAAAACTGAACAAACGCTAGTTTGTTTCCTCCATATAGTTTCACTGTAGGTAGGTGGCCAGTCTTTCATTTGGGGGGAAAAAATGTAATTACAAAAATCTGGAATTTACAAGACAGGTATTTTTAGCGCTCTGGTTTTCTTTTCAGAAAGATTAAACTCAGATTATAAACAGGTTAGCTGCAGGATTCACCTTGACAATTCAATTCCAAATCAAGACAGCACAGAACCTTTGCAGCACAACCCTCCAGATAAGGATGTCTGCTCTCACCACTTCTATTAAACAGTTTACTTCAGATTCTATTCAGGGCAATTAGGCAAGAAAAGAAAAGAAAAGACATCCAGATTGGAAAAGAACTAAAAGTATCTCTATATGCAGGTGATATGATCTTGTATATGAGAAATCGTAAGGAATCCACTGGGAAAAAACTATTAGAACTAATAAATGAGTTCATCAATGCTCCAGGATACAAGATCAATATACAAAAATCAACTGTATTTTTATATAGTATCAATGAGCAAACTGAAAATTAAATTAAGAAAACAATTTCATTTATAATAGCATTGAAAAGAAAAAACATACTTTGGAATAAACTTAACAAAAGAAGTACAAAATTTTGCTCTGCAAACTATAAAAGATTGTTGAAAGAAACTAAAGAAGCACAAAATAAACAGAACGACATCCCATTTTCATGGATCAAAACACTTAGTATTGTTAAGATGGCACTACCCTCCACATTGATCTATAGATTCAATGCAATTCTATCAAAATTCCAGCTAACTTCTTCACAAAAATTTACAAGCTGATCCTAAAATTCATATGGAAATGCAAAGAACCCAGAAGCGCCAAACAATCTCGAAAAAAAAAATAAAGTTGGAGAACTCACACTTTTTTATTTCAAAACTTACTAGAAAGCTTGTCGTACTGACATAAGGATAAACATATATATCAATGGAACAGAATTTTGAATCCAGAAATAAACCCTCACATTTATGAAGCACTGAATACTTTTGACAATAGTGTCAAGACAATTCAATGGAGGAAAAAATAGCCTTTTTCAATAAATGGTTCTGGGAAAACTGGGTATCCATGTGCAAAAGAATGAAGCTGGACTCCTACATCACACTATAATGTTAATACAAAAATTAAAATGATCAAATACTTAAATGTAAGAGCTAAAACTATAAAACTTTTAGAAGAAAACATATGGAAAAAATTTTCATGATATTAGATTTGGCAATGATTTCTTGGATATGTCACCAAAAACACCACATTAAAGGAAAAATATAGATAAATGGGACTACATCAAAATTAAAACTTTTTTAAAATCAAAGGACACTATCAACAAAGTGAAAGGCAACTCATTAAATGGGAGAAAATATTTATAAACCATATATGTGATAAGGGATTAATATCCCGAATATACAAAGAACTCTTAAAACTCAACAACAAAAAACCCAATTCAAAAAAGGATAAAATACTTGAATAGACATTTCTCCAAAGAAGATATACAAACAGCCCATAAACACATGAAAAGATACTCAAATCACTAGTCATTAGGAAAACGCAAAGCAAAATCACAAAGAGATACCACTTCACATTCATTAGGATAGCTAGCTGTTATATTTTTTAAAAGGAAAGTAACAAGAGTTGGCAAGGATATAGAGAAATTGGAACCTTTGTGCATTGCCGGTGGCAATGTAAAGTGGTGCAGGCACTTGAAAAAGTTTAATGGTTCCTCACAAAATTAAACACAGAACTACCATATGATCCAGTAATTCCATTTCTAGGTATATACTCAAAAGAACTGAAAGCAGGAACTCAAAACTGATACTTGTACACCAGTGTTCATTGCAGCATTACTTGCAACTGCCTAAAGGTGGAAACAACCCAAATGTCCATCAACAGATGGACAGATATACACAATGTTGTATGTACATACAATGGAATATTATTCAATCTTAAAAAAGGAATGCAATTCTGATTCATGCTACAACATGGATGAACTTTAAAAACATTATGCTAAATGAAATAACCCAGACACAAAAGGAAAAGTTTGTATGATTCCACTTATATGAAGTACCTAAAGTAGTCAAATTCACAGAGACAGAAGATAGAACAGAGGTTACCAGAGGGCAGGGAGAGGGGGAAATTGAGAATTATTGTTTAATGGGTACAATTTCCGTTTGGGATAATGAAAAAATTCTGGAAATGGATAGTGGTGATGGCTGTACAACACTATGAATGTACTTAATGCCACTGAATTGTACACTTAAAAATGGTTAAAAGAGTAAATTTTATGTTATGTACATTTTATCACAATAAAAATAAAGCAGTTAGACCTCCAGATCCCCCATACCTAGCAGCTAGATGGTTGACCCCCCCCCCCACCGTCCACTCCAGCAAAAGATTGGAGGTAATTCACTGAAGGAAGTCAAACAGGCTCTCTGGATGGAAGGTACAAAGCACAGTTGAAGGCAGGACCACCATACTGAAACGGGAATTTCATGAATACTTACATTCTACATATTAAGCCTTCAGTTCTCTTCTCCCCCTCACTTCCCAGGGTGCTGGTACCAGACTGATTCCCTCCAGCAGGGAGACCGGAGGAGTCACTCCATGGAGAATCAGAGCATTTCACGAGATAAGACCTTAAAATACCAACATGAGGGCTTCCGCAACTGAACAGCCAAGACAGATCACCCGTCAGTGAAACCCCCAGTTGATAAGCCCACCTGTATGCACAGAATCATATGTCCACTACTAGATAGGGCAAGACAGTCAAAGATCACCTGAAGGTAGAGGAAAGCTACTAAGAGAACAAAACAAACTAGAACAGGTAACTTGGGGGAAGCAGCAATTATACAAGAAGAAAGTAATATTGGAAATGAGTGTATCATTAATATCCTTAGACAGATAAGATATTGCATCCATGGTATAAGGCCAAAGTGTTATACAAAAAAGAGAGTTCTGAGAAATTAGAAACTTGATGGCAGAAGTGAAAAATAAAATGCATTGAAAGTACTGTTGAGGAAATCTCCAGAAAATAGTGCAAAAATACAGAGATATAAAATAGAAAAAAAGTCAGAAAATTAGAGGACAAATCAGGAGATCTAATATATAAATGACAGGAGTTCCAGAGGGAACAGAGAAAAAATAGACATTACAATAATACAATTCAAGAAAAAGTCTCTAAAATGAAGGACATGAGTTTCTAGATTGAAATGATCTGCTGAGTGCCCAGCAAAATGGTTGAAAATTTACCCACATCAAGGGGTATCACCATGAAATTTCAGAACAATGAAGACAAAGAGAAGATCCTCCATGTTTCTAGAAAGAAAGAACAGGTCCTATCCAAGAGGTCAGGAATAGAATGGCAGTAGAATTATCTGTGGCAGCAGTAGATGCCAAAAGACAATGGTGCAATGACTTTAAAATTCTGAAGAAAAATTATATCCAAATTAGAGTTCTTTATCCAGCTAGACCCTCACTTTAGTAGAGAATAAAATAAAGATACTTTTAAACCTGTAAAAACTTGGACATTTTATCTCCCATACACAATTTCTGAAAAAGCTCCTGGAGATATGCTCCACCAAATAAGTAAGGAAACCAAGAAAGAGAAGAATATGGACTCTACAAATCAGGGATTCAAGGCAAGAGAGAGGCATGATGGTGAAGGGAGATCCTTATACAACAGCTGTGCAACCACAGGTCTGGAGAGCGACCAGTGCAGACCGGGGCAGATCAGAAGTCTCTCTGGAAGGGACTTTTTCAAAAGGATGAAATTGATGGAATTCCTCATGTGTTTGAACATATTAAGAGATTTACACAAGGAGAGTTTAGGAATTAATTAGTGATAAGGACATTAAAAATCAAGCAAATTGGGGTTTCCCTGGTGGTGCAGTGGTTGAGAATCTGCCTGCTAATGCAGGGGACACGGGTTCGAGCCCTGGTCTGGGAAGATCCCACATGCCGCGGAGCAACTAGGCCCGTGAGCCACAACCACTGAGCCTGCGCGTCTGGAGCCTGTGCTCCACAACAAGAGAGGCCGCGATAGTGAGAGGCCCGCACACCACGATGAAGAGTGGCCCCCGCTTGCCACAACTAGAGAAAGCCCTTGCACAGAAAAGAAGACCCAACACAGCCAAAAATAAATAAATAAATTAAGAATATATATATATATATTTTAAAAAAAAAAGAAAAATGTTGAGTGGCCTTAGACTTGCCAAATATAAATTAAAAAAAAAAATCAAGCAAATTAAAGAGCAAGGCACCTAGAGAGTCTCATATTAAGTGAAGTCAGAAAGAGAAAGACAAATACCATATGATATCACTTGTATGTGGAATCTAAAAGAATGACACAAATGAACTTATTCACAAAACAGAAACAGACTCACAGAAAACAAACAAACTTTTGATTACCAAAGGGGATGGGGGGGAGATAAATTGGGAGTTTGGGATTAACAGATACACACTACTATATGTAAAACAGATAAACAACAAGGACCTACTGTGTAGCTATACTGTGTAACTATACTCAGTATCTTGCAATTATCTATAATGGAAAAGAATCTGAAAAAGAATATATATATATAACCGAATCACCTTGCTGTGCACCTGAAACTATCACAACATTGTAAATTAACTATACGTCAATAAAAAAAGGAAAAAGAAGCAAAAAAAAACAACGAAAAAAAGAGCAAGGCAACTATCAACTCCAGGTAATTAAAATGTTGTACAGAAAGAAAAAGTGACCCTAAGATATTGTGCAGTGGATAAACTCAGCTGCGACTAGAGTTTACATAGCCATAGTAAATGAAAACCCTCTAGGCAAAATTTCAATTTATCTACATTGGGAGTTTGAAGGTGCAGTTAAGTACATGTGAGGTGGGAAGCATGGAAGAGAGCTAAATCTTCACTCTCCCATAGCAGGAAATCAAGACATGATACCTGAAACTAAAAAATCTAAAGAGCAGCAAAATAAGCAGTTGGTTATGGTTGTAAACGCTAATTTATCAGCCAGAAGAGGTGAAAAGTGGAGTAAAATGGAGGTAAAATGGAGGCAGATGGGGTCCCCTGTATTTGGCTACAAACCTTGTAGAACCATTTAATTCTGCACGTTTAGCTTTCATAAAATTAACACCACAACATATTTTTAAATGACTGCGAAAACAGAACAAAAGCAACTTCTTGCTCCAAATAAAACTCTAGATTTTCCCATTTGCTATTCAAATTAAACTTTTCTGAGTTTGATTTCTTCATCTGTAAAATTTAGTTTTTATATGGATTCAAATAGATTGTGAATACAAAAGTGCTTGGACACTACAAGAGTTGTTTATTAATAATAACAACAACAACAACTTACAATCCAAAAGTTGGGAATCCTCAACATTGATTTATTTGATCATGTGTGTGTAGCAGGGAGCGGGACACGACAAGCAAAGCACTGCGTGAAACCAGAGACCTTTCCTTGAACTCACTGCCCAGTCCCTCCTCCCGCCCCTACTTGTTCCAGGTGGTGATTTATTCTTTAGCCTTTGGGGCCAAACTTTTCTGAATTCGGATTCCGGCTGTGCCACTTCTAGTTGTGTAACCTCAGACAATATCCTTAGCTTTTCTGAACCTCAGTTTCCCTACCAGGGAATAGTGAACCCTCTCTCGCCAAACTGGTGTCACAAACAAACGAGAGATTAATGGAAAGAAAGTCCTTTGCTTTGGTCGGTAAGTAATTGCAGCTCCCCAACTCCAGCGCCTTCCTGGGCGCGCGGGACACCTGCAGACTCCCGCTGGGAGCGGCTGGGGCGGGGGGAGGATCCACAGTCACCATGGCAACCGGAGACGCCTCGCGTTCCCCAGCCGCTTGCGGCGGAGCAGAGAAGGCCAGCCGGCCGCGCGCCGCGAAGAAGACCCCCGCGGCATGACGGGGGAGGAGGCGGTGACCGCGGTGGCGATGCCCGAGGCGGGCCGCGACGGCGAGCAGTCTCGGCCGCCCGCAGGCCTGGGGTGCGGGGCGCGCGGGGAGACCGGAGGCCGCGGCCCCCAAGAGTCCCGGAAGCAATGTGAGTTCCCTTTCAGCCTCGGACCCCGCGGGGGGACGTGGGCGAGGAGAAGCGGTGAAAGATGAACTGGGGGAAACCGGAGGGAGTAAGACTAGCTGAAGCCGCAAAGGTTTTTTGTTTTTTGTTTTTTTTTAACATCTTTATTGAAGTATAATTGCCTTACAATGGTGTGTTAGCTTCTGCTTTATAACAAAGTGAATCAGTTATACATATACAATATGTTCCCATATCGCTTCCCTCTTGCATCTCCCTCCCTCCCACCCTCCCCATCCCACCCCTCTAGGTGGTCACAAAGCACCGAGCTGATCTCCCTGTGCTATGCGGCTGCTTCCCACTAGCTATCTTTTTTACATTTGGTAGTGTATATATGTCCATGACACTCTCTCACCCTGTCACATCTCACCCCACCCCCTCGCCATATCCTCAAGTCCATTCTCTAGTAGGTCTGTGTCTTTACTGCCGCAAAGGTTTTGTAGGGAGGGGGCGAAGCTGCTGTTTTGGCAAAGGCAGGGGTGATGGTTTTGTGGCCGAAGGCATCTGGTCCATTTCCCCAAGTCTTCCTTCATAAAAGGCTACCTGAGTCCAGGTAGCCTCCAACTTAATTGGTCGTGGCATTGGCCTGGAAGGTATTGAAAAAAATTGTGTGTGTGTATATATACATACATATGATATTAAAAATATTAAATTATAAAATATATCTTAATTATAAAAATGTGTAAAATATAATATATAAGTTTTAAATATATTTAAAAATATGTTTAAATTATAAAAATGTGTAAAATGTAATATATAAATTTAAATTTTACACATAAGAAAACTATGAAATTTATTTTTTAAATACATAAATGATATACACACATGGAAATATGCAGATCATTTTTGTCAATTCCTTCATTTTACAGGCCAGGAAACTGAGGTCTACACTAGAGGAAAGGAAGTGACTTGCCTACCATCACTCAGTGCTGGAGAAATCCTTCAAACACTTAAACCCCCATCTCTTGGATTATCAGTTCATAAATTATGATTACCTGATCCTTTTAGAATCTCACAATCATGGGCCACATTTTAACACACTGCTGTTGTTTCCTCCCTGCCCTGCCGAACACACAAACAACATTCAAATAAGTAAAAGCAGTTCTGGTTCACAGTCACAGCCAACATGGTTGAGTCCGCGCTAGGTCGAAGTGCTCTTCCATACTGTTCCATAAATTTACAGATATTTCACAGCCCTTTGTGCCCCACAGGTCTTCAGTAGGTGGTAAGGAATGATGAAGATGAAAATAATAGGCCAAAGAGGAAGGCAAGCGTTCCCAGCCCTTTTGCAGCGCCTCCCTGATTGCCTCTCTAGAGCAGCGTGGCTCCCTTTGCACCAGGACAACAGAGGAGCGAGGGTTGGGCTGAAGCGGCTCAGCTTCCGCTCCTCGAGGGACCACGCACCCTCCTCTTGGGAGACGGAGACCCCCCGAGGAGCCACAGAACTGCTGCTGCCTGGTGAAGGGACCTCTTCCCTCAGCATCAGCCACAATGTGCCTGATTATGATACCTCATTCCTGTTACTGTCAACAGCAAGCAGAGACCTTATTTAGAGCAACTAAATTCAGTATATATAAGTATTCAGTACACTTAAGTAATTCCTTACTCCGACTTAAAATTCTATCTATCTGGGAATTTTCCTGTTAAAGATGCTATAATTTAAAAGTTCTGTATTCCCCGTGACTGCAGGAGTAAAAGGTGGAATTAACCATTCACTCATCAATTTGACAACTATTGAGTCCTTTCTGCATGCCAGGCATTGGGCTGGTTGCTGGGAAATGAGTAATGGATTAAGGCAGGTGTCCAGACTTTCAGGAGCTCACAAAGTCAGGGTGGGGGGCATATGAAGAGTTCCTGCCTCAGCCTTCCTGAGCTCCTGGCCTCAGCTGAAGTAGAGACAGAATATTTGCACCTGCACAAAGTACCCATTCATTTTTCAATTTTTTTTTTTGAAAGGTCTTCAATCTCTATTTTTTGGAAAGGTCCCCAGTCTCTGTACAGCTTCTACTCCCTAATCACACATCTGCTCCCAAATATACACAGATAAAATGTGGTGCTTTCCCACTGAAACATTTTTGAATTATATAGTGGTGGCTATTTGAGCACCCACCAAATCTTTCATAGACTCAGTGTTACCTTTCTTTCTTTCTTTTTTCAGTGTTACCTTTAAAATAATTTGTAGTGCTTTCACCACGCTGTCTGAACTATCCCAGTATTCTCCATTTTATTAAATCACTGAATCCAGTACAATCAGGTTAGTGTAGTGTGGTGGGGCTATAACCTCCCTTGCTCTGAAAATTATACTTCTATTAAGTGGATCTAAAATTACATGAGCTGTTTTGACAGACACATTATATTATTAACACACATAACAAACGCAGTCTATGACATCCTTAGTTTCTCTTTCCCCCCCTGTCCAATTGAAAACATTTGACCCAGGCCTTTTCTGTCCTATGCTTATGCAATTCCTTTGTTTGGTCCTAAATACAGGTCGTTATATGTATCCCCAACCATATCGTCCTATGAATTTTAGCACTTCATTCTAGGTGTAAAAGGCCCTTTGAGTCCTGAGTTTGCCATTCAGCACATAAACCGTTCACCAGGTTTGTGCCAGTCTCACATTTGGTGAGTTTGCTGAAAGTTCCTATATTCAAATTAACAAATTAAATGGTGACCCCAACAGTTCCAAGTAGAGTCTCTAGAAGCCCCTGATCTGTCAATCAGCATCTTTGGCGTGGACGCTCTCTGCCAAAGAGAAATGCACTTTATCAAATGCCTTGCTGAAATGCACATACTACACTGTGGCTACAGCATCTCCCTAGTCTATCTAGTTTAGTAACTTGATTTGAGAGAGTTAGGTAGGCATGACTTTTAATTTTTATGACTTCTGGAAGTTACTTTTTTGTCTATAAAATAGGAATAATTATACCTGCCCATAGGTTGTCAGGAAGAGAGATAATATATGTAAGATGCCTAGGGCACGGTAGCATTCAATAAATTGTAGCAATTGTTATTAGCCAGCTTGTTTGCTTTCTTTCTTTCTTTCTTTCTTTCTGTCTTTCTTGGAGCTGGGAATATTTGTCTATACTAGCTCTTTACTACTATCTCATTTTTCTTAGTTCCTCAAAACCTTTGGTGATTTCCTCTGTAAATTCTCATAACAGAAGGGCTGAAATTTGTCAAGAGACTTGAAATTAGAGCAAGTGATCTCTTCCTCTCTTCTGAACTATTACAGGCTTTTCTTCTTTCTTGGCCACATTTCTTATACTCTTTTTCTGCCTGAAGATCATGATTTAACCAAAAAATTTTAAACCAAAGTTAAGCTAGAGTAATTCTGACCTTCATTCATCTCTCATTCATATGACTCCTAATTTGGGGGAAACAAGATTTAGAAAGTATCTAACTCTGCCTTGTTCATGTCTGAGGGTGTGTTTGGGTCTCATGACCAGGAATGAACCAGATGCACAGCCATATGCAGCAGGTCTTTTGCCCTATGTGGGTCAGTCTGCACACAAGTCAAATTTATTTACTTGTCTTCCCTATCGGTTAGTCAGGAAAAGATGACACCTGCCATAGCTTTGTGTTGGTTAGTTAGATTTTCCATGGCTCCATGGGTTGAGCTTTTGGGCACTAAGACTAGAGCTACTGGTTCCCTGATGTTCACAAGGCTGCGTGCGCAGACATGCATATAGAAGAATCTTTCACTAATTGAACAATGCTTAGTTCCACTTGAACACACATTTGTTGAGCATCTATTATTATGTCAAACTCTGTTCTAGGACTCTAATGAACTGAACAGACAACATCCCTGCTCTTATGGTATTTATGGCCTGGTAAGGGAGACATATGGTAAACTAATAGTTACACAAATAATTGTATATACAGTAAATGAGGCTGCACACACATTGCAATAAATCAAATGAAAGAACAGAGGAGAGTACTATGAGAAAAAGTAACCAGGGGCATTTCAAGATTGTGGAGCCAAGGAAAGTTTCCTTAAAGAACTGACATTTCAGCATAGACCTGAAATTCAGGTAGAAGTTACCCAGGGAAAAAAAAAATTAGGAGAAAGGCAGTTCAGGCAGAGAAAATAGAATGTTCAAAGGCTTCCATGTGGGGATGGACAGAAGGGCCATGTGGCCGGAGCTCAGAGAGCAAGAGAGAGAAGCTGACAGGAGAGATTAGAGAGATGGAAGGGCTCAAATGACGCAGCCCTCCCTGGGGTGAGCAGAAGAAATGTAGCTAAAGTACTTAGAACAAATAACCCATCCTCAACTATAGCAGTGTTTTCTTGTGGGGGCAGGTTTAGAGGACAGGAAAAAGTCCTATGTCCATTAGTGGCTCACTACTACAATTCAGGTTTATTCTTTAAAAGATGATGAGGGACTTCCCTGGTGGCGCAGTGGTTGAGAGTCTGCCTGCCAATGCAGGGGACATGGGTTTGATCCTTGGTCCGGGAAGATCTCACATGCCATGGAACAACTAAGCCCGTGCGCCACAACTACTGAAGCCAGCGCGCCTAGAGCCTGTGCTCCGCAACAAGAGAAGCCACCGCAATGAGAAGCCTGTGCACAGCAACGAAGACCCAATATAAATAAATAAATAATAAATTTATTTTTTTAAAAAGATAATGAAATACTGCTAGACTCTTCTGTATTATGTATCTGGATTGTAGGCTCCAAGCATACATCTTTCTTATTCATTGCTGTGTCCTCTGCCCCAAATACCTGGCAGAGTATGTCTTTAATAAGAATTTGTTGAATAAATGAAAGTTTTCTTCAAGCTAATGAAGAAAACTTCATATATTACTTCATAATACCTAAAAGAGGTATCTGAAACTTAACCCCCAAATGTAAAGTTCCCCCCAAAACTAAAAGTTACAATGGAAGAGATCTTTCCAAAATAGAGTCTGCAGGGTGAATCGTCTGCTATTTGTATGGAAGGATTTGTCTCTTTAAAAAGTAGTTATTCATGTAGGTAGTGGCTAGAAGGTTGGGCAGGATTTATGATAAGTAACCAGTTTTGTTAATGTCTTTCTAGGGAAGAAATTTTTATATTGTGAGCCACATAAGAGAATTAAGGAAGTACTGGAAGAAGAACTTTATATTAAGAGAGATGAATGCCACCTTAAACATCCACCTGCAGGTAATCTCAGTAACAAATGAGGTATATTTGCAAAATGGATATAAAATTGTCTGTCTGATGGCAGAGCGATTATTTTATTTATTGCAAAACCATGACTATTAAAAGAAAAATGGGTCCCTGGGAAATTCTTGGCTAATTTTATAATTATTTTGCCTATTCCAAATAAACTGTTGTATTTAGAAAAAAAAAATGAGCTAGATATCAGAATCTACATTGCCGTCCCACATTTTTGGTGGAGTTATTTCTATTTAATGATAAGTAGAATTTTTTTCCAAGTGCCTGAAAAGCACAATAACATATTCTATCTTTGTCAATATAAGTATGATCAATAACAGTGGTTCTCAAAGTTTAGACTGCATCAGTATTACCTGGGAATTACCTGTTAAAAGCAAATAACTGGGCCTCATCCATCAGTTACTTCTGAGTAACTGGCTCAGAACGTCTTTGGTGGGACTTCCCTGGTGGCACAGTGGTTAAGAATCCGCCTGCCAATGCAGAGGATATGGGTTCGAGCTCTGGTCTGGGAAGATCCCACATGCCGCGGAGCAACTAAGCCCGTGCGCCACAACTACTGAGCCTGCGCTCTAGAGCCCATGAGCCACAACTACTGAGCCCTCGTGCCACAACTACTGAAGCCCATGCACCTCGAGCTCATGCTTCTTAACAAGAGAAGCCACCGCAATGAGAAGTCTGCGCACCACAATGAACAGTAGCCCCCACTCGCCACAACTAGAGAAAAGTCTGTGCACAGCAGCAAAGACCCAATGCAGCCAAAAATAAATAAATAAATAAATAAATTTTAAAAAAGAAAAAAAAAAAAGGTCTGGGGTGGGGTCCAAGAATTTGCATTTCTACCAGGTTTCCAGGTGACGTTGATGATGCTGGTCCAGGGACCCCACTTTGCAAGTCACTGACCCAGAAGAATCTAAGTCATTTAAATCGGTCAAAGCAGCCAAGGATTTTATCCCACATACACATGGTATATGAGTTACATGGCCTGGGCATTGAGAGCTTGCACTGATGCTTCATTTGAAAAAAGATATGCTCTCAAGAATCCCTCATAGATGTTATTTTGAAACTGCTGGATCCCCTCATTTTCATAGTTCCTTCTCAATGATTGCTAGGTGCATATTTCATGCTTTTCAAACCATAAGGTTTTTATTGCAACCCTGTTGGGTACCAGCAGTTGCTTGAAGATATAAAAGAGCTGTAAGGCACGACTCCTATACTCAGAGAAGTTGACATTTTCTGAGGAGGATTGTTGAACAACAGTCTGGTGGGACCCACATTCACTAAGGATTCCTAAGAGAAGATGCTGCAGGCCCAGAGGTACATCTTTTCAGACTCCATGGTGTATTTTCCCACCTTTTTTTTTTTTTTTCTTATTTGTTCACTCTTTATTTGGTCCTCTTGATCTATTTATTGATCTCAATACCAGTGCCACATTGTCTTTGTTACTATAGCTTTATAATGTCTTTTTTATTTCTTTTTTTTTAAACTGTTTTCCCACTTTATGTTTTAAAACCAGCATAGAAACACCTTTTAAGGCTTCTTGTGTTACCCATTCTTACGGAAAGAGAGATCAACAAAACGGCTCATTTTGTTCATGTAGTGTCTTGAAGGAAAGTTTAAAGTCTTAGAGTTTGAACTCTATGGATGGATGCAAAATGACCTACTAAATTACTTCTCTGAACCTCAATCTACATATACTACTTCCGTGGTGATTAAAAAAAAATAGTTAAGTCCATACTATTATATTTTGGGTCACCTTCATTGTTTTCAGTGATTACATAAAAGCTGATTTATACACTAGTTGGATGTTGTATTATTCTTAATGGATACATTTGATTATGAGACAGTCTAAATGATTAGGAAAAATCATTCGGTTTATAAAAAGTCATTTTTCTAGGCAGTGTTTTCAAATATTCTTCATATAAAATGGAAAATGCTTGGGCTGCATGGGGGGGGCTGCATTTTTAATAACATCCACCAGAGGTCGCACGAAGGTGCTATTTTAGCTTAGAAAAATCTTTCAAAGCTGAGGATTGATTCTGTAAGGTTAAGTCTTAAAGGGCTGTATTGATGAAAAACAAAAACCTACTATATCTTTTCTTTTCCTTTTCTTCTTCTTTTTTTTAATGGCTGGGAGCCTCACGTCCTTGGCCAGAATAGGAAACTAGCACCCAGGGAGAATGCCACACTCTTCCAGCCTAGCACAGAGGGCTGGCAGCTCAGGTCAGCCACTGGACCTTCTAGAAGGAGGTTTTCAGTGACACACTCTTTTAAATATCAGAAGAAAGCTATGGCTTCTCTTGCTAGAAAACACACCTTGTCACGTACACCCATGATTCTGCATAAAATTCTGAGGGGCTTGTATGACTTATATCGTAGCTATTCCCAGATGTTAGGAGTAAGTATGCTTGACCCATTCATTGTCTTCATTTCTTTACTTATCGTTTGCTCCTTCACCCATCCCAAATAGGCTTTTGCTTCCATGAGTGCAGGTAAATTGTTCTCTTCCAGATTGCAAATGACCTTTTTCTTGAAGGTCAAATTCAATCTCCTGGTTTCAATCGTACCATCTATTGAGGGGCATTTGTTCTGAAGTTAAGCAACTTAAAAGAGAGCATGTTTTACTTCTGATTGAGCTAATGATGGCAATAATGGAAGTACCCCAAATCAGTGGACTTAAGTTATTTCTGTCCTTTTTTCTTCTCCTTTGGTTGAATGAAATTGGTAAAAGATCAAAACTTTCTTCTCTTTGGGTTGCACAAAATCAACCAAAGGTCAAAAGATCCAGAAGTTAGGTTTTAAGGATGTTTAACAGAGTGAACATTACATTTATTTTAGAATATTGTTATTTGGGTAGCAAGAAGGGACTCAGGAAAAAGCCGTTCAGTGAGGGACCCTCAGGTGATTGAGCTATCCCACCTGTTCTTGTGGTCATGTATGACAACAGTTAATAAGAGCTGTGAAGACCTTGCAATGGCCAACATGTCCCAGGTGATTATTACTGTGCACCCCATACTTGGGTCTGGGGAATGGCATCAGTGACAACAAGAAAAATGGACTGCCAGGCCTCTAAGCCTTCCCTTCTCTGGGTTTTTGAGTCCTTCTAGGTTCCTGATGTAGAGCTATATGGGTTCAGTGAGAAGGGGAGGGGTAGGTGGGTGAAGGGAGTCTCTCTAATGATGATGATGATGATGATGGTGGTAATCATTCATAATTTTTTTAATTTATTTATTATATTGGCCATCATTCACAGTGTGTCTCCTGGACATGAAAGTTTTTACAAATTACCTCTCTTAATCTTTGCAACAACCCTATGCTCTTATTGAAACTGCAGAATGTGTTTTGGGACTTAGTAGAGCGTAGAGCTTGGTAGAGCTTCTGTCTCCATGCAGAAAGAATTCAGTGAGAGACAGAGTGACAGGTAAGCAAAGAGTTTTTTAGTATAGGACACTTGTGAGATTTACAAGTGGGTGGGCAAGAGGGTGGCACGCCAAGAACTTAGTGGGCTTCAGCTTTATAATCAAAGGAAAAGTGGGGAGGGTAGACATCAATCTTCCATCATCAGTTTCTCCTCCACATTGGGCAGGAGTATTCTTGTCCCTACATGGTCAAACTGGGACTATCACGGAGCAATGGAAATAAGTGAAAAGGCGGTTACATATACTAAAATATGGTAAATCATCTCAGGTTTCAGTTTAATTCACCTTTTCCTTGTATTTTTGTTTTTAGTGTGCGCAGAGAAGCATGTCCTAGGAATCATTAACTTACTGGCCTCACTGGACAGGATGTGGGTCTCATTCCACCATTGTTTTATTGTTTTGGGACATGTCTCATGCTTCTGGTGCATGGTTTTGTTGCTAAGCAAGCCCACTTGGTTTTGTTGTTAAGCAAGCCTGCTTTCTTGAGTGATCATTAACTTATAGGGGTCTCCCATACTTTTTCCTTTACTTATGATCCCATCATGGGATTAACTATTTAATCACCTACTTTGTCCCTGTACTCTGTCTCTATCATTATTATTCCCATTTTGCAGCTCTGGAAGCTGAGGCTTGGGGGAGGTACAATGACTTGCCTATTGTCACACAGTGGAATAACTGATACTTGAATGTAGGCTCATCAGAAGCTGATGTCTTTGCTCTTAGCCATTGGGATATACTTTAAAATATAAGATTATGTTTTCTTAGAGGAAAAAAGATTTGAAACTGTACTGGTAGCAAATAGTATTCTCTTCAGTAACAACAAAGTTGTCACAATCTTCTCCAGGTTTAAGTTCAAACTTGAGGTAGAAGAGGTTTCAGAGGCTTTACACATTCGTGCCCCAAGCACAGGGGCCTGGATCTACAGGGTCTCATCATCCTGAAATGATGAAAGGAAGAAATGCAATTTTCTGATCAGATCTGCTGTCAGGTGTAAATGGAATTTGGGCAACCTATGGAACCTTCTGGATAAGTAAGAATTTAACTAACATCACAATTCATATATTCTTAGTGGTTCCCTGAAGATTTCCCCCCCCTTACAACTTTTTTAAAAAGAAGAGGTAGGTTTATGAGACATGCATTATGGGACTATTGCATTCATTTTGCCATTTATTTTAAAGCTATTTCTACATTTTGAAAATTTTCTATAGAGGACCATGTGGAAATACATTAATGTACTACTTTAATGTTTTCAAATTGCAAGGGCTTTTGTATTTTTCTGGCTAAAACCTGCAGAGTTTATGGTAGTCATGAAAAATTTGATTAATGAAGCTCACTAGTGTTCTCTTATACATTTCCTTTCCCAATGAATTTCAAGAGTGTACTGTCAGATGCATTCATTTGTGTCTATATATGCCTGACTGCATGCAAACTTAACGTTGAGTCTGGTTTGTTTATTATGTTTAGTACAAATTTAAGAAATGTGAAATATTACCCAGCAAGTGTGGATATTTTTGCTATTCATTAATTCATTCAACAAAAATGTTTTTGTACCTATAATATACAAGTAACTTACTAGACACCAAAGGCATGTCAAGATAATTACAAAAAAAAATAATAATAATTAGGGAGCTTAGAAGTCACCAAATATAAATTTAAATTACTTAAAATTTTCTTCCTCTGAACATGTTTACATAAAGGAAGAATAGACAATATATTTCTCAACTGGCTTTTAAAGCTCCAGGGTTCCTTATTCACAGTCCTGAGACAGCTGGGGAAACAAAAATATTTTTAAAGGGCGACCTTCTGATAGACCAGGTCAGATCCCATTGGGATCTAAAATTTTACGCTAAAATTTTCAGCGTAAAGACTTGGTTTTGTAACTTTAAAATTCAGGATAAAAACACACCTAAAAAGGTTTTTGAGTAGAAGAGGTTTGGGGGCATGAGAAGAGGAGAGAGAAGAAGAATCTCTAAGATTCCGAACTTCAAGAAAGGATTTGATTCCTTTCTCTTAGCGTCTCTCTTATGCCTGCTGCCCTTTTCCTTTTCAGGTTAAGCTGCCAACATTGAGGTCTCTCTGGCCCCATTATTCTGCATAACCCCCCTTTGTCTTCCTTCTTCCTCCTGGAAAACATTTGCCCAGAGCTGAGAGAGTTGAATTTCCCTTTAAAGAAGCCGCTGCTTCAAAGGATATTCACACTTCTTTTTGGTCCTCTTTTCCTCCAGTTGAATATATCACTTTCCATAATGTCTTCATGCAAATATCCTATCAAATCAAAGTCATGCTATTTTTCCCAGCACCCTCTATCCCCAAGTACAGTAAACACTTAGGTATAACAACATTTTGCTTTGAGGGTTTTTTTCCCATGCATTTCTAGGCATATGCATTTACATTTCAGGTATTTTCTCTATTAAGCCATAAATGTGATTGCATCTGAAAGAGCCACCTAGATTAGACCAGTACAATTCTTCTATCTAATTTGATGTGGGTTTTCTACAGAGTTCTACCTCTGGATTTTTAACCGTTTTCCATTTACCAGACCTTCCCACAATGTGGAACAAATCTAAATCTATTTTCTTGGTTTCTCACAGGGTGTCACGGGGGTTATTGAATAAATGTTTGTGGACTCCTACGTCTGAGAGTTTGTTACCCTTTTGTATCTCTAGACGGGGCAGGAAAGGAAACTGGCTTGATGAGTAAGGGAAGATTTGGGTTAGGTATAAGGAACAGCTTGAACTTTGTAAGGTCTTGGCAGAAGGAGACTGTGGAGTCTTCCTTGAAGGTCTTTGAAGAAGAGGGAGGAAACGAATCTTGACAGATAGCTCCAGCCACTCCATTCAGGAGCCGGAAAGGAGGGGAAAGGACTGACATTCAGCCTGGTGGGTCAGCTCAGTGACTGTGCCTCTGGAAATAGAATCTGAGTCCATGCTTGTACAGGAAAATCATTGTCCCTGTTAAAAAAAAAAAAAAAAAAAAAAAGCTACTATTTATTGAGTACAAAGCACTTATGTCCATTTCATCCAAATACTATAATAATCCTTCAAGGTAGATATTATTGTCATCCCCATGAAGGAACTGAGACATCATAGATTAAATAACTTGCCCGAAGTCATAGAATTGGTAGGTGGTAGAGCAGAGATTGAAACCCAGATCTCCTCTGAACTCAAAGGCTGTGCCCCTACTCATTGCATGGTACAGACTCCTTTAGGGAGAGATCATGTCAGTGGGTATGCCAGTGGGCAGCCTTGGATCTGTGGAGAATATTGGGCATTGACATTTGCAGCTTCAGAAATGGGAAAAACAGCTTACGGCATTTACCTGAATTCACTTCTTTGTTTGACTTGGGTCACAGTTTTCTACACAGTAGATTGTCACTAAATGCTTGTTAACTGATTCCCAGAATCTAAACATGTGATTTTAGGATATGGAGAAAAGCCCAGTGCAAATCATTACTAAACCAATACTTATTGGTGGTATCAGGATTAAGGACTATAATTTGCCTTGCACAGTGCATAGACATCACATTACAAATATTCTGTTATGATGTTTTCCAGTGAGTTTACTGTTTCTTTCAAGGAGGAGATTAAACAACAACTAGTTTAGAAGATTGTTGGATCTATTGGATGAATTACTCTGGTAATTTTGGGTTATGTTATCTTTGGAAATACTTGTGCTTCTAGGAGTTAAAGCAGAATCAGATAAGATTGCCTGATGAAGCCCATATATTAATGATTATTTATTCCTGATTTCTCTGTGTCTTGCTATTTGTATTTCTTAATTGACTTCTCATCTATTTCTTTAGGGGCAGGTTAAATTCATAACACTGTAGAGGTTTAATTGCATAGGGAATAATTCAATGAATGAACTAGAATTACAGATTAAACAAAGGCTAAAGACCTTGGGTGGTTTGATAATCAAACCAAATAAACCTCCACCCAAATGGCTAAAGAAAATAATCACCAAGTAAATACTTTACGAACATTTTGTGCTGAAAAGAGAAGAAGCTAATAATCATTATCTTGCTTTTGAAAATATTGACAGTGGCCCTGGAAGGGATTTGGAGCATTAAAAGGAATCTCCCTGTGGGAGGCTTGAAGCCAGGACTGCGGAGCAGAAATAGTTTACTGCCACAAGCCAAGTACTATTCGAGGCACGGAGGGCTACAAAGTAAGACCTGGATACCCTTGACTTTCACCCCAAGTATGGAAGATACTGAGCTGTTTATAAACCAGTGGTGTATGCTTTATTTACAGCTCCCAGTCAAAATCCAATCTTCTTTTGACTTGCTTCTCTCAGGTTACTTGTAGTTTAGCTACATTGCCTTATTGTGGAACTTAAATAGTAATAGTTTAAGTAACCAATTTACCCCACGGATACAATAGAAGTTCACACTCTTGAGTTATACTCCTGACTCTTTCCTTTCCTTTTTATCCACGGAAGACCTTCCAGCACACAGGCTCAGTGGGGAGGAATCTTGCACTGTCCTTTCTTCTAGACAGAAGATCTGCGTTTACTAGTGGAAATGAGGAAAGGGAGAAGAGGGAATTCAGGAAGAATAAGGCAACTGCTTTGCTAGGTTCCATTAGTTTTACCCTATTTTAGGTAGGAGGCCACCAGGCTGGCCCCAGTAGACTCTTCCTCACAGACATTATGTTTGGGGAAAGAACTGTTACTCATTCCTCACTGCCCCAACCAGCGTCTGCCAGCGATATTTGTGGCAGGATGTGGAGAAGGCAGGGGTTCTGACATGGAAGCACAAGCAGTGTCCAGATAGTGTACGGACATACAATTGGGTCTATAAGTCCTGAAAACAGCTCTACAATTGGAAGGGAACCCTGGGCTGAGAGGAAAGAAGTGTGTAAGTGCCAAGCTTGGGTCCTCTTAACCAAGATATGAGTCATACTGGCAAATGCTATATAGCACTTCATATTCTAGATTCTTCATATATAATTATCTATTAAATCTTTACAACAATCACATGAAACAAGTACAGTTCATTTCACAGATGAGGAAACTGAGGCACAGAAAGGTTTGAATAATTTACCCAAGTCACTCAGCTAGTGAGTGGAAGTCACGAGGCACCACCAACTCTGTGAGCCAACGATGCACAGGAACTGGGCTGTCTGGTGAATCTGGAATGGGGTGAGGGCTCAGCCCAAGTGCCACAAAGGAGGGGCGTCCCCAGGGAGGAAGCCTCCAGAATATGGATTCAGTAGGAGGAAAATACAGCCACTAAAGACTGAGACACAAGGTGAAAAAATAAACAAACAAAAAACTTGTTACTTAAGGGGATTCATGTAGCAAAAAGGAACCAGTAATAGAGACCTGGGTTTAATAATAATAAATTAGTAGTAGCCACCATTTATCATGTGCCAGGCATGGCAGTCTTTTATAGTTATGTAATCCAAAGGGTCACGTGAGATGAGTGAGGGTTTCAATCTTCATTTTTCATGTGAGAAAACTGAGGCTTGGAGACATTACATTACCCAAGATACTATGTCTAGGGGGTAGTGAGGCCAGAACTACAAACCTGTTTCCATCTGACTCCAAGACTATGCTTCAACCTTTGGGCCATCATGGCAGAGAA